>NW_017963732.1:486583-617565 GCF_001661395.1 Hyphopichia burtonii NRRL Y-1933
TGGTTGATTATGGGCTCGATCAACCCACATAACCCGATATAAACACTTAAAGGATATTCTTTTGGTATTCAGAGACCTCAAATTACTTTATTTATGTAAAAGTCTTTCTCTGAATTTGTTGATATTACGGAAAAAATTACCTATACATGCATAATTCAAAAAAAATACATTTTTCTGGAAAAAATGAAAAACTTTATTCTTTTCCAAGCATTATATACATATAAATTACACTTCAGCAGATAAAAGCTTTCAAACCATTCCATAATTGGATTTTAAAATTTAAGGCATTTTAAAATTCCGTTCAATTATTTTTTGACAAAGAGATTAAAATTTTTTCACCTTCAGAATTTCCGCCTTTATGGCCAAGTTGGTAAGGCACCTCACTAGTAATGAGGAGATCGTCAGTTCGAATCTGGCTGAAGGCATATATTTTTATTATTTTTGATAAACAAGCATTTTTTTTTTTCTTACTTATTTTCGTTTCTTTGAAGTTTTTCAATATTTTCTTCTTTTTCAATATAATAAGGGTTCAATTCTAGATATACAATGTCTAGTAAAGGTACTGCTAAGAAGCATTCTATGGACATTCCGCATGTGGCGGCAGTAGAGTTACCTCTTGTTGTTAAGGATGAAGAGAGGGCTATTTCGATGATTGGTGGGAAATCTAAAATATCTAATGCTATCAATAATAGCTATATACAAAACCATCCAGCTAGTGGATCTTCTATTGTACCCGATGAGAATATATTGGAATTGAGATTGAGGAATGATCCATTCCACCATCCATTACAATCATTAGTGACCAACCGTGAAAGGGTTTTGCTTAAAGTTTCAATTCCTAAGAAAAGTTTACCCAAAGATTACTATGAAGATCCTTCAAAATATACAATCCAAGAATTGATTGAAGAAAATAAGAATCAAAATGGACCTAACCATAAGGTTTTACCTGTTGCGATTATCAATAAGACTTTTTCTTTCAAAACAATGACTGATTTTCAAGTACTGACCAAAAATAATACATTAGTTCAAGAATTTAATGATCTAACAGGATCAAAAGCATATGATGATGTTTCCAAATATTTCAACAACCATTCTAACATGACTGATATCTCAGATTATAAAGAGCCATCATCTTATGAAAATAAAGATCATCAATTACCCCCACCCCCAGTGTTCAGTAACGTTAGGTTACCTTTTAGTTATAAATACCAAAGAAATCCCTACACATTGGTTTTGAAAGATGAAAATGGAGAAACTAAATTAGTACAAAAGAAGAATGATCGTAAAATTCATACCAAAATAATTGAATTCAATGAATTAGACGTACCTAAAGAGCCAGCACCGGAATTGATTGAAAAATATGAATCCCTTATGAAGTCTGATTTGTCACAGGATGAATCTTCCAAAACCTTAATCCAATGTATTCATTGGTTGAAAAAATTATTTGATATTAAACCATTTTGGTTAAGAAAACATTTAAAAGATATTCTACCTCCACAGTTTACGAGATACTTAAAACCAGCATTGCCCTTTGTTACATATATATATAAAAGTGGTCCATGGCGATTCTGTCATGTTAAATATGGTGTTGATCCAAAATATGATAAAAAAAACTGGAAATATCAAATTGAGTATTTCAGAGTTGCTAGTTTAAGTTTTGATGCCCATAAACAACGTAAATCTGAAAGAATTCTACCATTAACTATCAAGGAAAAAGATCCAAGATCGGATTTAAAGGTTTCTGACTATTTATTATTTACTGGTTATAAATTACCTCAAACTATTACTTATCAATTAGGTGATATGATAGATGAAGATATTCTTGATGTTGTCTCAAACACACCAGAAACAAAGTTTTTTAGAGATGTGATTGATTTCCAAGATGGCTGGATTAATAAACAAACTATAGAGACTATAAGAAGAATTGTTCGTTATAAATTAGCTCAGTTAGTAAAAGATGAACCAGTGGATCCGGCAAGAATATCTAAAATTGTGAATCAAGATTACGTTGAGAATAATGATGATATGGAAGTTGACCTGGACAACGCATCCAAAGATATTGAACAGGAAGAACAGGACGATCAAGATGAACAGGATGATGACCAAGACGAAGGTCAAGACGACCAAACTACTCAGGATATTCAAGATCAAGACGATTTGAATATTTCCGAGGACACTGTCATGAGCAGAATCGATAAGTTGGATCCAGAAACTGCTTATAAACTAAAAGACTTGGTATCTTTTGTTAAACAAGACTCATTAGCATAACTGTATACTATGTAAATTATTGCAACTTTCTAAATATAAGATGTACGGATATTCAAGACGAAAGAAAAAAAAAAAAGGTAAATAAAATAAAAAACACGTAGAGAAAATCCTATAGTTTAAACAAACTACTTTAATTATTGATTGATATTAAAACAAACATGACTAAAGCTACTGAAACCGCATTGGCTTTCTTTGCCTTATCTGCCATATATTTTGCGTTATACTCTGGTGTTATCCCAACTTCCACCTTAATTCATGATGAAATATTACCATTTTTACCATGGTGGGGGTTAGTTGCATTTGGAGCCTACGCTTTAGGTACTTTAGGATGGGGTGTTTTTACTTTTAAAGATAAAGAAGAAAAATATAAGGAGTTATTAGATCAAATTGAAGAAGCTAAAGCTTTCTATAAGACTAAAGGTGTTGACTTAGACGAATAAGCTCTTTGATAGTGTCTTTCATAATTTTTCACTTCTACTAAAGATTATTCTTGTTATTATATTGTACATTCTACAAATCTCTATTCTCTAATACAAAATACATAAAATAAATAATTGAATAAATAAGGTTAAATCATTAAAAAAAAACATGTAAAAGAATGTCATTATCTAGAGAAGGAGTGATCCTTTATGCAAATTATGATGTAGCTTTAGTTTTCTTCTTCTCTTTCATTTTCTTTTCCATTTCTGCAAATACTCTAATAGTAACTGGTACGTTACCCCAACTTTCCTCTTCTTCTTCTTTCTTTACACTAGTTGGACTTTCTTTCTTTGGTTTATTGAAATATTCTTTGGCCACCGAATCAGGTAGGTTTTCTCTTTTCAAATGACGTATTGGTGGATGAAAATCTTCTGGCCATACTCCGCCAGTTTGAGCCATTTTCTTAGCAGCCTCTCTACGTTTTTTATTCCAATCTTTAACATCTTCATTAAATAATTCCCAAACACAATTTATACATCCACTCATGCAACAGTTGTCTGGCTCTATCGGCCTATCCGGTACAGTCACACCTTTTATCACTCTAGGTTCACCTCGCATCATTCTACTTGAAGATCTAGGTGATTCACCTTTAATTCTTCCCCCAAAGACTCTTTCAATTCTTTGTTCCGGAGTTAAATTTTCATCTATATTATAATTACCTTCAAACGTGACTGAGGTTTGTTTTTTCAAATCATTGTAATCCTTTTTCGACATTAACAGAGCTTCTATTGGAGCTTGCGGTTTTTTAGGTGTAGACCGAACCAAATCATAGTATTCATATTTCTTATCTTTATTTAACGATATACTGGAGGTTGCGAAATTTCTATAAAGGTTTCTCGTAAGAGCGTGCAGTCTAACTATCATTTTATAATGCAATCAAGGTCCTTGCCAATAGGAGAAGCGGAGTAGTTAGTCAGTTTAGGAGAAACCAGTAAAGAACTCGATTCTTATTCGATATTCAAATGTCGCGTCTAGCATTCTGGTGTGTCGCAAAAATGTCGCGCTGATGACCCGAGGGCTATTTTTTGCTACAACCAATGGGTGCAAATGACGAATGTATATATTGAAAAGAATGCAGAAGATTTTCAAGGTAATAGTATATAAATGTTAGACGTTTTGTAAATCGACTGATTTCAATGCGTCTTCGATACTTAAGTAGAAGCCATCACCCATATTTGTTGGATGAGTATTTCTAAAAGAAGGAAAGTCCTTACTAAAATTTTCATTGACTAAAGATTTAATACCAGATTTTGTAAATTTAGTTCTTAATTTTTTATTGTTGCTGACTCTAGTGAAGAAGATATGGATATTGTCTTCACAGTATTTTGATAAAATTTCTTTGAATAATTGGGTAGCTGAAGTGTCTATATCGTTCATCCCTTTACAATCAAAGATGATGAATTTTATATTTGAATTGAAATCTCTGATGGAAGGTTGAGAAGGATGGATTAATAAGGTACCATATTTTTCGATTCTGTTCAATCTGTTTTTCAAATCACCCACGTTAGCAAAATTTAATGATTCGGGTATTTTGATGATTAAAATACCTTCAATTTGTTCAATGGAATGAATTAAGTTTTCGAAATGTAAAGAGTCTTGAGATCGATTATAGGAAACAAAGCTTTCTTCGATTAATTCATCCGCGTTACGGAAAATGGAGGTGTTTGGGATTCTACCCAAGATTTGGATATTTGAATGGGTGCTATACCTAATAACTTTGATAATTGCCAAGATGATTCCCAAGGTGACACCAGCTTGGGCGCTCCAAAAAACTGAAGTTAAGAAAATCAATGAGAAGGTGAATATTTCATCGTAACCAGCGATTTGCCAATAAAATCTCAAATCATGAGGAACTTCTTCCAAGACGGTTATTCCGATGATGGTGGTACTCAAGGCCAAGATACATTCTGGCAAGTAGTACAAGAAGGGTAATAGGTATAGGATCCCGATCCCAACGGTGATGGCCATAATGATTACTGACATTGGAGAAGAAGCTCCTGCCAATAAGTTAATTTTCGATCTACCTAGAGCCCCAAAACAAGGTAATCCACCGAAAAAACATACTGAAAGATTGGTTAATCCTAGGGCGACCAATTCTCGATTTGACGAGATGTTATAATTATATTTAATTTCCAAAGCTTTCGAAGCGGTAGAAGAATCAAAGTAGCCCAAGATTGAGCAAATAAACGAGGTGGCAAAGACTTCTTTATAAAGATTAATTTTACTCCATTTGAAAGGGTTATTTAAAAAAGTTTTTTCATTGACTGAAGATGTGATATCACCCACGATATCAATACCGTCCTTTTCCCAATCAAGAGTATAACTTAAAAAGGTACCGACCACCACCATTAGTAATAATTCCGGGAAGTAAACCACTGACTGGTATCGTTTGATTAATCTTGCCTTTAATGATTTTACTACTAAAACGATTGAAAGAGTAATTGAAGATATAATCAAGGTTGGCCAATGAATTTTATCTAAATGACTCCCGAGGAAAACAATTTTATCCCAAGTAGTTTTATGGGGGAAATGTTTTGATAATTCATGTAATCCCAATTCTATTGATAATTCGTTAATGATCATGATTAGCCCCATAGCACCAATGAACCCTTTTAATAATGCTCTTGATAATAAGTTATTAAGAAACCCCAATCTACAAATGCCTGAACCCAATAGAATCCCCCCAATGCAAAAGGACATGGATGCGGCGATTTCCTTATCATCTAAATTTTGAATTGTTTCAATGGCATTACCATAGATTAAAGCAGTTGAAGGAGCCGGACCTACAACAAGCACCGGGACACTACCCATGATTGAATAAACAAACGCTCCGGCTATAACACTGTAGAGACCAAGTAATGGGGGCAAATGAGCCAACGATTGAGTGATTGACATTATATAAGGAATCTGGAAACTAGCCATTGAAACCCCTGCTAAAAAATCTCCCAACAAATTGTTTTTCATGGAATAAGAAGGTAACCATCTTATTATAGGACAGTAATAGGAGATATAAGCCACTAGGTTGAATTTGGATTCGTCATTCACCTTCATGTAGTCTAAGTTGGATATGATCAGTTGATTATCACTTGAATCATAATCATTCAAGTTTAAATTGGTTAATGAATGATTTGACGGGACCGATATAAGCGGTCTGGTAATCGAGTTGGTGGACTTGGTTGCTTGAAGCCTTGGCCTGTTCCGGGGCGAGGCCCTGAGCAATGAGGTGGTTTCGTTGGGCATGGCCATGTTAGGTTCTGGAGACTCTGACCATGAGTTTTCAAGCTCCGTTGATCAATTTGAGATCAACATTAAGGAGACGGAATTCTGAAATGGATTCCGTGAGTGGTGCATGGGTGTTGGACTCTGGTTAATACACTACACTTGAATTAGTAGTATTAGTGTACTGTTTATTGGAGCCTTTTATTCTATAGATCGAAGCTTATAGTCAAATTAATTATTATCTTATTAGAATAGATCTTTACTATTCAAGTATTTATAATATCCTTTACTTATCGTGGTTAAGATCGAGAGCAAACTGTTATCGTGCCTACTAGATTATTAAGTAAAGTGTTCGTTATACAAAAGGGGTTGGTGATGTGGCCAATAATACGTCTGGTGCACGGGTGTATACATTTGCAGCACCAAGATCTTATTCCATATCTTACTCCCTTCCATATCTTACTTATTCCATATCTTACTTATTCCATATCTTACTCCCTTCCATATCTTACTCCCTTCCAGCAGCCAATCATCAAAGGAAGTACTATTGTGCACTGCGATACCTCTACTCACGCCAACCTCGACTTACTCCCGGATGTTAATCCAAAGGTGGATGTTCGTGGATACCGTGAACACTGTGGATCTCTACGGCACCCCAACCAAGGCAACGAAGACTCACACGTTGGTTGCAAAATAATGAATAAGGTGATCGCCAGAGATTTCTTTTGATTTCACAGCCGTTGGGGCGTGCGCCTGCACACCAATGACCTCCCAGGTGTACGGAGGCACTGCCCGGGGAACCAATCCCACCACGTGGGTGCAAAAAGCTCGTCTGTTCCATTTCCCAATTCTTGCAGTACTCGTAAAAATGCGTTTTTGAAAAAGATCAGATATACGATTTCAGCCTTACCTTTGTCGAGAAGCTTGATTTGATTCCCTAACTCTTTCTATTCAACCGGCACCGCTCCAGCTCAACACCAGTGGTTGACCCAAGTCAATCAAGGATTCTCTTGAAGGAAAACGTGGGTCTGCCATTTGATTGTCTTGATAAAATTACTATGTAGATTTAATGTCTTGGTTTTTTTTCTTACTTGGAGCTGCTAACAAAGTGAAAAAAAAAAAAAAATTTCGCAGCTTTAGCTGTAGAATTGGAGAATCATCTTGGTGCATAGGCAATTTCTTCAGGGCAATTTGTAAGGGCAATAACTGTTAAATTGCAGTTTGGTTATAAGAATTGGCATTTGAATTGGCATTTGGATTGGTAATAAAGAATTGGCAATAAAGAATTGGCATTTGAGGTACTGCCCACGAGTAGTTATGCTAATCATTTATAAATGAAGTAACATCTTTGCAAATTTACCAAAAAATCATTTTCCATCGATATCGACAAAATGGCTTTCTTACATGACTTTGACTATATCTTTGCGATTGCAATGATCTTTGCCTTCCTTGATGCATTCAACATCGGGGCAAACGATGTTGCTAATTCATTTGCGCTGTCGGTTTCGAGTAGAAGTTTGAAATACTGGCAAGCAGCCATATTGGCATGTATTATGGAATTTTTGGGTGCTTCTTTGGTTGGTTCAAGAGTTAGTGACACCATCAAATCTAAAATCATCGACGTTACTGTTTTTGAAGCGGACCCAGCCGTTTTGATGTTGACCATGGCGTGTGCCTTGGTTGGTTCTTCTATTTGGTTGACCATCGCCACTGCTATTTCCATGCCGGTTTCCACCACCCATTCGATTGTCGGGGCCGTTATTGGTGCTGGGATTGCCGCTAAAGGTGCTAACAACATCCACTGGGGCTGGGAAGGGGTTGGTCAAATCTTTGCTTCTTGGGTTATTGCCCCTGCCATTGCCGGGGCGTTTGCTTCTTTGGTTTTCCTTTTCTCCAAATACTTCGTTTTAGAAGTTAAAGAGTTCAGAACCTCTTTGAGAAATGCTCTTTTACTTGTTCCCTTCTTGGTCTTTTCTTGTTTCTGTATCTTGACCATGTTGATTGTTTGGAAAGGGGCTCCTTCGTTAGGTTTAGATGAATTACCTCAATCAACAATTATTGGTTCTATCTTGGGTGTTGGTGCCGTGGCATTGGTTATCTTTATGATCTTCTTATACCCTTACTATAGAAGAAAATTGGTTCACAATGATTGGACTATTAAATGGTACCATATTCCAAAAGCTCCAATGTTTTACTTCATGTCCACCGATAATATTCCTCCAATGCCTGAAGGTCATGAATTAACCATTGATTATTACAAAGGCCGTAGATACGAAGATGAACCATCCACTCATACAAATGATTTAGAAACTAGCCCCGATTCTTCTGTTCATGGTGATAAACATTCCATCACTTCTATTAAAGTCACTGAAAATCCTTCTATTCTGGAAAAAGGTGATATGACTACTCGTCAATACTGGTGGCATTTGATTAAATTGGGTCCTAGATACTGGCCAAAACTTGTTTGGAAAGTTTTAATCCACGGTATTGATCAAGATATTATCTCCAACCAAGTTTTTTCAAAAGATGCTTTGGCCGGTGATTTGAAAAAAATGCATCAATCTTCTAAATACTACGATAATAGAATTGAATTCTTATTCTCTATCTTACAAGCAATCACTGCTTGTACTATGAGTTTTGCTCATGGTTCAAATGATATTTCAAATGCCGCTGGTCCTTTAAGTACCGTTTACACCATTTGGACTTCAAATGAAGTTAGTTCTAAAGCCGATGTCCCAGTTTGGGTTCTTTGTTACACCGCTGCCGCTTTATGTATTGGTTTATTAACTTTTGGTTATAGAATTATGGCTGCTTTGGGTAACAAACTTATCTTACAATCTCCTGCAAGAGGTTTCAGTATTGAAATCGGTGCTGCCATCACCGTGGTTATTGCTACTCAACACGCTATCCCAGTTTCAACTACTCAATGTGCCGTGGGGGCCACCGTGTTCGTTGGTCTTTGTAATAAAGATTTAAAATCAATTAATTGGAGAATGGTTGCTTGGATTTATGGGGGTTGGATTCTTACTTTACCAATCGCCGGTATAATAGCCGGGGTCTTAAACGGGATCATCCTTAACGCTCCTCATTATGGTGGTAATTACCAATTAAGCTAGGGTTAATGTGATTTAATATATATTTAGGTGTATTTTTATCTGTAGTATACTTTTTACGTTCTTGTAAATTACTTATATTCTCAAAAGAAATATAAGTCATAACTCAAAATATGTCTCCGAGTGAATCATCCACAGGCTTATTCATTCATCTTGTAAGTAGTACAATTAACTCGAAAAAGACGAATTAAATACAGTACTGGATTTTTTTTTGCAACAAATAATTTTATCGCAATCTTCAAAATTACTAACATCCAAAGTCTTTTCTAGAAATCTAAGATGATCTTCCGGAATAAGCATATTGGTGCCATTCGTCATTGAGCAGTAGCATTGTAAATCGTGTCAAGCGAGAATGGATTCAAATTTTAGCTTGCTAGACTATCTAAATTAACCCACTGGGTCATTACATAGTGACTCAGACAAAAAGGAAAGTAATGCTTTTCATTGGCCTGAAGATATTATGTAAGTATACTTTTATGTCCGAATATGGTGCCATGTTATAAAAGCTTTTTCCAAAGTGCTAACTTTTCTGATGCAAAACGAGCTAGCTTGAAGATAACTAAACGTGAAACATTGCAGAATGGGTTTCTTAATACATGAGGGACAATTTGAATGAATCTTTCATTAAGTATGTACGTTGTAGAACTATCTATCAGTAAATTTTAAATAGAAAATAAGATTAACCGCCTATTAATATATATATGTCTAATACATACCGTATTTCGAATTCTATGGTAGTTGCATGGACAATGGAAGCTCTGATTTACCAACATAATTAGATAAGTTTGAGCCAAACTAACTAGGTCTCTACGAAAGGATATTATCCAATCGCAGTTCCACCTTGTAGGAAATAGTAATATGGTATCTCGAGTCAGTGGTAACTTTTCCAAACCTTATAGGTGAAAAAAAAGTGAACTCCAGACCAATTAAACGTAGTAGAAACTATTACTTTCGAGCCAATACCTTAGCTAAAGACCAAGGATTATAAAAGTAAGCGAATTTGAAAGATTTGCTTAAGTTTTCCAGGTATATTGTCATTTAAAAGTAAAAAAAAAAAAACAACATAAAATTCATTCTTCATTGAATTTTTTGGAATTTTTGAAGCTCCGCTATTTTTCTAAAATTATTATTATACTAATAAATTTAAAAATGACTAGAAAAATAGCTAAAATGAAAAAGTTTTTTTTACCCAAAATCAAACTACTTTCAAAAGTTATATTTTTATAAAAGCAACAGTCCTCCAAACTTCAACGAAATGGAGGGTTGGCCGAGTGGTCTAAGGCGGCAGACTTAAGATCTGCTGGACAGTTGTCCGCGCGAGTTCGAACCTCGCATCCTTCATTATTTTTTTGTTTTAAGCTCTTCAAATATTTTGTTTACATTTTCAGTTCAACTTCATTTTTTTTTACTTTTTTCAACTAATACCTTACGAAGCCAATTATACTTTAGATTAAAGCTCAATGATAAAAAGCATTCCACTCCGGAGAGCGTCACCTGCTGCATCGTTAAATGATCCAGTTCAAACGTCAGAAAATCTGCAGATTGCGATAAATAATGGAAGTCAATTGACAATTTTAGATCCAAAATTACCTTCAATTCATAAAACTTTGACGCTTCCAGCACCAGGGAAAGACCCAATTCTCGATCCTTCGGATTTATTCGATATAAGCTCAACTTTATGGCTAGAACAATTAGAATCTTTTGGAATACGGTCATTGAGTAACCTTTTA
Organism: Hyphopichia burtonii NRRL Y-1933; assembly: GCF_001661395.1. NCBI lineage: Eukaryota > Fungi > Ascomycota > Pichiomycetes > Serinales > Debaryomycetaceae > Hyphopichia > Hyphopichia burtonii. The sequence continues at coordinate 497,394 of NW_017963732.1, forward strand.
GTAGAGACTTGTGACCAGACATATCATTTATCAAGAATTTTTGAACCACAGATCATCTCACACAAATGGTCTCCCTTAAACCCATTAACAAAAGATTGTTATCTTGGGATATTGCTCAATACTTCTGAGCTTTTCATACTAGAAAGACAAACTCTTGATTTAATCAATTATAGACCGGCTTTTAAGATCTTTAATAACTTGTTAGATCAATTATATTTATCCAGAGATAAAATTGCAGCAGATGGGAAGATTAAGGTGAACAATGAACAATACTCTTCACTAATGATAGAATCATTTGAATTTAGTCAAGTAATGATCAGCGAAGGTGAGGCTATCCCGCTTTTAAGTATTGGAACGGGATCAAATGAAATTTCTATTCACCAATTAAACAAGAGTTTTACAAAGTTATTAACTATTGAAAACCAACCTTCTAAAATAGTAAAACAGGTATGGTCTAAATGGAAAAAGTCTAACAGCAATAATTTTACTAGTTTTTTATCGTTCATATATGCTGATAATCGAGTGACTACAGCAAAATTGTTTTTTGATATATCGACAAGTGAAATTAGCATTGGAAGGCTAAGTAAAGTTTCACCAAATAAGTCTAGGTTCGAAGTTCATGAATTAGCTTATACAGAGAATGACCAACTAATTGTAATCTCATCAACTTCGATGAGGATTTTTCAATTATCGAAAGAAAATGAAATGGTCATCGACCATAAGCTTCAACACAGATCTAGAGTATCAAATGTTTTGCAATTTAATAAGTACGAAACGCTCACAGTAGATCTTGCTTATGAAAATGGTAAATTCGAACGTGTGGAAATAACAAATAAAGTTGGGAAATTTTCAAGTAACTCTACATTAAGTCCTAAGTTATTCCAAGCATTAGTGAATAGAGAAATGTACCGCTACGAAATCCTAAAATCCAAAGCCGGAGGTGATGAAAATGGGGAAGCATCAAGTGATCAACCACCAAACCTGGCACAAAAACCCTTTTTGAATGATTCAGTTAGTTTACGGTACTATAACGCTGGGACTAAATTAATGGAGTCAAATGGAATGATTGTTACAGTTGGACGAATCATTCCACAGAATGTATTGAATTATGTTATTTCGTCACAGCTTGAATATTCGGTAAATTTTACTCCTATAAAAGATATATATCCAGATTATGATTCAAAAGACAGTTTGATCTATAGCACAAGCACCAATAAAATGAATTCATTTTGGTTTAACTATTACAAGAGAATCCCCATTATTCCAACGTTTACTAACGAGAGAAATGTGGTGAGCGATATTGATGAATTCCTTTCAAAAATTCAAAGTTTAAAGATGGAAGTATTTGGTTCATTAAATGAAAAAACCATTAACATTAAAGATTCAGTGAAGGGCACTACATTTCAACAATTTTTATTCTCGAACTTTACTGCTAATGCTGAAGTTTCAGACTTCCAAAAAGCGTATAACTTCAATATAATTATACTCAAATCATTGTTTTTTTTAAGCTCTAAGCAGATTAATAATGAAGAAATTAATAAGATGATACACATCCTAAAAGAAGAACAATTAAAAATCGAGATGGCTATAGTTGACTTCATGATAGGTTTAGTTTTGAAATATTTCACGAACTTGAAAGAACAACTGCTAACCGAAGTTGATAAATTCTTGATAATTTCATACGTACTTCATTTACAGAGTCAAGGAGTAAGTGTCAAAAATATAGAGAGTATACCAGAAAAAGCCGAACTTCTTGTTAAAACTGATTTTTTTGAAGAAGAATTTGAAGTCTCCAAAAACGATATTATAGCTGACGACGAAAGAATCCTTAAGGTTGTTACATCCAAGTCTGGTCATAAATGGTCAAGATGCTCACTAAGTTTATATCCATTATTAGAGTTGAATAACCAGATGGATGAAATGAAAAAATTCAATTATACAGTAAAACAAACTAATACGGGATCTAACGAATCCATAATCAATAACTTATTAAGTTCATTAAATTTCTGTATTTATACGGGGAATAAAACTTATAATGTTAATTGAAAATAAATAGTGTAATATATACTTTTTTAAATATGTAATTATCAGTCATTTTTTTTCAGGTTTGGATCAACTATGAAAGATCCAGGAATTGGTTTAAAGCCTTCGTCCTGGTCAGCAAAACCTCCACCTAAAACCTTACGTTCATCATCTTTATTCCATACTAACTGAGTTGAATTCCAATTAATCAATTGACTCAATTGATTTGGAGGTGGGTCAGACACTTTGGTGATAAGATAAGCTACGCTTGATTCAGCAATTCCATAAACAAACACACTTATCCAAGGAAGCTGATAGATTATGTAGTAATAACAAAGACCGAAACCAAATAAGACCCCTTCTCTTGATTTCATCCATTGATCCTTTTCGATTTTAGTAAACTGAATTCTAATAAAATAAGGTAATAACAAATCATGAATCATATTTCTTGAACCCCAAAAAATACTTAAGAATAAAGAAGTATAATGCTTTGGTAATAATTGCAAGACAAAAAAAATTATTATTGCTGATATACTACCAACTTTATCATTAAAATTTTGGAAAGAAATCAAACCAATTATAATAGTACCAATTTTTGGAACCTTACATAAGATGTAAATCAAAATATTGAAAGAACAATTATATAAATATCTTTTAACAAAATTTGAGAAATCCCCTGATTTCTGATACTTTAATTGAATCGTTTTAAACCATGATTGTTTAATTTTCTTACCAGTTTTATTATAATCCAAGTCGGTTAACTTTAATGAAATATCAATCAAATTATCATGATATTGATGCTCTTTTCTGTCTGGATGTTTCTCAATATAAACACTATCAATAAATTTAAGACTAGTTAAGAATAAATCATCTAATTCCGGAGTGAAAAATCTTATCGCTGATATGATGAAAACTCCTATATTCAAGACATTTTTCTGGAAATATTCCAAACCACTAACTATATTCTCTAGATCTTGATCATGTCTAAATATTAATGCCAAAATCTGGAAGAAAAACCTCACGGTAAGTATTGGTGCCCATAATATACATTGAAGTATAATGGAATACTTTAATTGATTAAATGCTTGCTGATAATATTTTGATTCAAAAAGTTTTGGGTTTTGTAATGACCTATAAGCTCCCAACAATGCCAATTGAATTCCTCTGAGTATAGCCACTATCGAAAACCCAGGAGGTGGATTGGATAAGAATATAGGTGATGCCATCGTCACTTACTGTTCAATCGTCCAATCGGTATCTTCGTCTGATTCTTCTCATCCCAAGATCATTAGCAAAGAGTCCGTACACCAAAATAATCCATGCACCAAGTACTTGACGTACAACTCTGGAACAACCTACATATGTTAAGACTAGTGATTCAAGAATGTTAGTTTCTTCTTCGTCTATCTTGAAAGCCCATTTCCAACTTATGCTCTTTTGAAGGAGTTGGCAGAGAGTTTTTCTCTTTTTCTTTGTTTTAGCACTTCTAAAGACTGAGCTGTAAGGGAATCGCTACTGACCGGATAAAGCCGTTGAAAGAGATGATGAATGAGTTGTTGAATAAGTCACATGGAGACGAATACTCTATCGGAGCATTAGCTATATTTCCTGTGCAGAAAAGGAGTCATTTATTTGTCCATTGCAAACCGCATTTCAAAATGTCATGTTGACCTTCACACAATCATGAAGTCTTGCATCGACACTATATATCGATGCTAAGTCGATGCATTTAGAAGGATACCTTCGAAACGGCGATGGAATCAATAATTATGTCAATTGACGTCTTGCTTTTCGCAGCCTAAGCAGAGCATTTTTATGTTTCGCTGCAAATGACAGTAGATGCTATTTTTCCCGTAGAACATTTGCTTCGATCGATAATCAAGCACATGGATACATCAAAGCTATAAATGTGCTAATCTGAATATTAACTGAGATGTTCTCTTGTGAACTGTCCCTACATTTAAACCACGATTCAACTGTGGAGATCTCCCAACAGGCTATAATTAAAAAGTGGTCTACTTGTAGCTGGCAGCGAATATGCATAACTTGACGTGAAAATACCAATGTGGACAAATTAAAGGCTCTTTATCACTCAAAGACGAAGCCTTCTGTGTTTCAAACGAAGGGTTTGACCGATCAAAGCATCTCATTTCTTAAGACACTAGAGCGTCGCTGTACAAGCTTTTCAGCCCTAGTTGTCAAATTTCCGTGAAGCTTCGCAGTAGGAGGGCTCTCGCTTAACTATTTCCATAATTAGTGCCCTTCACCTTCCGCCATTGTAAGCTGCTGTGTTCTGTGGTTTCTACTAGCCATGGTAACTGGGTGTTTGCGTCTCGGAAAATGATAACCGGGTCCACCATCAAGTGAGACCACCCCAACAAACCCTGGGATCAGATGCTCTTCTCTGCGAAATTGCCGTAGAAGGCTTTTTGTATCGGAGTCTTCAGCAGTTGCCTCAGACAAAACTGACTCCTGACCAGGCTGGAGGCTCGGTAAATGGAAACCGATGCACTCCGAAGGAAATCAGAGCAAAGATAACGGGCATTTGGCAGCATTTTTTTTTTTGGCAGCCACAGACACTGACTCTGACATGACTCTGCTGACTGAGTCAGCGGACGAGGGGGTCTCCTTATCAGTATATAGATAGTATATATATATATAGATGTATTAGTATTCGAAAGAAGGATGCAAAAAGGAAAGGAAGTCAAGAGATAATGGCAGAATCAGTGCAAACAAATCCAAAAACAACGGTCAAACCTCCTTTTATTCAAACCAGTTTGACAGAAGTCACCGACCAACTCCCAATTGAGCCTCCTTGTAGAATATTTTTCAAGAATGAATACGAACAACCATCGGGCAGTTTTAAATTGAGAGGAATTGGTAATTTGGTGGCCAAGTCAGTTGAAACTGCGCAGAAATATCATCCCAACAAGTTTATACAAGTGTTTGCATCCAGTGGAGGGAACGCAGGTTTAGCAGCCGCTTATCTGGCTAAGTTTTATAATCTTCCATGCATTGTTTGTATTCCAGCTAGTACCAAACCAGAAATCATTGACTTATTGCATGAATTGGGTGCCAAAACCATAATGAAGGGTGAGAACATCTTGCAGGCCGATAAGCACTTGAAAACTTTGATTGCAAAATGTGATTTAAATAAAATATATCCAATTTATTGCCATCCTTTTGATAACCCTTTAATCTGGCAAGGACATCTGACTCTTGTGGACGAGATCTTACAGGAACAGTTATCTCCACAAGAAACTGCAAAATTAAGAGGTATGGTTGCTAGCATTGGTGGAGGAGGATTATTCTGTGGAATAATGGATGGTATAAAGAAGAATGATCAACAAAACACGGATGTGTTATTGGTAGAGTCAAAACAAGCCCCTACATTCACTGAGACTATCAAGGCAGGTGAAATCATCCAATTGAAATCAGTTAAGAGTTTGGCTACTTCTTTGGCTTGTTCCCATGTCACAACTAAATGTCTTGATTACTATAATGACCAATCGTCAAACAAAACATTTGTGGAATCGATAGATGACTTGGAAGCCGTGAAGGGATCCGTCCACACTTACAACCACTTCAACATTGCCGTTGAGCCCGCCTGTGGTGCTGCCATGTCGGTGGTTTTCAACCAGTTGAAGCTACTCAAACATTTCAACTTGTCAAAAGACGATATTGTGGTGATTGTCGTTTGTGGTGGCAGTTGCACCAACAAAGCCGGCATCGAAAGCTTCAACAAACTACTTAGGCTGCAAGTCAAATTGTAAGCTCATGTGTAAGCTCATGTGTATATTATATAGTGTATTCTAATAAATCATTTAAATCGTTAGTTCAATTCGTTATCTGAGGAAATAGACTGAAAAAAAAAAAAAAAAATCTTCGAAGCTCTACCATAACTTGTCACTGATTGCAATACACTTAAATGATCCGACATAATGATATGTCTAAACTGTATTCTTCCCAAAAGCCGAATCCTTATAGTCATCCTTATACTCCTTATCCGATTCAAATCGAGTTGATGCAAGCAATTTATGACACCATCAATAATGACTTCAAAATTGGTTTATTTGAAAGTCCAACCGGTACTGGGAAGACATTATCTATCATATGCTCCACCATGACTTGGCTTAGGGATTATAAGAAGAATCATGTTTTTTCGTCAACTTCATCTTCTTCAAATCCAGCTATGGACGCGTCATCGAAAGCGTCAGCTCCCTCCTCTAGATCATCAAGTAACTTAAAAGAGCTCAATTTTAGTGATTCTAGTAGTGAAGAGGATTCCAGTGATGAAGAACCAGAGTGGGTTAAAAAATCTTATGAGAAAACCGTCATTGCTAGAACAAAGGGAAGAGCTGAAGAGTACGAAATATATCTAGATACCGTTTCTAAAAGGTATAAAAAAAGTACAGTTCACGATTTATCAAGAGATAGGACCATGAAGAAGATGAAAAAATTGAAAACAGACACTGAAAATGCCGTTGAAGATGACTATTTACCAGAAGATTACTATAGTGATAGTGAAAACGGATTAGTAGGGCAAGCGACGAAAGAAAATAATCAACTCAGCAGCGAGATTGAAAAACTATTATCCAAAGTAAATGGCTCTGGTCAAGACCAAGTAGAGCCAATAAATGAATGTCCGGTATCGATATACTTTTCATCAAGAACTCACTCTCAATTAACTCAATTTTCACACCAATTGAACTTAACAAATTTCCCATCTTCATTAGATAATATCAGTGAACGTATTAAATTCCTACCTCTCGGATCAAGAAAACAGCTTTGTATCCATCCAAGAATTTCGAAAATATCAAATTTGAATAACCTAAATGATGCCTGTGTAGATTTACAAAATCTGACATCTTCTAATTCGAAAGGTTGTGAATATTTACCAAAATTAAATAATCCGGATTCAAGCAGTATCATAAAAGATTTCACTGATATGAGTTTAACTAAGATTCATGATATTGAAGATTTGGCCCAATTAGGATCTGAATTAAAGGTTTGTCCCTATTACTCTGTTAGAAAGGGAATTGAATTAACCGAAATTGTGGCATTACCTTATCAAATGTTACTTCAAGATTCAACAAGAAAGATCTTAAATCTAAAAATTGATAATTCGATAGTCATTATTGACGAAGCTCACAATTTACTAGATACGATTACTGCAATGAATAGTTTATCAATTACATCCAATGAACTCAGTGATATAATTAAATCTTTAAAGTTTTATCTAGCTAAATTTCTGAAGAGATTAAACAGTGGTAATAGAATAAATATCATGAAGTTAATAAAACTATGTCAAATTTTAATCAATTTCGTCAATAAATCATCTCCAGTTGCTGGTAGAGAAATATCCACCCAGGAGATTTTCGATGGTAATACTGGGGATTTGATCAATGTCCATAAAATTGAAAAATTTTTGAACAAATCCAAAATTGCTTATAAAATTGAAACCTATATGGAAAAATTGAAAAAGCAAGAATCGAATAACACCACTAAGACCTCATCTTCATCGAATCCATTACTTTTCAAGATCACCCAGTTTTTGATGAAACTTAATAATCCTTCTAAAGAGGGAAAGTTTTTCTGGGACACTGCTTCAAATACTATTCTGATAAATTATATGTTGCTTGATCCAAGTGAAATTTTCAAGCCTCTAGTTACAAGAAGTAAGTGTGTGTTATTATGTGGGGGAACAATGGAACCTATGAATGATTATACCGATTATTTATTTCCATATATTCCCAATAATAAATTGAAAAAATTCAGCTGTGATCATATAATTCCTGATGAAAACTTAAAAGTATTCCCTATAACTCACTATCAACGGACCAACTTCGAATTTTCGTTCGACAAGAGAAACAATCCCAGCATGATTGAAGCATTGGGGAAATGTTTGGTAGAATTGATTCAGAGTATTGCCAGTGGGGTTGTGATTTTTTTCCCAAGTTATAAATATTTGAACCAAGTTCTTGACAGTTGGAAACGAGTCGGGGTTTACGATAAAATGAATAATATGAAAACCATATACGAAGAGCCAACTGACTCATCAAATGTTGATTCGACATTAGCGTCATATTCCTCAACAATCAAATCTAACCACGGAGCCATTTTATTCTCAGTCGTTGGAGGAAAAATGTCTGAAGGGATTAATTTTTCCGATGATCTTGCTAGGTCTGTGATCATGATTGGTTTGCCATACCCCAATGCATATCTGGGAGAAATGATTGCCCGGAAGAATTTCATTAAGGAGACCACCATTTCAAGGGGAGGAACTCCAACTGAGGCCAATTCCAACGCCCAAAATTTTTATGAGAACATATGTATGAGGGCCATTAACCAAAGTGTTGGAAGGAGTATTCGACATTCCAAAGATTACTCGACCATTTATTTAATTGACAGCCGATTCCAACAGGCTAGAATTCAGAACAAACTAAGTGCTTGGGTTAAAAAACGGATTATTAATAATAAAAACTTAAATGAAATTCTTGATGAAACTAATGAATTTTTCAATTCAAAACTTGTAAATAGATCAATCTAATTAAGTAATTATTTATTCATTAAAATGCATAAGAAACATCACTTCGAAGTACCCATTTTTCACCTTCGCTTACCAATTGAGCTTCGTGTTTCAAACAATCATCTCCATGTTTATGTAGCAATGCCATACCTTTCGTTGGATGGATACTCACGGGTTTGGCATTGCGTTCAAATTCAGGATAGAAGATCGTATCACCACCTTTAAATTCATCGTCTCCGGTCAAATAGATCAACAAAGTCCATTTGGTTGTAACTTTCGGAGTATCCTTGTTGAAACCCTCACAAACTACCGAATCATCATAATGTTTACCAAAATGATGTCCTTTCCTATACCTATAGATTCTCAATTGAGGATTCAAGCCATGGGCGTCTTGGAAAATAGATTTGATTTCATCCAATTCTTCATCCTGATACCCAGGGTCCTGTAATAAGATGTCTTTCAAATACGTCCATAGCACCTTGGACGCCTCGATATCATTCAAAGATATACGGTCATTAAACCGTGCAGCATAATCCTTAGACTTGATAAGCGGGGTCGTTTCCAACGTTAAAGACCCAACAAACGACTTGATTAGTTCATTACAAAACTCCGAAGTGAAAAAATTGTTAATGGTGATGATTTGATCCGATATAATCGATTCGGGCCCTGGCTTGAAAAACAGTTTTGCCAACAGCTTTGGTAAGTTGTAATAGCTCTCAGGGAACTTATACAGTGCCTCCTTGGGCTTCGTAGTAACCTTGGACTTCTTTGGAGCCATAATGCAATGAAGAAGTTGAAGTAGCAAAGCTAAATGCAGGATAACGATGATTTTTTTTTCCATACTTTTTTTGTCATTTTGAAAAGAGAAAAATTCAATTGACGTGTTTTTTTTAACAACCAGATAACAGAATTAAGAAGCAAACATGAGAATAGCCACGTTGATACCTCTACTAGGGGTCATACCGATGATAGAGGCATTCAAGGCCTCCCCGTTGGTATTGGCATCCCACAAGTTGGTGAAAGGGTTGAGAGATGAATTAGAACATGGCAATTCCCAACCGCATAGCGAAACTAGTGTTACTAATATGTTGAAGAAGCTTATGACGGAGTGTTCCTCCGATGCCTACTTGTTGGTGAACCAACCCGGGTTGAAGTACGAGGATATGGTTGGAATACACGAACAAAGATGGCCCTTTTTACAAAAATATCTTACCTTGGCCAGTAGTGTTGTGGGGATACCCTGGGTCAAAGGCACGGTTGATTTGAATTTTGTCGAGAACTACTTGATCAAGAACTGTGAAGCAGAAACCATCACCGTATTGCACGAAGACGAGGCCGAGGTGGGCAAGTACATCGACACCAGGAAAAGAATAATCCGGGTTGAATTAAGTGAAATCCCCGAAGATATCGACGAAGACGAAAGAGGATTGATCTTGAAAAGCCACGACGAACTAGTCAGACAAATCTTGAGGAAAGTGCCTTCTCCTCATTACACCATTATTCTCACCTCCAGTACCACCAGCAGCTTCCACCCTATCCCACCTCTGGTGGTTGAGTCAAAACCAGAAAAGTATGAAATGTTCAACGAAATCATTAACCACCCATCGAGACAAAAGGAAGTCGAGAGAAACGCCCATAACTACCAGAACAAGGCCCCCGAATGGAACCAGGACCGGAACACCGTTAATAGGTATTTGAAAAATAGAAAGAACGACGAGGTTCACTTATTCAGAGGTGAAAAAAGTATGGAGTTATGGAAACAAAATGAAAAAATCGTCAGCACCATGCTAGTGATGATTGTCAGTATTTTCCTCATGAAAATCATGAAGCTTGTCAAGTACATCCAGCACAAGTTGAGCGCAATGCTCCAAAAACCAAATCGCAAACAGGGACTCCTTGATAAAAAAAGTCATTAAACCTCTCTTTATACGTATAAATATATTAAAATTGCAACCAAAACCAACCTGTAAACCCATACAACCTGCAAAATACCCGACACAACCTGCAAATTCACGGTAATCTGCAAACCGCCGCAACGCAAACTGCAAAAAAACTTTATAGACCAAAAAAATCAGCTGTTTTTTTTTTTTTTTTTGTTTCTGTAAAAAAAACAACAGCAGAAAAGTTAGGTAACTTTTCATTGAAAGAATTTCAATAATAATCAAGTAATAAAAGGATTTGAAATATAATCAGTATATAATCATATTGGTATCGAGATATATTCCCGCTAAGATATTCATATTGCAAAACGAGAGATTTATTTAAATTGCGGTGATCATTCAGAGCTGTTTTTTTATTGCGATCAGATGAAGATATAGATTTATCAGTTAGTTTTATACATATATTGACAAGATGTCTGAGTTTCTACAATTTAATAGTATACCATCGGGTAATCATAAGGGGAAGAAGCACATTGTGATTGTGGGTGCTGGGATCATTGGTGTTTGTATTGCTTATTTCATTATCAAGCACCCAAAATTCGATCCGGCCAAAATCCATATTACAATTGTGGAAAGTAAAAGAGTGGCCGGAGGAGCAAGTGGTAAAGCCGGTGGATTATTAGCATTATGGGCATTTCCTCAGCAGATTGTGCCTCTTTCTTTTGAGTTACATCAACAATTGTCTGATCTATATAATGGAGAAGAAGAGTGGGGGTATCGTCGATTGACAACGGTTTCATTAGAAGGAGATATCAGTCACTTGCCTGATATAAATGAACTTTCCAGTGATGACGATGATGACGATGATGATACGATAAACTATGAAAAATATCATGATGCCCAAGAAGAAACCGATAGTGGTAGTTATAGAAAATCCACTAATACTGATACTGATTCATCAACCGAAAAACCACCCAAGAAAACTTCTAGAGCAACCCGTCTGCAAACCGCTAAGAATAGTAAGGGTTTGAGCGGGAGTAAATTACCAAATGATTTGAATTGGATCAATTCTACCTTAATTGATCTGTGTCTGTCTCTTGGTGGTACCGATAGTACTGCCCAAGTGCATCCTTATAAATTCACCAGTTTTATATTGAAAAAAGCAGTTGAAATGAGTCAAGGTTCTTTAGAATTAATCTTGGGTAAAGTAAACCAAATCAATTATTCAATGGAAACCGGAGTTGCCACCGGAGTAACTTATGAACCTACATCTTTAAAACAACAAGAATCAAAACCTTTGGTTGAATTAAGTGGTGATCAAATTATACTATCAGTTGGTCCTTGGACTTCCAAGATTTTACCCGACTGTCCAATATCTGGTTTAAGAGCTCATTCAATTACAGTTGCTCCATTTAAAGATCAACCAGTTAGTCCCTATGCAATCTTCACCGAATTTAAAACCGGCCCAATGTCCTATGTATCCCCGGAAATCTACGCAAGACAAGATGAAGTGTACGTCTGCGGTGAAGGTGATTCAACCGTTGATGTTCCAGAAACTTCTGATGATGTGGAGGTTGTTAAATCAAAATGTGATGATTTATTTAATCAAGTTGGTAAAATATCTCCTAATTTACGTAAAGGTCATATCTTGAAAAAACAAGCTTGTTATCTCCCAGTATTGGATGTTCCCTCCTCCAGTGGTCCTTTAATTGGTGAAACAAACGTTGATAATCTATTTTTATGTTCAGGTCATTCTTGTTGGGGGATCAACAACGCCCCTGCCACCGGTAAGATCATGAGTGAATTGCTATTGGATGGAAAGGCAAAGCTGGCGGATATATCTGCTTTGGACCCTTCATTATATTTCGATGCAAGTATATTACTAAGTGAAGATGAAGAAGATGAGGTTGATGATGAAGATGAAGACGAAGAAGATAATGAAGAAGACGAAGAAGATGAACTAGGCGACGAAGATGCTTACGATAAAGATGAATAGTTCTCTCTGCATTTAAATACGTATATAAGCTTATGTATGGATTATCACAACTAGTCTCGCTATTTGTAACTTTTATTAGGGCGCAAAATTTTTTTTTATGAAAAAGACTTTTGCTGCTAAAACTAACCGCCAACGACACCACTGCCATACAAGATGGATCCAGTTTCAGAGAAAGTCCCAGTTGATGATCAGTTGCCTCAAAGGAAAAAGAGAAGGTCAAAGGGAGACAGCGAGGCTACGAAAGAGTTGGTTTCGAGATTTACGGTTGATTCGAAGGTGGATGGAATGAAGGATGAAATGAAGGATGAAAGTTTTGATACAACCTTAACCATTGGTAAGCCGTATTCATCGTCAACACAGATCCATGGATTGCCGATGATGAAACCCGTGAATAAGATTCTCAAATCATCACCATTGAAGAATAACGCCATAAGTCATGATGAGGAAGATCTTGAGATGACCCAGGATTTGATTCGAATAAGTAACGAAATCACCCATAATAACACCAACCCATTGAGCTTGGGTGATTTTGATATGGATCAGGAAATATTACAGGATTTCAATCTACGGTCGTATGTTGAAAAATTCGACTTTAACCCAAATGATAATTTCATGCAATACTATATTAAAGTCAATGACAAAATCAACCAGTACGAATCCGAACTCATCAAGCAGTTGATGACAGAAAGATTCAAGCTATTGAAGAGGTTTGAGTCTTTGAATGATATTGTCAATCAGTATAGTCAATCATTGATCAAATGCGATAAGGATTTCGATTCCAAGATAAATCAATTAAAACTGGTTAACGATATCTTGAATAGTTTATAGTTTATAATTGTCATACATAAATAAATGATTTAAATATTTAAACGTTTTTTGGTTTTTTTTGGTTTTTTTTTTTTATTTTTTAAATAAAAATTAGATGAATTACTATACAATCGAAATTAAACAAGTATATACAGAGATTTAACTAATTTAGTTTCTTTTAGCAAAACGTCTTGGACCTCTTTGAGAAGAGATGGCAACGGTTTGAATTGGAATTTTGAAACCTAAAGTTTTAACTAAATCAGCAGTTTCAGAATCAACTTCTAATTGACCGTTGGTGTGAGATAAGTCCAAAGCGGAAACTTCTGGAACATATTGATCTTTTCTTTCACGTTCTTCTTCTTGTAATTTGAAAGAAATACCTCTGACTGGACCTTTTTGAATACGTTTCATCAAGTGGGTGGTGTAACCAGCAATCTTGTTTCTTAATCTTTTAGATTGGATTTCAGCAATTTCATCAGTTAATCTTTTGTTGGTTTCGAAATCCAAGGTTAATTTTGGATAGAAACGTTCAATTAAAACTTTTGAAGCTCTTTTAACGGTTTTAGTTCTAACGCGACCCTATTCATAGTTAGTATTTTCATCCTTTGAAGGCTCTACAGGTTCTACAGTTATCAGAGGTTCCGCAGTTCAGTAGCAAAAGTCATAAGTTGATATCAGTTCCCCTGGTCAGTAGTTTCATATGTTATAACGACAACTTTGAAATCTACTTGATCAAAGGTTCCCTAATAATACCATCCATAAACTAATAGCTATCTGAAAAACGGTACTCCAGTAACTGCAACCTGTGAAGGGAGTTAGGTACATACCATTTTAGCTGTTTATTGGTTGTTAATGAAAAAGAAAGGAAAAACAGATTATGAAAAATTGACTGGAACTGAAAATATATTTATTAGGATTGAAAATTGCAGTTCTCACCTAAAAAAATTTTCAATGCGGTCGTGTACAGTGAATAAATGAGCGGGAGAGCCTTAGGGCTTCGGCCGCGAGATGTTAGTGAATGCACGTGCACAAAAGTGACTCGCCAATCCGTGGTACGGAGGTTTGTAATTGTACGGAGGTTTTGGATTGAGTGGAAAAATGTATTAGATTGAGATTATCAACAAAGCTTTTACTGTGATGGCTGACTCAATAAAGCAGGTAATATTGACTATACTGGTATAATCGATAAGAGATTGAGTGTTTCAATTAGCAGGTTGATTGATTGAGGTTTTGTTTTTGGATTGATTGGATTGTTTTTTTTTCTTTTTTGGCAATAAAGTCGGTTTTAGCATAATTTTCTAATATTAAGATAGAATAAATCTAATCAACAATTAATCAATTTTTCATTTGAAGGAATGGAAAAAGGAAGGTTATACCACTGTGATGTTTGTTCATCCGATTGCACCAATCGTATACGAATTCAGTGTGCAATTTGCGCAGATTATGATTTATGTGTACCATGTTTTGCAGCAGGTTCTATTTCTGGTGATCATAAACCATGGCATGATTATAAGATTATTGAGCAAAATACATATCCAATTTTCGATAAGGAATGGGGTGCTGATGAAGAGTTGCTTTTGATTCAAGGCTGTGAAACGTTTGGATTGGGTAATTGGGCTGATATAGCTGATCATATTGGTAATAGATCAAAGGAGGAAGTTGCTAAGCATTATTATGATATTTATTTAAATTCAAAAGATTACCCCTTGCCGGAAATGGATAAAGATTTTGATGATATTCATCCATTAGAATTTTTGCAACAACGTAAAAATCGTTTGGAAAGACGTAAAAATCAACCATTACCACCTCCCAAGACTAAGCCTGACTCTTCGGTTCCATTATGTCACGAAATTCAAGGTTATATGCCTGGTAGATTGGAATTCGATCACGAAGCTGAAAATGATGCTGAAGTTCCAGTTAAAGATTTAATTTTTGATCCAGAAGATTCACAAGGTGATATTGAATTAAAATTAACTATACTTGATATTTATAATTCTAGATTAACCACTAGAGCTGAACGTAAAAGGGTTATGATTCTTAATAACTTATTGGATTATAGGAAAAATATTAGTAATGATAAAAGAAAATCAAAGGAAGAAAAAGAATTATTGAAAAAAATTAATGCAATGATAAGAATTTTAACCCCCCAGGATTTTGAGGAATTTTCTAAAAATTTACTTACGGAATTGAAATGTCGTCTACGTATTCAACAATTACAAAGTTGGAGAATCAATGGTATTACCACCATTGAAGATGGTAATAAATTCGAAAAGGATAAACTAATAAGACAAGCTCATTATCAAAGAATGGGTAATGGCTCTGCTTTGAATGCTAGAAACGCTACCTCAACTCCAATGAATGGTCTGATATCGGGTATGGGTCGTAAAATGGGAGCTCATTCTCCTCAACCATCGATGGATTTCAAACCAAAAATCAATACAAGTTCTACTAATCGTGCACCTTTGGATATAAGTCGTGCTGCTGATTTCGACTTATTATCAAATGAAGAAAAACAATTATGTGCAACTTTAAGAATCTTACCCAAACCCTACCTTGCAATTAAAAATCAATTAATGAAAGAAGCCGTGAAAAATAACGGTATCTTGAAAAAGAAAGATGCCAGACAATCTCTTAAAATTGACGTCAATAAAGCTTCAAAAATTTACGAATTCTTTGTGCAAATGGGTTGGTGTTCTCAAGGTTAGTGCACCTATTCTCTACGATATACTTATGACTTTCATTTCATATATAGACTTCCTTTTTTAATATTTCGCTTTCTCTTTTTTTTCCATTCACTTCATTTTTCATTCAATTGTATCATAACAACATAAAATTAATTTATTTACTTTACTTTAGTCGTAATCGTTCTGTCTGAATTGATTTATGTTGTTTTGATACTTTTCTCATACACGTTAAAATTTTGTTTGTTTTTGTTTTGCTGTAGTTTTTTTTTGAATTTTTGTTCATATTTTTGATCCATGGAGTTCGCTTCTTCTTTCGTCGATATAACTAAGTTTGCCTTTGCTTAACAACTTATATAGCCTATCGGTAACCGGGTAAAGGTCTATTAAACACTTTTCAACTCATATATAATAAAAAAAATGAAACTATTGTCAATTTTATCGTCTTCTATAATTCTTTTGAATTATGTCCATGCCATAAAGCCAGTTACTTCAGCTCAGTTTTATCCTTTAAATAGAAACGGTGATATTCCTACAGATCTTGAGCCTTTCCAATTGGGCCAGGATATACCATTGGACTGTATTTCTAGGAACATTGATAATGGGGAACACAAATTTGATGATAAAGACAGAATTATTTATATTCCATTTCCAACTTGTCAAGAAACGAACAAACCACTTTCATTTAAATATGGTGTAAGCGAAGATGTCAATTGCACCATTGGATTTACTGATGAGTTATATCACTTGTTCCAATTATATATTCACGAAGATTCTCCATTTAGTTGTCGTTTACCTTTAAGTAATGAACCTCACTATATTGAAAAAGGTGGGGCTTTTATTCCATTAACTTTCAACTTTAGAGGACAAATCCAAGATTCACATCTTGATATTGACTCACATTTGAACGTTCTTTTCACCAAACCTGCTGAGGAAAACACTTTGATTAGTTCTGTCGCTTGGTCATCGGGTACCAATGCTACTAGAATCGTTATAGGTGATTTTCTCACAATTAATTTAGCTGTAAGATGGTTAGATAACTTGAAAAATACTGATTCAAACACTGATAGCTTTAGGAACGTTAATGGTTTACCTTTCCCAGATGGATTTTACAAACTCCCATTAAATTCGATTCCGATATCTTATTCGATGTTCCTCTTCTATTTGGGACTTGTTAGTTTGGCTTCTGGTGCTCTTGTTTTAGCATTTTCCTACAATCTTATTAGTATCAAATTTTCGAAAACTCATTATAGAAACTTAGATAATGAGTCACTTGTTACTAAACGTGATTAATTGAATTATGTAAAAATACAAATATATAATGATGCTAAAAAAGTGTAGAATTAATTTTAAATAGAGCGACATTTTTTGATAATGGCCTTTAATAAGGTAGTAACTCTTTTTGATTGGTTTGATTCGATTGAAGGAGTCAAAAACTTTTCATTAAGATAACTGGTATACTTATTGGTTAACTCATCTTTGTCTTTATTATTCTTAAGCTTCATTTTGTAAGCAATGAATTTGTTGACTGATAATTGTAAAACTTCAGCAAAATTTTCATCACTAATCTTCAAAGTTCTAGTTGACAAATTTATGTCAATTAAAGGAGTTCTTATATCATTAGAATGATTGTTTTGTAAATAAGTAAGAACGTGTAAATATAAGTAGTCTCTATTGAGATTATCAAATTGATCAAAAATTGATAAAAATGCTTGAGAAATTTCAAAAACTTTATCCTCCGGAGTTGAAATCGTTGAATTTTTTGGAATTGTTTTCAAAATAGCAGGAATACATAAATCATAAATTGTTAATGCAATATCACCTCTTAAAACTGGATTGGTTTCTGCATTACCCAACATATTCATATCGGCTTCTGGTAGATGATTCAATTGGTCATTCACTTCATCGGCACTAACAGTAGGTAAGCTAATAACATCTTTATTGAAATCTTCATCATTATCAAGAACTTTTGAGTTTTTATTCAATTCAGCTTCTCGTCTTCTTTCATCTTTTTGTAAATCTTCAGTTTGTTCTTTTTCAGTAACTAAACCCAAAACTTGTCTTCTTGCCAACAATTTAGAAACGTAGGTTAATTCAAATTGAGCATAATTCAACCATAACTCATAAGAATCAGGGTTCAATCTCAAACCTCTTTGGAATAAAACTCTAGCACCTTTAGCGTTAGAATTATCTTCGAATTCATATCTTGCAGCTGATAACCATGCATCAATATTTCTAGGTTGTAATTGTAATAATCTAGAATAAACACTATAGATAACTTTGATGGCACCATGTTCTTTGGCTTGTTGTAAATATTTAGCCCATAATTCTAGATCACCAGGGAATCTTCTAACTGATCTTTGCATGATGAAAAGTATTCTTCTTGGTCCTGCCCAATCACTTATACTTCTTTTTTGTTTGATCAACCCAACTGACTTAAGTCTTATAAGTCTTTTCTTTCTTAATTTTTCCAAATTAACTTCAAAATCACAATATTTGAGGAAATCTCTTGGTCTACTTCCTCTCCCTTGAATTCTCTGTTCGAAATCGGTTCTTCTTCTCATAATCATAGTGATTTCATTTCTCTCGAACAAACCTTTGTCTTGCAAGTCTTCCAATTCAGGAACTGACTGTTCCAAGTAGTATCTTACTTTATCGGCCATCTTTTTAACGAAACTACTGCTAAGTTTATGCTACCGTTATCACCAGTAGAAGTTATTCAATTTTTTTTTTCTTCAACATCTTTTTTTTGATAGCGATGAGATGATGTATAAAACCCGTACACACCAAATTAAAGTATATTCTGGTATAACCCCAGATTTAGCATGCCCTTAGCTTATTCTTAACTATATAAACTCTTAAGTTGTTTGCAATTTCAAAAATTATATTTACATATTTCAACTAGCTCAGCTAATTCTACTCTGTGAATTACGCTTGACCATCTCATATAAGTTGGAAGCTTCAGCTTGGTTAATGTCATCACTAAAACAAACCTGCTTCAAGTTGGTCAACTTCGACCAATTTATTTCACCGTCATTATAGCTGCTCAAACTAGTAATCTTGTTGTCTCGTAGTGATAGAATTTCCAAGTTAACTGGAAATATAAACTTATTTAGACTTTTGATACCGCAATCACGTAGTATGAGTTTTTTCAAAAGACTCGGGAAAAACCATTCGTTCTGTTGAATTCTTAAACGTCTCATCGTAGCAATGTCCACATGAAAGATTAAGTTTGGTTAAATAAGGAGCGAACCTAAAGTACGGGTAGGGATAGCCGTCTATTGATTTCAACGAGCTTAAGTTTCTTTGTTGTTCCAGGCAGTTTTCCAAATCTAACTTTTTCAATGTCGGTAAGTTTTTCAAATATCCAAGGTTCGTTACTTTTGACGAACTCAGGCTTATTTTTTCTAAGCTTTCTGGCCAACCATGGCTTAAGCGTTCTAACAATTCATTGTCTAAATGTGAACCTTTTGAGAAAGAGTCAGCATTGTTATCGGAATAATTTTGGTTAAAATTTTGCAACACTTCGCAATGGACATTACCCGAATCCAAGTATTGGCACGAGTATCCTCGTCCGTAGCAGAGTTCATCGCCTAAGTCGATTTCTTTGATATTTGAGGGCCATAATTGTTTACTCAGAAGGTCATCAATAAAAGCTTTTGAGTATCTTCCAAACCTGATAAAGACCATTTCTAAAGACTCGGGAAGATCACTTATTCGAATATTGGATGCTCTACAGAAGAGACATAAAAGTTTCAAATTAGGTGGAACTTTGATCAAGTCAATTTTCTTACTATAGATCCCCGTGGAAGTCTTGAATTCTTCCAAATTGGGTGCTTCATTGGCTTCGCTTAACGTCGCAGTATCCTGGAATGAAAGCTTTGTCAAGCTTGAAGGTAATGGAATGGCTGCTAAATTTGTACAGAATGGATCTCTCAGATCAAAATATTCTAATTTTTTAAAATTCAATAACCCTCCATTGGCTAATTCCTTAGCACAATTACCAATGTATTCAATACAGAGCTCCTGAATATCAGGAAGTGTGGTATATATCAACTTCAAATCGTCATTAGTCAAAGCACAACCCTCACGAACTTCAAGGCTGACTTTTTTAATTATTCAAATGTATTCGCTATACTTCTTCAACTCGTTTATTAGCCAGTTTAACTTATCAAGGAATATCAGAAGAACTTTTGGCTTGATATTCTGTGAACAGAAATTGAAAAACTTTTCTATTTATTTCGATCCAAAAATCCGAGTGGTAAGCAAGGTCCGATCAAAATCGCATGGTCTTGGGTAAAAAATTAGACTCCTTATTCCTTTTCACAAATATATGTCTATATATAGTTATCCATTTGGGAGTCAAAAAGATTAAAGTTTAAAAAAAATGCTCCAGGAGGGGATTGAACCCACGACCGTCGCGTTCCTCACACGACCGTGACTTATGGTATAACCAATATCGTCGTAACACGGCTATAAGCACGAAGCGCTAAACCTCTGCGCCACTGGAGCGGATTCGAACCGTCAAGCTGGGCAGTGCGCTTTCCCCAAAAGGGGGCCACGCACGACCAAGCTAAAGGGCCAATTCCGATCGTTTTACGGAATGCGGATTGATATGTCGATATATGCTTCATTAGGTTTAAGAATTCAATGCCAAAAAAACCTTTCTTTTTAGTGTATCAAATGGCTTTTTTGTAGTCTCTTGGTATTTCCAGAGTCTTTTAGTTTGTATTTAATTAAAAAAAATAAATAGATTTGTAACAAAAAATCCTCAATTTGAGGTAGTTAGTGCTGCAGAAGAGTTTCATTTATAGCTCAAACCTACATTTCCGGACTTTCATTCCTTTTCATTTTATAAAACAAGTTCTTTTACGGCTATAAATTCTTCTTCAGGAAGATGTAAGCGTATGGTAGAGTATAGAAAGGATGAAGCTAAATACAAGAAATTCAAGACTTTGCTCTGATAACTAACCCTGTATGTCTTCAAGTAATACTCAAAAATACTTTCCACCGCTAGATAGCTTATTGAATGCAAGAACCCACTTACAAAGTCTCCAGCTTTTTTTATTAAAAGTACAAATATATTATCACGTCAATACGATGTGTTGATTAACGCTCTTCTCGGGGCTATTTTGACAACCTAAATTATATGCTTGTTGCCCATACTACCAGTTATATTAGATCAGGTTACCAGTCTTCAGAATCCTCCTAGTTGAGGACATACGACACGTCAATTATTCTTTGCACACTGAGTTTTTTTGCAGCAAAAAAAATCTTCCGACACTATAACCAACAGGATTTGGAAAAGCACAAATGTGAAGATACGTTAGCCTAGGGAAAACCGGAGAACCGTTTATCATCGCTTGAAACGTTATTATTTTTTTATACTTTTTTGCATTATTGTCACATTTCATTATAAATTCAACAAAAATTTGAACTTTCAAATGAATGCATTACCCTGGTTCAATTGATAGTACCAGGTAAAAATCAATCAATTCGGCAATAAGATTCTATAATTGATTTTGCCGATAAAGAATCTAAACTCCCGCTAAACCATTCTACTAGATAAACGGCGAAACCTATACTGGAACTTTCTCAGAAATCAAGACAACAATTCAGATGTACAACAAACCCAGCTTGGTAACGGCCCTTTGCAAGTCATTAGTCACTTCCCTAGGGTCGGTTCCATATATTCGTTTCAATCTACTCTGCTGCTTTGAAGTATTTCAGCTCCATCTCGTAATGACAGGAAAATCCGGACTCACTGAAGAGAAAACACAAATCCGCTATCTGTACACGGTTCCGATAAGCCTTAAAGCAACAATTAAAAAACGTTTATTCTAATTAGCCATCTATTTACACACCCAAAAGCCTAATCCAAGCTTTGTGACTCGATGTTTACCTGTAGACACCAAATATACCTATCTAACATTCTGATTTACAATCTCCCATTATCTGTTTCAGTTGCTAATTCATCTTAGCGGATGATAAGTCTTTTACAATAGCTCTAGCGTGAGATAACTCTAGCGTATCACGAGCAAAAGTTACGAAGCTCAAGCAATTCCAGCTCATGTACTTTTCTGCCAAACCCCAGCCGCTAAACCCTTTACCATATCAGTCATTTACCATCACAAACCGCTAACACTAAGCCGGCCAACGTTGTCTCAGTTATCTGTCCACATTGTTCAAGTCATTCTCTATTATCCCAACCCCCCAACGTTTCTTTGGCGAACAAATTTCAAGCTTATTTTAAGCCAAGATACTCGATGCCCACCTCCAAATAATACTCCCAACAGGTTTATCGTTATCGAGATAATCATCACCGGTATATCATTGGCCGGAACACAGACCCATACACCCATACAACGCCCCAATTAGGCAAAGGGATCCAGTGGACGCAAAAAACGAAACAACGAAAAATCGGCCACCGGCACGACGTTCTTATCAGTTGAAAGAATTACTTACTAAATGCCGAGATGCAAGGTGATATAAACTTGGGCATTGGAATCACAATTTCTTGTCCTTTGATATAAATACAGAAGATGAATCCGGTGTGGGTGTTGGAGAAAGCAGTCTGGGGTGAACAAGGGTTAAAGAATGTCGACGATGTACGAAGCTTTATTGAAACGAGAAACCTCGTTGGAAAAACAGACTTCAAGTATGGTTACTGCTGATGTAGTCTATATCTTATTTTGTTCCTTTGGGGTGTTTTTAATTACTCCGGGGATTGCAATGTACTATATGGGTTTTATGAAGAGAAAGAATATAGTGCAAGTGTTATTTCAAAGTTATATGACCACTGCGGTGGTGGTGATTCTTTGGTATTTGATCGGGTATTCAATTGCTAATTCACCTTCTAGTTCTTCTACCATGTATGGGGACTTGGCCCATGCTGCTTTGCATAATGAAGAGGCAAAACCCCTTTTAGAAGATGGTTCGATACCCTCAGTTGTTAATTTTTGTTTTAATGTTTTCTTCCCGGTTGCAACTGCACAAATTTTCTTGGGTGCAATTGGTGAAAGAGGTCGAGTATTACCTTCACAAATCATTGGGATATTATTCACTATCGCTGTTTATTCTCCACAAGCGTTTTGGACCTGGTCTGGATGGCTTTATAACCTCGGGGCCCTTGATTTTGCCGGGGGTGGTCCAGTCCATATTTCCAGTGGGGTTGCTTCTTTAGTTTACTCATTTTATCTTGGTCCAAGAGGACACCCTGAAGTTAAAATCGGTAAGGTTCCTCATTATAAGGGCCATTCTGCCTTAACCACCTTCATTGGTGTCACTTTGATTTGGGGTGCTTGGTTTTGTTTCAATTCCGGTACTTTATTAGCAGTCAATACTAGAACTGGTTATATCTTTTTAAATACTATTTTAGCTTCTTCATTTGCCAGTGTCACCTATGTCATTTTGGATAAGCTCATCACTGGTAAGTATAGTTTAATGGCTGCCTGTGATGGGGTTATAGTTGGTTTGGTTAATATTACTCCAAGTTGTGGATTTTACCCACCTTGGGCTGCTGCAATTACTTCAATAATCAATGCTTCTATTTGTAGAAGTTTAGGAAACTTCAACCAATGGGTGGGTATTGATGATTCAAGTCATTCATTCGTTGTTCATGGAGTTGGTGGGATTATTGGTTCAACCTTGACTGGGATTTTTGCATCCAAAACCATTGCTGGATACGATGGGGTTACTGATATTGAAGGTGGTTGGATCAACGGACATTTTGTTCAGCTTGGTCACCAAATCGCTGCCTGGACTTCAATTGTTATTTGGACCGCAGTCTTCACCTATATTATCATTTTCATTGTTGATCATATTCCTGGTTGTAAAGTTACGGCCGATGCCGATGCCCAAGAAATGGGGATGGACTTATATGAAATGTCCGAGACTTTAGATGAGTTTGGTAACAATTATGATGAATTTTTCTCAAGCTATGCTCATAGATTACGGGAAATTGCCGATGCAATTGACCATCATAAGAATAGACACGGTACTATTGAAGTATTAGAGGGTACATCAGCAAATGGTTCTGATTCAATCCATTCGGTTAATGTTCACTATGAACAAAAAGTGTAATTTTACATATAATATATATACTTAATAATATACCTTTAATGACAAGCCATAGATCTATCATCAGTAATAATTGGATTATTCCAGATATTATGACCAATAACTGCTCCAATGACAACTGCCAACATAAACCACCCATTATAAGTCATGAAAACTAACATCAACATAAAGGAATATCCAACCTGGAATCCGTAAAACAAACTTTGTTGTAATTTATACTTCTTGATAGTATTAGAATTGGTATTGGTGGTTCCATTGACCATATTAATATTTGTAACCTGCCATCTATTAAATAAATTTTTAGTGAATTCATACCCCATTCCTAATAAAACAACAGCAACAAACGATATCACAAATTGCGTAAACGTCTTGATATGCCACCATTCATATATTATACAAGTATTCTTCCAATTCCAAGTAAATATCATATTCATCGAGCACATTTCATCCATTGGCATATCGTGGCCTGGCATATCGTGGCCTGGCATTTCGTGGCCCGGCATGCTGTGGCCCATACTAGAGTGATCCATTCTTACTATTCAACCTGATCTGTTCAACCTCCGTCTAATGGATATTATCCTGGTATTTATAGTATACCTCTATCTAAAGCAAATCCCGTTATTTGCTCAAAAATTTGCTCGCAGGGCTGGAAAAAACAGCAGTTTTTTTTTCCTTATTACTACTTCTTCATCCTTATCAAACATTCAAATCTACATTCGAGATGAAATTAGTTACTAAAGAAGAAAGAGAGGCTCATTTCAATCACATTCTTACTGAGGCCGGTAAAGGGTTGTTCTACGGGGCAGTTTTATCCACTGGGATTTTCTTCTACTTGAAGAAAAGACATACTGCCAGATTCAATACCTTCAACACCAGTATCAAAACATGTATTTTCTGTATTCCAACCATCGGGATGGGTGCTTTATGGGCAGATAATGGTTCTGTTGAGTTCGATAAGTTGATGTACTCTTCCGACTACAGTCAATCCAAAGTCATGGAAGAACATCGTGAATGGGCTGCAATGTCTACTTCTGACCGTATTATCACCGGGTTGAATTCCCATAAGTATAAGATCATCTTGGGTGCTTGGGCCGGTTCCTTATACGGATCCTGGGTCTTGGTTAACAGAGATAAAATCATGACCACTGCCCAAAAAGCAGTCCAAGCAAGAATGTACGCTCAAGCCATTTCTATTATCTTGTTATTAGGTACTATTGTTTTGGCCATGAAAGAAGAAGAAATCAACAAAAGTAAACCACCTCCAATTCCCGAATGGAGAAAAGTCTTAATGCAAAAGGAAGCTGAAGAAAAAGAACTCCTTGAAGAAATCAAAAGAGCAAAAGCAAAAGCCGAAACCATCGACAATAAGTCAAATTAATAATTATTCATTCCAAATAGATTCTCCGTATAGATTCTCCATATATCTAACCTTGTTTATAGTCTTTAATTCATCTAATATCATATATCTCGACCGTAGTTTTGCAAATCCAGTTTATACTAACCTGTAATTTGTTCGTTTTCCATTACCCGTTCGGGCTCGAGAAAAATTCACACCAATCAAATCCGTCCAGATCGACTTCTACGGCTCAATTTCATTTGCAAATCGTCCTTCATCCAGCACTTTGTTCAAATGGCTTTTGCAATTGGTTTTTGCAGTTGGTTTTTGCAATCTTTTGATGGGACAAAAGTTTAGCAAATGTTATCAATAGTTAAGCCATGCATAATTATTGACGTCACCCCATAAGAATATTCACGTGATACATCACGTGAATATTATGTCACATGACAGATCACGTGCTAGAAAAAGAATAACACAAAATCTTTTGGGTATAGTTAAATTTTTTTCTCTCTTTCATTGAAGAGATGGAAGATTATTAACAAATTAATCATTATAGACAATGCCACCAAAGAATAAGAAGCAAAAGGAGGTGGTTGATGAGAGGTTTCAGGCCATTGTGCTCACTGATTCATTTCAAACCAGGTTTATGCCGTTAACGTCGGCGAAACCAAGGTGTTTATTGCCATTAGCTAATGTTCCATTAATTGAATATACTTTAGAATTTTTAGCCAAAGCAGGAGTTAATGAGGTGTATCTCATGTGCTCGAGTCATGCTGACCAGATCCAAGAATATATTGAAAATTCTAAATGGACATCGAAAAATTCAACTTTTTCAATTAAAACAATCATGTCATTGGAATCTAGATCAGTTGGTGATGCCATGAGAGATTTAGATAACAGAGGGTTAATCACTGGTGATTTCTTATTAGTTTCTGGTGATGTTGTTACTAATATCGATTTTTCAAAAGTCATGAATGCCCATAAACAAAGAAAAACCATTGATAAAGATCATATAGTTACTATGGTATTAACACCCGCAAGCCCGTTACATAGAACAAGAAGTCGTGTTGAACCTGCTGCTTTTATATTGGATAAAAATACCAATAGATGTTTATATTATCAACAACTACCACCAGCAGATGGTAAAAAAACATCAATTAATATCGATCCAGAATTATTAGAAGATGTTGAAGACGAATTTGTAATTAGAAATGACTTGATTGACTGTCATGTTGATATTTGCTCACCTCATGTACCACAAATATTCCAAGAGAATTTCGATTACCAATATTTAAGAAATGATTTTGTTAAGGGAGTTTTAACATCTGATTTATTGAAAAAAACCATTTACGCTTATATCACCGATGGGTCGGAATATGCAGCTAGAGTTGAAAGTTGGGCAACCTATAATGCAGTTTCTCAAGACATTTTGGCGAGATGGTGTTATCCTTTAGTTCCTGATTCAAATTTATCAGAAAATAATTCTTATACTTATGAGTTTAATCATATTTATAAAGAAGATAAAATCATCTTAGCTCAATCTTGTAAGATTGGTAATTGTACTTCAATTGGTACCAGTACTATTGTTGGTGATGCCACCTCAATAGATAAATCAGTAATTGGTAAAAATTGTAAAATTGGTTCAAATGTCACTATTAATAATTCATATATTTGGGATAATGCTATAATTGAAGACAATGCCATAATTACAAAATCTATTGTTGCTTTTGATGCTAAAATCAAGAAAAATTCAATCATTGGTGATGGTTCCGTTATTGGATTCAATGTTGTGATTGGTGAAAATCAACAAGTTCCTCATAATTATAGAATTATCGATGTACCAATTAAAAAAATTGATGATGATTTTGACTCGTCCTCATTTGATTCAGATTCTAATGATGTTTCCGAAACTAATATAGCATCGAATGAACCAACTCATATAAATGATACCGATATCGTGGGTGACGACGGGGTTGGTTCCTTGTATATCTCTGAAAGAGAATTAGATGACGAGAGTGAAACTGAATCAATTATGAGTGGTAGCATTAATCAACATTCAGGTATGATTTACCAAATGAATAATTTAGCATTGAGTGATGATTCAATTGCATCGATATCCAATCGTAAATCGAAAAGACACTCTCGTCATAGTTCTAAAGGAAGAAGGTTGTCGACAACTTCTGCATTATCAACAGATTTTGAAAATGGAATGTCTGATGAAGAAGAGGATGAACACTTTGATAAAGAAGCTTATGCTACCGTTGAAAGAGCCATCGATAATAATCATGATTTAGATACTGCTGCATTAGAATTGAATACTTTGAAAATGTCCATGAACGTTGGTTATCATGAAGTAAGATTGGCTACTTTACAAGCAATGATTGCTAAAATCAAACAATATGTTTCTACTGAAACTTTAAACGCAAAAGATGCTACTAATAAATTATTTACTTCCTGGGGTCCTCTTTTCCAAAGACAAGCCTTTGACGACCAAGAAAGAATCGACTTATTACAATTATTACAACAAGAGTGTACCACTTTACCAGCAGAATACAATCAAATCGTCTTATTCGTTGCAGTGAAAGTCCTATACGACTTGGACTTGGTCCCAGAAGAAAATATCTTAGAATGGTGGAACTCGGCTGCTTCAAATGCATCAACCGATTTACAACTGGTGAAAAAATTAACTGAGAATTTCATCGTTTGGCTACAAGATGCTGAAGAAGAAAGCGAAGAGGAAAGTGACGAGGATTCTGATTAACCCACTCTGATTTACCCTCATTAATCCCCTAATGTATAGTTAAATGTATAGTCATAGCCTTGAATTTGCAGTAATTAAATGTGAAAAATTCACATGCCTGGACAGTCTCATGCCACCAGATCGTAGATACACCGTTTAAGCCGTTTAAACCTCCCCTGGAGGCTAATCAGATGATGATGATGATCCAAACATCATATCATTTGTTAAGTATTTTTGCAGTAAAACTGTAAAAAACATTTTTCGCTGGTAAAGTCATCGTATAAACCGGTGTTTTTTTGTAGTACGAAGAGTCCAGCGAAACGACTAAACAAAAAAAAAAAAAAAAATCATGGAAAATTGATAAAAACACCGTGATATAAGTGGTGCCATAATTTGTACAAGTCGAGCTATCAACTGATTACTACTTAAATAGAGGTTTTCTTCTTGATAGAATAGAGACTTTGAATAGAAAAGTGGTATAAGTATAAAGAACCGACAAGGGTACGGACCAAATGAGTCAAGATCAATCAAGTGAAAAATATGATGTAATAGTTATAGGTGCTGGTGTTGTTGGACCATGTATAGCTACTGCTTTGGCCAGACAAGGAAGAAAAGTGTTGATAGTGGAAAGAGACTGGTCCAAGCCAGATCGTATAGTTGGAGAGTTGATGCAACCAGGAGGGTTGAAAGGATTGAAAGAGTTGGGGATGTTACAAGCAGTTAATGGGATTGAAGCTATACACTGTGAAGGTTATTACATTAAGTTTCGCGACCAGGCACTTGAAATCGGATACCCTGAGAAGCAAGAAGCTTTCAAGACTAATGCCGTCAAGCCGGTTCCAGGATGTGTTGATGAAAAAAACGATAAGTTATTGAGTGATTCAACAATTAACATTGAAGAATGGGAAAAAGATGAGAAAGTTAGAGGAATTTCGTTTCACCACGGTGACTTCTTATTGAATTTACGTAAGATGGTTCGTGAAGAGCCTAATGTTACTTGGTTAGAAGGTACTGTGAATAAGATGATTAAAGATGAAGAGAATGAAGAGATTGTTCGTGGTATACGAGTGAAAATTAATGATAAGAATGAAATTTACAAAGCGAAATTAACCATTTGTTGTGATGGGATCTATTCCAAATTCCGTAAAGAGTTATCACCAAAAAACGTACCTACTATCGAATCTTATTTTGTTGGTTTAGAATTAGATGATGCAGTCTTACCATCACCAAATCATGGACATGTCATATTAGGAGATCATGCTCCGTGTCTCATCTACCAAATCTCCCCCCATAAAACCAGATGTTTATGTGCATACGCATCAACCAAACCACCAAGTCAATCAAATCGTGAATTTATTGATTACTTAGAAAATCAAGTATTACCAGCAATTCCAAAACCAACACAACCTTCTTTCAAAGCTGCCATTGACTCAAGAAAATTTAGAGCAATGCCAAATCAATACTTACCAGCTTTAAAACAAGGTAGATCTCCTTTGGGGCTCATCATGTTGGGTGACTCCTTGAATATGAGACACCCATTAACTGGTGGTGGGATGACTGTTGGTATCAACGATGCTGCATTATTAGCAAAACTCTTATGTCCAAAACAGATTGAAGATTTTGAAGATTACGATATCTTGGAGAAGAAATTAAGACAATTCCATGTTAAGAGAAAAAATTTGGATGCAGTGGTGAATACTTTATCGATTGCATTATATGCATTATTTGCAGCCGATAAGGCTTCCTTGAAAATTTTACAAAATGGTTGTTTCAAGTATTTCCAAAGAGGCGGGGCTTGTGTTCTGGGTCCAATTGGTTTATTATCGGGGATGTTACCTTTCCCAATGTTGTTATTCAATCATTTCTTTAGTGTTGCCTTTTATTCAATCTACTGCAATTTCATCGATAGAGGCTTGTTGGGCTTCCCAATCGCCATCTACGAAGCCTTTGACGTCCTTTTCACCGCAATCTACATCTTCACTCCCTACTTGTGGAATGAACTTGTCAATTAATCTTAATCTTGTTTAATCCTCTATTTATTTTAATCATAGACTAGTACTTTTAAAAATTCGACGTAATTCAACCGTTTCTTTGGCGTTTTCTGTGGATCTTTTATTTGGCGTTTCAACATCTCTTCGGTGACTGCATTCCGTAACATTCACTGGTCAGAATCGTCAACGGCCATTGTTAATAAGATGGGCATCAAATTATGGATATTGCTAACACTAGTGAAATTTAGTCGTGTATGCAGATGTTTTTATGTCATTCTGTTTGTTCTGTTTGAGTAAAATTTTCACCCGTTGACTAAAAAACCTTGCTGAGCTCATGGTTGAGGCAGTGTATAAAAGGATAAAAGAGAATTGAATTCCTTATTGTAAGTCAATTTAATTGAAATATTGGTTTATTAAACGATAAGACGAAATGCTGAACGATAATGCTCCGTTACTTGGAGGCAATCCAGGGACTAAATTGAATATTTCAACATTTCAAAATTCAATTAGTAAAACATTTATATTAGCTTTGAAATCG
Source organism: Hyphopichia burtonii NRRL Y-1933 (assembly GCF_001661395.1). NCBI lineage: Eukaryota > Fungi > Ascomycota > Pichiomycetes > Serinales > Debaryomycetaceae > Hyphopichia > Hyphopichia burtonii. Next base: position 527,996 of record NW_017963732.1, read on the forward strand.
TCGCCAGTTAACTATCTTTTAATATTTGTACCATTGGGTATAGTGGCTGGAGTGTTAGGTTGGTCTGCCAATGCTGTGTTTTGGCTTAATTTTTTTGCAATTGTTCCTCTTGCTTCATTATTGGCATTTGCAACTGAAGAGTTATCGGAACATACTGGAGAAACCATTGGAGGCTTATTGAATGCAACTTTCGGAAATGCCGTTGAATTGATTGTATCTATAATTGCATTGAAAGAAAATCAAGTTAGAATTGTGCAAGCATCAATGTTGGGTTCAATATTATCTAATTTATTGTTAGTTTTAGGATGTTGTTTTGTTGCTGGAGGTTTTACTAGAGTGCAACAAACTTTCAATCAAACCGTGGCCCAGACCATGTCGTCATTAATGGCATTATCAACTGCAAGTTTATTGATTCCAGCAGCATTCCATGCTTCCTTACCTAGACCAAAATCTAAACACGATTTCCCAAATCCTGATAGTAGTGATGGATTGATTTTATCATTATCAAGAGGTGTTGCTGTTATATTATTAATTTTATATGTCTTGTATCTTTTATTTCAATTGAAGACTCATAAATCATTATTTGAAGAACAAGCTCAAGAAGCCGATGATGGAATTATCACTACCTCATTACCAACAGATGGAGCTAATGATAAAGTGGAAGAACACTTATCAGTTACTGGTTCTCTACTGGTATTGGTTGTTGCTACTGTCTTGGTATCCTTTTGTGCTGATTACTTGGTTGGGTCGATTGACGATATAGTGGAAAGTTCAGGATTATCTAAAACATTCCTTGGTTTGATTGTCATTCCAATAGTGGGTAATGCAGCCGAACATGTTACTGCCATCATTGTGGCAATGAAAGATAAAATGGATTTGGCCATTGGAGTTGCAGTTGGTTCTTCTCTACAAATTGCCATATTTGTCACTCCATTCATGGTTTTAATTGGTTGGATCATCGACGTACCAATGTCGTTATATTTTTCTACGTTTGAAACTGCTATTTTATTCGTTTCGGTCTTCATCACTAACTTGGTGATTTTGGATGGGGAGTCCAATTGGTTAGAAGGTGCTATGTTGATCAGTACCTACTTGATCATTGCCTTGGCTTTCTTCTACTATCCTGATAACGTGTTAAACTAGTATATAGTTTTGTAAAATATTCTTACTTTCCTATAATCTTGTAGGTATATTGTTAGTACATGGTTACCCTCGATTGTACTTTTACTCCAATTGTACCAGTACAAGGGTCTGAACACCCATACAACCAAGAATAGCATCGAAGAGAATCTCAAAGGTACGTCCGAACCCTTCCCACATATCTAGAACCACCAACGCATCATCTAATGTACTTATCCTGTTATTTTTATTTTTAAACACGATTCTCCGGTCTCCAGAAAGGCTATGGTGCTCCAACACGAAAGACGGACGGGGTAATTCGCGAGTAAACAGCGTAAACAGCGTAGACAGCGTAGACAGATTACGATGTCTTCACCGTATATCCAAGCGAGACGACACCGCTACAGGCACTGTCCTAATTTCTACTCATCTACTCACCTGCTGCTCTTCCTTCTGACCTCCACCGACACCGACATTAACCACTGACACCGGCCACCGACTCTGACTGCCCACCTCTGTCTGCTACACTCGGTGGTCGACTGGTCGATGAGCTCGCTGAGGTGCCAACACGCTACCAGAAGAATTTTGCAACAATAAAATTATCATGAGACAATAACGCGGGTACCTTTTGTACGCGTAATTGATTGAAAAATTTCACCCCCTTTTAACTTTTTAACCAATTCAACTCTGGAAATATTGCAAAAAAGGTATAATGTCTAATTGTAAGGATTTGGCTTGACTACGGGGGAAGCCTTTTGTGTAGGGTTGTTAGTCAATAAACAAACCCATAAACATGTAGGAGAATACGTAAATGGAAGAACAAAAGCGAAAAGAGTAGGCAAAAATAGGTGAAAAATACAAGCTCCTTCACGTATAAACAGTTGACGGGGAATCTTTTCAAAATGAATTAGTTTGAAAAGAATCTTCAAGATATAAATATTTCCTGGATTCCTAATTTAATCAAATAGGAAAAGGACCCTAAGTACCATTTTTTTTTTTTATTTTATTTATTTATATATCCATCATGTCAGATAGAGAAGCATTAAAAATTTTTGCAAGACAGCCGGTTACTAATGAAATGATTCAATTTCTTGCTGCTACTACTAGTTCTATAATCCAAGTTAAGAGTTATCAACCAAAATACAGTCAATTGAATCAGCAAAATAATCTTTTAGTTAGTCAAGTATCTAAAAAATCCATTTCATTAGTTAATTTTATTAAAAATTTAATAAAATATTCCAATGTTCAAACTCCAACTTTAATGGCTAGTTTGATTTATCTTAATAAGTTAAGAAACTTGTTACCAGCCAATGCAATTGGTATGGAAACTACAAGACATCGTATCTTTTTAAGTGCATTAATATTGAGTGCTAAATCATTGAATGATTCGAGTCCGCTCAATAAACATTGGACTAAGTACACCGATGGTTTATTAACAATCGAAGAAGTTAATATGGCTGAAAGAGAGTTAATCGGGTTATTAAAATGGGATATCAACATTAAAGAGGATGAATTATTATTAACTTTACAACCATTCTTAAGTTCAATTAAAAAATCTCTTATCAAGAAACAACATGATGAATCTGTACAAAAAATTAACTACTATAGATTATCCAACTCTTACAGTCAAAGATCGTTACCTTTACCTTCCCCAACAACTCCAACAAGTGTTTCATCTTCAATTTCATCTCATTCTTCTTTGACTTCGTCGAATTCAAATCATTCATTATTATCTTTGAATCGCTCAAATACTTCCTCTTCTTTAATTGAAGATTCAGAATACCCAATCGACGATATAAAGAAGAGATTGCCTTTATCTTCTAAAAACATCAATACTTTAAATCGTCCTACTAATGCTCCTCGTCAATTAAAAAACATCCCCTACAATCGTCAACTGTCAAGTTACTCTGATAAATTAACTCATTTCTATAATCAAAATGAAGATAATCTTTTATTAAAAGATTCTAAAATTAATTTATCAAGGGCTGGTAAAATCGTATCATAATTTGTTTTCACTTTCAAATTTTTTCATGCTTTCAATTCGTCTCCAATCTTTTTTGAAAAAAATAAAAACCTCTTATAATGTTACCAAAGAGTTTATTTCAAAATTGATTTATTTATTTATTTGGGTTAATTTTTAAACTATTCATTTATTTCATTCGTTTATACATCAATACTTAATATCTTTAATTATCTTATTTGCAATCATCAGTGTAGAAGTTGGCAAAACAAAATGTCAACAGAAAAGATCAACAAAACATTAAAATATTCGTCTAACACTTTGTTTATTTTGTTTTTGTAGCTCAGGTCACAATAATAAACCTTCTATGCTCAATGTAATGTAATGCTCTGATGAGTCTTTTGTGTATTCTGAATAAAATTACCTGTATTAATCTTTATATACAATATTAACCTAATGTTGATGAGGATCTTCTTTTGGTGGTTCAGGTGCAACAGTAATCATGGTATCAATTCTTAAAATGGCAATACATGCTTCTAATGCTGATTTTAATGATTTGATTTTTGACATTGTTGGTTCTAAAACACCATGAATACTTTCATTAACAATTTTACCATTAATTAAATCTAAACCATAATTCTTATATTTTTTTCTTTTTAAATCAGATGGCAAAGCAGTTTGACTTGAAGAATGATAGGTTCTTAATTTACTAATTAAATCAGAAGAATCTTTAGCAGCATTTATAGCTAAAGTTTTAGGAATAACTAATAATGCATTAGCAAATTCTGCAATTGCTAATTGTTCTCTTGAACCAACAGTTGTTGCAAAATTTTCTAAATAAATATTAAGAGCAGTTTCAACAGCACCACCACCGGGGACAACATTACCACTTTCTAAAGTTCTCTTAATAACTGATAATGAATCGTGTAAAGATCTTTCCATTTCATCTAAAGAATAATCATTTGGACCTCTTAATATAATTGATGAGGAACTATGTTGTTTAGTACCTTTAATTAAAATACATTCATCATCACTGATTTTAGTTTGAGTAACTTGATCAGCTTGACCTAATAAAGTTGATTCAAAAGTTTCTTCTCCTTCTAAATTAGCTAAATTACTAACTAAAGTTGCACCAGAAGCTCTGGCAATTCTTCTTAAGTCTTCCTTCTTACAACGTCTAACAGCCATTGCACCAACTTCAACAAATTCTTTTAAACATAAATCATCAATACCTTTAGTGGTGAATATAACATTTGCTCCAGCATTTAAAATTTTACGAATTCTTTCAATAATTATATCATATTCTCTTTTTCTAATTTCTTCTAATTGATCAGGATCATCGATATTGACTTGGACTCCCATTGCCATTCTTGCTTTTTGTAAGTTAATATCTAAACAGGCAATTCTGGCATTATTAATAGTTTTAACCATAGCTTGAGAAGCAACAGTACAATTCAAAGCATACCCATCAACTAAAACAGATTCAGTTGATGATTTACCGTGGGCCTTTAAAATATTAACTGCTTTGACTGGGTACTTAACTTCACCTTTATGATTTGCAGTTCTAACCGCCATCATTGCATCAACAGCCATTTTACTGAAAAATTCAGAATCAGCACCTATGATTTTAGAACTCATCGAAGTTTTAGCAATATTGATTATAGTTTCTTTGCCTAAGTCAGTAACTGATTGTGATAATACTTCATTAATATAACGAATTGCTTCTCTCAAGGCTAATCTATAACCAGTAATAATAGTGGTTGGATGTATTTGATTTCTAACCAATTCATTGGCACGCTTTAATAACTCACTAGCAATAATAACAACTGACGTAGTACCATCTCCAACTTCACGATCTTGTTGTTGAGCTAATTCAACTAAAATTTGTCCTGCTGGATGTTGAACATCTAATAATGCTAAGATAGTAGCACCATCGTTAGTCACAGTGACATCCCCAATATCATCCACCAACATCTTATCCAAACCAACTGGCCCCAATGATGATTTGACAACATTAGCAACTGATTGAGCGGCTAATACATTTTGATTTCTAATATCATCTCCACTTACTTTCTCTCCTCCAAGAAAAAGAGTATCTGAACGAGCTGCTGAAAACATTTTATCAATCTCTTTCGTTCTAACACTGTCTTTCAACTATCGTTTCTGGATCAATAGCAAATTTCAGTAATGACTACCAATTGAAAAACACGTTAATCAACTTTTTCTCTATTTTTTTTTAGTTGATGTCGAATCGTGATTTTTTTCACTGTTTTTTTCTCTCACTAAATTTTTGTGCTTCTCACTAATAAAGGTTGGACTTCTTACCCATAAGTGTCCTTGGATAAAGCCATACAAACGGGTGCTGCTGAAGGTTATGCTTACCCAGTCAAGGAAGGCAATTCTTGCAAAAGAAGGGCTTGAAACGGACTATAATTGGCCATTTGAGCAGGCTTTTCATCGACTGCAAATTTAATTTCGTCTTCCATGACCTGCCACTCCCTCAATGTGTCCACGTTTCCTTCCAGACTTGACCTGAGCCATCTCCCATTCTGCCCAGTAGCATCTGTCTTTTACCCAGCTCTGAATTCGGCTTTTTTAGGTCTTTTAGCTTGTATAGACTTAACTTACAAGTCTTTAAAGGCAAATGCTAAACTGCAAGGTATAACCTGCAAATCAAACTTAATAACCTGCAAATATTTAACATGCAAATGGACAAGACTAACCTGTAAACAAAAGATTGTAACCTGTAAATTGGCAAACTGCAAATGAGTCGCTATAAACTGCAAAGCTCTTGGGACATGGGAGTGTCCTTACCGAAAACACCATTTTCAACAAGCAGAAAACATAAACAAAAGGGTCACTCCACTAAAACTATAATAGTATCAGTTCTTGCAATTGACTTAGTTTAAAGAGCTGGGTTTACTTGAAAAATGATGTTTAGATTGACAAATAGTTTGTTGAGAAACGGGACACGCGCTGCTCTTGCGTTCCGTGCTATGAAGCCTGCTGGATTGCTTATGAACAATCCAGCGGCAACATTAGCTACTGCTGCTAAATCGACGGCCACGAAGAAGAAAACTGCTACTGCTTCTAGTAAGGCCCGTCAGGTGAAGAAGAGTGAAGAACAAAAAAAGTTGGACGCGTTGAAGAAGAAATTGAAGAAAGAAAAGTCTACTTTGAAAGAATTGCAACTCAAAGTTAATGAAAAAGTTAAACTTAATAACCAAAAAGTTAAGGAAAGAAAAGAACAAGAAAAACTTAAGCAAAAGGAAAAGAAGATTTTGCAAAAAGCTACTCAACCTTACAGAAAAGTTTCAGCTTATAACATCTTCATTAAAGAAAGGTTCAACCAAGATAAAAATACTACTTTGAACGAGTTGGCTAAAGCTTTTAAGAATTTGGCTCATGATGAAAAAGCCGGTTTCCAAGTGAAAGCTGATGATTACAATGCTGAGAAATCAAAATTATATAAACCAAAACCAAAAATGCCGGCTTTTGGTTACGCTGCTTTTGTTAAAGAAAGATTTGCTTACCATGATGCTAGTCATTTGAAAGATGCATTGAAAGACATTGGTGAAGAATGGAAGAACTTATCTCCTCTTGAAAAAAATTCTTACAAAATCGATAAATCTGAATTGGAAAAATATAGACAAGCCCTTAAAGATTGGACCGATGAACGTGTAAGACTTTATAAAAAAGAAATTTCGGCCTAATTAACATAAAAAGTTAAATATGTTTGAATTTAATTCTCTGTTTGTTCTGTTTTTTTTTTTTTTAATTCCTCTTTTCCTTCTATGGTTCAATGTTACTTGTATCAATACTCAATTTGCCGTTCTTTGATTATAAATTTTACGTCATTTACTAAAATAATTATCGTCTATTAATATGTTTGTATAAATGAACAGGTCAATCATGTTCTCCATTGATTTTCTCTCCTAAGTTTTGTAAAACCCTCTTTAATTCATTGGGTAAGATTGGTTTCGATATGAAATCAACCATTCCACAATTTAATGATCTTTCTCGGTCTTCACCAGCAACATTAGCAGTCAAAGCAACAATGCTTGGTAACATATCAGCTTTACCTTCTTGAATAAACTTCTCTTTTAATTCAATTGTAGCCGCAATACCATCTTTACGAGGCATTTGAATATCCATTAAAATAACATCGTATTTTTCATTCTTTTCAAGTAATGCCGTACAATTTTCTAACACTTCAATACCATCTTTGGCATGATCGGCATTATATCCTAGTTTCTTCAAATGTTGTAATGCAACTTTAATATTAATCAAATTATCTTCAGCTAATAATATTCTTAATGGATACTTATCAGCAATATATAAAGAATCTGGAGAATTTTGTTTAGGACTATCACGAAGCCCCGTTTGCTCCATTGCAATACCTTTCGAATACCTGGTAGGATCCTTCATATCTTTTTTCAATTGCTGAATTAAAGAAATCACCTTCAGTCTATGGAATGGTGATAATAAAACAGAATGAATATTATATTTTTCAAGATCTGCTGGTAAAGATTTACCAAACTTGGCAATTAGAATAACTCTTGACTTATTCTTATCTAATTTTTCAGATATAGGCTTGAATTCATCTAATAAGTTGTGATGAACAAAAATTATGGTGAAAACTTCTTTGGAATCAAAAAATTCCGAACTTGTACTGATTTCAGCTACTTTTAACCCATATGACTCTAAAAGTTCTTTTAATGCAATTTTTCCTAATGAATGATTATCCAAAATTAAAGCCTTGTTACTAAATCCTAATTTGGTTGCTTCTTCTTCGTCAAATTCAACTTCCGGTTCCTTCCTTAAATTTACATCAGCACTAGATATGAAATGAAAGGTACTTCCTTCACCTTCTTTACTCTCAAATGTTAAACTACCATTCATAATATCAGCTAGTTTTTTAGAAATAGCCAATCCCAAACCTGATCCTCCATACACTCTAATGGATGAGGCATCAACCTGTGAAAATGCACCAAAAACTTTAGATTTAGCATCATCCGGTATACCAATACCAGTATCCCTTACCGAAACTCGAATTTGATAACGATTTTCTGCTATCTGAGTGGCCACAGATTCAACCATAATATAACCTTGTGCGGTAAACTTAACAGAATTACCAACTAAGTTAATGATAATTTGTCTAAATCTAGTAACATCTCCGATAATAGTGTCAATGAATTGACATCTATTGAAATACACTAATTCTATATCATTTGCAGCAGCTTGTTCACCGGCTAATTGAATAGCACTCTCAACGCATTCATTCAATGAAAATGGGGCACTATCCAAAGTAAACGAGCCATGTTCGATTTTAGAAAAAGCCAAAATACCATCGATAATACTCAAAGTAACCATTGCAGAACTTTTGATTGTCTCAACATATTCCCTTTGAGTTCTTGTTAGCTCAGTATCTAATAAGAAAAGAGAACATGATAATAAAGAATTGAAAGGAGTACGGATTTCGTGGGACATGTTTGCAAGGAAACTAGCCTTTTCGGCGGTAGCATCTTCAGCAGCACGTTTAGCAACTTCCATTTGTGAATATAAGATGGCTTTATCTAAAGAAACAGCAGCTTGTGAACATAACAAATCAAGCAAATCTTTCTTTCTGCTATTGAAAAATGGTAAAGAAGCATTGGATGTGTTCATTTGATTTTCCAAATAAACAGCTCCAAAAATACCAGACTGTGTTCTCAATGGAATACATATCATTGCAAAACACTTATTATGGGTATAATAGTCATCTTTACCAAACCTGTTATCAAAATATACTGGGTCCTCATCTTTACTAGTTATTTCACCAGTATGTAGACTATGGATTATTAATGAAAACGGACATAAATCAGTTCTTGAGCTAAGTGGTTCATTTTCCAATTTATACACATTATTAGGCGACCCTATGGCTTGGATAGTCGGTTCATTATTGGAATTTATGATCACGACCCCGTAATCAACCTCTGAGAATAAAATTGTACTTTCTAGTAAACTTAAAACAATCGTTTCGTTGTTAGAACACTCAGAAATTGTTAAACAAGCTTTTATAGCTTTTGTCAAGTCATTCATTACATTTTCTCGAGGGTCGTCTTCCGTATCCACTTCATAAGAATCTGCAGATTTTTGTTTATTTACTTCATCAGTTTTGTTTTCATGTACCTTCGTACGATTTGACGACGAAATAGATCCTAATAATCTACTTCTTCTGCTTAGTTTTCCAGGAAATTCTTCGTTTATGTCATCACCAAAGAAGTTTTTAAGAATACTTCTGAGAGGAGCAGGGCCAGCCCCTTGACTTGGAGTGGGTGGAAAGTCGTTTGTTCTAATTGCTTCCACGCCTGCCCAATTGTAATCCTCGAAGAACTCACCACATTGCTTGTTGATCCTCGCAACCATGACCTCCGCATCAAGCCTTTTATACAAATGAAGAGCATTTTTAGCATGGAACTGAGCCCTATTGTTACTCTGATTAGTACTTATTAACCAAGTGGCACAGAGTAAGTGAGCATGAGCAACGTCATGCCAGTAGTTATATTCCCTAGCTCTTTCAATAGCTTCTTCATATAGATCTAGAGTATCAAGTGGAGAAACTGATCTGTTAATGGTATTTAAAGAAGCTTTGATGATCAAGTTCTTAGCATGAAAGTTTGCAGGGGAAAATTCGTCCCATAACTGAAATTTTTTTGCAATTTCTTTTGCAACTTCAAAACCAGCTTGACGCATAGTTCCATGATTTCTAGTCAATGCAATTGCACACTGGTAATAAAACTCAAAATGCATAATGGTTATGGGAAGCTTATTCAGTGTTGGATATGCTTTTTCTAAAATTACTTTAGTAGCTTCATCATACAAACCATGTGCACAGTACCAATAAACGATACCAACTAAATAACAAAACTCAAAATCTCTACTGGAATTTCTGAATTTGGAATGCTTAGCTTTATAATCTTCTAACGTAAGCGATCCATGTGCTAATCTAAACACATCCCATTGTAGCTTATGACCCCCTTCTTTATCAGGACCAATGATTTGATAAGATCCTTGTTTCAACATGACATTATATGGTTGACCAGTCCAGAACAATAAATGGAGTTTCGAGCAATCAAGAACAGTTGACATTGAACTAAAATCAACTCTGCCAGCAGCTTTAGAGCTGGAAAGGAAAACAGTGTAATACCTTAAAATATCCGACATAGGTTCAGTGAATGCAGCCATCGAAGCAACATAAACTTCATAAACATTTTGAGAAACTGTAGAAGACACACCCAGATCATTATCAACTAAAGATAAAGCTAACTTACATAATTCCATTGATTTCATCATACCTGCTTCTGTATCGGAATCGAGGAAAATGTTGGCAAATTCAATTAACCCCATTGTGCAATATGATGAAACACCATAAGTGTGCATTAAAATGGTCATTTGAGTAACCAATGCTTTTCTCAAACTATCCATATGGCACATATAAGAGGGTGCTATGATATCAGATATCAATTCATAGATCATTAAAATCTTGGGGTTAGTAGTTTTGGGCAAGTATTTCATCTTTCGAATTTCCGGAACCGACAATGGAAGTCTATGAAGTAAACGGTCCGAGATAACCTTACACTTTTCAGGATTAGTATGAACATCGACTCCTAGTTTTCTCAAACCCCTAATTGCGTATTTCAAACCTTGTTTAAATCTTTTTAATTGAAATAAACAGCGAACTCTGGTAATTAAAAACATTGTTTCATCAAAACCAAACTTTTTCTCAGCCTGTGAAATCATTCTTAAGCATTCGTCGAAATTCTTCAAATAGAAATTAATTTGACAAATGGTTAGAGTGCTCTTCAACTTGCCTTTTCTATCGGATTCTGGTATAAGATTTTCAGCTCCTTTGAAAAAGTTCAAAGAACTCTCTAAATTGTATGTAGATGCAGCATATCTTGCGGCATCTATAAGGGCTTCCACATAAGTTTCGTGTTCATCCTTTTTCGCAATCGATAGCGATTTGAGAAGATGAGTGGCCATAATCAAGAACTTTGAAACACTTGTATGAGGTTGTTTCTTTATTCTTCCGTACAATCCTAAACCACACAAGCGATGGTATTCATGTAGATCATTATCATCGGCCATTTCTTTTAGTAATTGCAGCTGAATCGACCCATGGTAAAATCGATAACGAGTTTCTGAGGCCAATTCCCAAATCAAAGAATCAGTTATATCAAAAGGAAATTCACTAGTTGAAATGATATGAAATGGCAACTTGTAATATGTGCTATTAGGAACAATTATTTTAGTTTCCATACATAAGTTAAGTAATTCATAAATTTTTCTCATGGGAAGCTTTGTAACAATCATTAAATCTGATAAGGTAAAATGATCACCGACATACACCAAAGCAGCAAATTTTAATAGCCACCTTGCTTCTTCAGACAAAGCTTTGGTGAGGTAAAAATTGATAGCGTCTTCTTTGTTGACTCGTTCTAAACTTTTTGTTTTGATGAGTTTATAAAATACATTATTTCCGTTTACCCTATTAACATAAACCAATTCACCAGATAAATAATAACCACGTATTAAGTATTTTAAATTGAGAACACTCCCTCCGCAATCTTCATACAAGTTGGGAGTCAAGGCTTCGATTTCTTCATCTTTAATATTATTCGAGAAATCATTTGCAACATGACGACCGATAAAAGGTATCTCGTTAACGGAATCTTTTACAATCATTGAGCCCATACTAGTTTTATCAATATCTGATTCAGGAGCCAGACTGAAAGTAAAGCATGTCTGTATATAATTTGATAATTCCTCTTTATTGAGAGGGTCCAAAGTATATTCATAAAGTGGAATATTATTTCGTTTAAGCGAGTCTTTAATATCTTGTATATCGGTAACAGTATTTTCTTCAAAATTACCATTAACATCATATCCATAAACAGCGATAAATTTCAATGAAAGTTTTAGCTCGTTTACTTTGAAGAACTCCATGATCTCATTCAACATACCCCATTCTTTTTCAGAGCACCATTGAATATCATCCCAAAGAACAGTCAATCCTTGAGAACAAACCAAACCATAAAAAGCTTTCAAGATGTATCTAAACTTAATTTCTAAATTGATTAATTGATCATCGACACCAGCTGAGCCACCATAATACAATTCAACTTCAGCTTTTTGGTCTTCATTCAATTCCAAATCGATTTTTTTCAAATTTTTCGCTATTTCATCATCTTTAACTTTTTCCAAATCAATGACGCCTGCCTGATCTTCGATTTCTTGATGATTTTCAGAAGTATTTCTCCTCTCCCTTCTATTTTGATGAATGCTAGTATATTTTGGACCCAATAAAACTTTTAATTCGGGAATTGTTTTGAATAAAATACTCAAGTCCAATTTAATTTTAGAAGTTAAGATATCTCTCCATTTTGCAATATTTTCAATAGATGAGGATAAAATTTGCTTAATAATATCTCTCATACCATTCAAGAAACAAGAATAAAGAGAAACGTTTTGATCGTCACCTGAAAACTTCCACAAGACATAGAAATCATATTTCGAAATAGCGCTAGATTTTAAATCTTCCAAGACTGTTGATTTACCAACACCAACGTTCCCATCAATCATCAACCAACTCATACCTTGGCTCATTGATTCATAAGTTTTCAAAAAATCACGATAGATATGTGTTCTACCAAAAATAGTATTTGGAGTTATAAAAGTTGGCGGCAACCCAATTTTTTCAGGGAAATGAAGAGTTTCTTTGATTAAGAATTTAGCCAAGGGTTCAATTTTTGAAATTTGATCATTAGCTTTCAAAGATAAATCAACATAATCATTTTTTATCTTGATTAAATCATTAATTAGGGTGTAACAATCCCAATATCTATTATGTGGATCTTTTTCTAATAATTTCATAATTACATCACTTAGTTTTTCCGACACCCAACCACTACCTATTAAAGAAGGTGATATTGGTTTTTGTAGTAAATGCATTCTTATTAATTTTGAAGGATTATCTGATTGGAAAGGTAAGCAACCAAGAATCAATTCATATAAAACCACCCCCATTGAATAAAAATCTGATCTATAATCTACTGAAGAAGAAATTTCTCCAGTTACTTCGGGAGATATATAAGGCAATAGTTCTGGGATATCAGTTAAATGACGTTTTCTATAACCATTTGAGCAATCTTCTTGTTGTAGAGTGAAAGCAAAATCCCAACCAGTTAAAACGATATTATTGAGCGCCAAATTAACATCGGTAGATCTCAATATGCTATGGCTGGTAATACCATTATGAACAATACCCAATTCATGGATTGTAGCCAACGTTTTCAAGATTGAAATGATATCAGATAAGATATCAACAATTTTCAAAGGAGATTTTGACGGCTGTTTTAAACGATTTGAGAATTCATCGTAGGTTTGATTTCTTGAACCAGATCCGGCACCACTGAAAGAACCAGTACCAGCGGCACTTTGAGCATTTGCCGAAACATTAGGGGAATTGGTTACATTATTTGCAATCACGCTTAAACGATCCCCGGGGATTGGATGAGCGTTAATATTACTATTGAAACTAGAATTGGAACGAATGGAGGGAGCGGTACCAAACCCGGTATTGCCAGAACTGATTGAAGCAGTGTCATTATTTGAAGAATAAACTGGAGCTGATTGGTTAGATGGAAAGGGGTTATTTGAATTTGAACCAAAATCAAAATTTTCTGAATGATAATCTTTTATAGTTTTATAATCATAATCGGGGAAGACCAACCCCATTCTTTTTTGGGGGAAATTAGCGACTTCATGATCGATATTTAATATTTTCATGGGGTATAAAACCCCTGATAAATTTTGCGGTAGGGTAATTGGTTGAACAAGTTGAGGGCTAAATTTATCAAAGTGAACATTATCTTCTGCTGGAATGAATTCATTGGCTAGAGTTGAGTTTGAATATAATCGATGCGAAACTGGGGGGTTAAACCCACTTAATAAATACCATTCATTTAAGAATCTTGATATTGATGCGGTTTCCATATAATTGGGAGACATTCGTATCACCACTTTTTCACCCGAATCGTCATCAATTGCATGATAAATAAGATTGGGTAATTGGAAAGTTGAAGTTAACTGAGAAATCAAAGTATAACCATCGATTAAACTAGGAGCAATTGCTAAATAATCGGCGTATTGATCATTTTCAGCATCATGAGGACTAATCACTGGGAGTTGAACTGATTCATTTTCCAAGTAACCCTTTTGATCTCTAGTATAATTAATATCATTAAGAAACGATTTATAAGCCAAAATTTGATTCTTGGTTAACACTCTCCCCAGTCTCTCCGCGCCAACCGTCGACAGAGCAGGAGAAGCCGTGGAAGAAGAATTAGTTGATTGTCTAACTTTCAGAGAATGTCTTTGTTTTGAATTAAGAGAAGGATTAGAACTATCATTACTCGAGTGATTTGTCCAATTGAAATTTTCTAAAATATTTTGATTTAAAGCACTCCCGCTATTAGTTGAACTGGAATTCAAAGTCAGACTATTAAATCCACTTTGTTGGGAATTCAAGCTATTCGATTGACTATTTGAAGAATTACTTTGTAGTAAATGACTACTAATTGATTTATTTTTATAAGTCTCCGCTATATCTGGATTCAAATCAATCTCACTGTTATTATCAACCGATTTAAACGAACTTGAATCCGATGGTACACTAACTGAAGCATTTGATAATGAATTAAAATCAATACTCAGATAATTGTTATTCAGAGAATTACTGGGACTCATGTTAGTATCCACCGAACTAGCTTCTTCTTCTTCATCGTATCGACGACTTCCTCTCGAAGTATCATATGATTGTCTTCCAATATGAGGTATTAAATGATGAGATGAAGTAGAGGAGGTACTCAACGATGGTAAATTAAAATAACTTAAACTCCCGTCTGATTTATACGGAGTTTGAGCTGGTGGGGACACCAACGATGGGGGGGTCTTATTACTAGACTCAGACTCTGCCATGCTTTCTGAGGAAGAAGAAGTTGAAAAATAAATTTTATTCCTACAATTTTAAGTAATAAACTAATTTAATAAAGTAATAATTACAGAATCAAAGTCAACCGCCTTTGTTTACCTATTGAAGCTTTCTGTTGCTTAATTTTATTCCTTTTATGTAAAAGAAGATTCCAACAATTGGGAAATTTGCAAGGTGTAGCAATCTATTGATTTTTTTTTTTTATTATTTATTTAATTCCGCCCACTGTTTTTTTTTTTGTTTTGTTAGTGTTTCCCTCCGTTTTTTTTGTTTTGTTAGTGTTTCACTCCGTTTTTTTTGTTTTATTAGTGTTTCACTCCGTTTTTTTTGTTTTTTTTTTCGTTTTTTTTTCGTTTTATTGGTGGTTTATTAGTGTTCGGTTTTTGTAATTCTGAGACAAAATGTTTGACTATCCGCCTGTCTGCTCCCACGGTTAGCACCTGCTGCTGCTGTTCCTCTGGCACCAGTTCATGTTCTTGTCGATGTTGCTGCCGGTGGTGGTGGTGCCGGTTATGTCAAGCCCAACGCACATGTATGTCGATGTACCAACGTTTATTATTTTACCCTGATTTATGATTAAACGGAATCCCATGGTTCCTGATTTACATTTCTGGAGGAGGAACACCGGTACACCAAAAAATACGAAATAGGCACGTACACCACGTTAAAATGTGCCTGGTGTTCACACACCTAGTCTCTTTCTATTCGGTTAATACACTACACTAGAATTAGTAGTAGGATTATTATTATTAGTATACTGTTTTATTGGAACCTTTTATATCTTTCTTATATATACCTATCGAAACTTATAGTCAATTTAATTATTATCTTATTAGAATATATTTTGCTTATATTTAAGTATTTATAAAAAAACTCATCCTTGTCAAGATCGATAGTAAACTATTTATCATACCTACTAGATTATTAAGTAGTGAAAGTATACCTTATACAAAAAAGGTTACTAGTGATAATTCTACGCGTACTTACCGATAATAAAAAATACGAAATCGAAATAGGCCCGTGCACCAGGTTAGGCCCATGCACCCAGGTTTCCGGAATGGGTTTTGGTCGGTTTTCGCCCCCTTTCTTTCCGGGGCCGCTAATGAAGGCTTCAACGAAAGTAGGTTTTATCTCCCGTTTTGCAATTTAAGGTTAGTTGTATCGATGTCTTACATGGATGCGGCATTCGTCCGATTTTCTTTGGGAAGAGTGTGGTCGTTTAAGCTATACGTTGAGTAAGAATATCAATTAAAACAATATAAAAGATAAATTAAAATGTAGTTAACGATTAAATAAAAAAAATGTATTGAAAGATGTTTTTTCAAGCTTGAAAAAATAGTTAAAATAGTATAAAACCATAAATATTCAAGAATCAGATTCAAGAAGTCAATGAATTGAATAAGTAGTATTGGTTAAGTAACAAAGTAAATGACGAATTAAAAAAATAACAGAATTATGGTAATATTAATATATCAGATTAATATATGGTAATATTAATATAAAATTAATATATTATAAAATATTACATTTTTTTGATTTCTTAATAACTGGAGGTTCTAAAGCAGCTACAATGGCTTCATCGAATACGGTTTTTAACCCTCTTTGAGTTAATGCAGAACATTCAACGTATTTAACTGCTCTTAATTCTTTTGCTAATTTTTCTCCCATATCATTTGAAATTGGATTCAATTTTTGTCTATGTAATTTGGTTAAAATCATATCATCACTTCTTAAATCGGTTTGAGTTCCAACAATTAAACATGGCACTCCTGGACAATGATGATGAACTTCGGGGAACCATTTTTCTTTAACATTTTCAAATGATGCTGGAGCAATAACCGAAAAACAAACTAAAAATACATCGGTCGATGGATAACTTAATGGTCTTAATCGATCATAATCTTCTTGACCAGCAGTATCAAATAATCCTAAAGTAAATGGCTCATCTCCAATCATAACCGTAACAGCATAATTATCAAAAACTGTTGGAACATAATCAGCTGGAAATTTAGACGTAGTATATGAAATCAACAAACAGGTTTTTCCAACGGCACCATCACCGACAACAACACATTTTATCGTTTGCATCTTGATCAAATTATGCTATATATTCCTGGAACTAGTGGTCAAAAAAAAAAAAAAAAGAGAGATCGTTAACAAATTAAGGCGAGAACAAAAAAAAAGTGTCTGGACAATCAATGATCAACTACTCCTGGGTTTTAGTGTAGCTTCACAAAGAGGTATGGAAAGTGGTTTGACAGTGAGGATATTCAATTGGATCACTTCAATCACTTAACGGTAAGCCTTAAAAATGAGTTTAGTAGTGTTTTTTTAACCAGTTGTTGTTGTTTTCATGAAAAAAAAAAAAAAAAAAAAAAAAAAAAACTCGCTCGTTTTTTTTTTTTTTTGATTCATTCACGCTTTGCTCCATGCACACGACCTTCCCGATAACGAGATTAGCTATTCATATATATTCCTATAATTATATTATACACTATTTGATATTCATAAACCCACTATCCCCTTGCATTACGTCAAGGTTGGAAGTAATATCACTGGGTAAGTTATTTGTATCGATGAGCTTATTGGTAAGCACGCCACTAGGATCAAAATTGCCAATTTCTTCGTCGATTTCATGATCATCGATTATGGACGGACCACCACCTAAAAAGTCCAACATCATATGCATCCCACCAGCACCACCAGCGTACTCTTCTACATCCACTGGTAACACTTGAGAAACCCCTTCCAAGAACCAAACTTTGTCTTTCATTTCTGTAGTAAAAGATCTTAATAATTTATAATAGGATCTCATGATTCTCATGGCTTTTATATCCCCAGTCATTAACAACAGTAGGAAATTCTTATCTAAAAGGGCCGGGAAGGCAAATATTCTAAGTATAAAATCGGACTTATACCTTTCCTTATGTAACTTATTTAAATAGGCCAAGGTAATTAAATAAGGACTTTCAATTTCAACCGGGAATAAATCAGCAATATCACTATCATGACATTCTAAATCAGTGAAATATTTAATGTCATTAGGATTCAGTTTATCCTTCAGCTCCCTTTGTTGATTAGGTATATCTCCTAAATCTCCTAAATCAACAGAAATAAACTTATAAAATCGACTTTGTTCAGTCAATGGCCAAACCGCAGTTAATATGGTGGCAGCTCCTTTAACATGGAAAATCCATGCAGATGCCGGTAAGGATTTGGGACTAGTGCTCGATGGGAAGGACGCGTTGGCTAATGAATCCATAATCAAGATTAACGCAGAAGCTACTAAGGCATCGGTATTATCGTTATTTATGTCAAGTACCGCTTCTCTCAATAATCTTAAGGCGTCTCCTCGATGACAGGTTACGCATTGATCCAATCCCTTTTCGGTTCTTGATAAATGGGTGGCACTGAACGCTAGAATTGAATGCATTAAAAATGGATAGTTAAAGGCCAACATTGGTATATCGTGATTCCAAATATTAGTATCACTTATTCCGGCTCCCGTTATGGTATTTGACACTTGCGACGTGTAATGAAACATGAGTCTTAGGTCCAACATGTTGAGTGACGATCCATTGGGTATTCCCGCCATTGGGTGGTTCAATGGTGAGTTTCCTAATGGCGGCGGGTTGCTGGTGTTGACATTGGGTGATATGCTTGGTTGAGTATCTTGCCCCTGGGCGTGTGTTTTTGCTTGTGCTTGAGGTTGTTGCTGATTCTGTTGTTGATTCTGCTGCTGTTGCTGTTGCTGTTGTTGAGCTTGTTGGTCCTGCTGTTGAGCTTGTTGATTCTGTTGTTGTTGCTGGTGCTGGCGTTGTGGACGTGCTTGGGTGGTGTTGGTGGACAGTCCCTGGGACTTCATAAACTGGCTGAAATCATTGGACCCGGCTGCAAAAAGGTTGCCCAAATTCATCAAAGGATTCGAGTTCATTGCAGCAGCGGCAACTTGTGCTTGCACCGATGCTTGTTGCAGTTGTTGGGGTTGTTGCTGCTGCTGCTGCTGCAGTTGAGATTGGGGTTGTTGTTGAGGTTGTGGAGTCAATTGAGGACTATTGCCCCCTAAACTACTCAAATCAATCGGTAATTGTGCTAGAGTAGCTAAATTTCCTAAACTTGTTAAACTTCCCAAATTACTCAAATCCCCTAATCCACTTAAATTATTCACCAAATGGCTCAAATTAAGATTATTCAAATTACCAGCATTCAATAAATTATGATAAAACGGTTTGGCCTTTTGCGGTTGTGGTGGTTGTGGATCTTGTTGCGATTGCAGCTGTTGGTCGGTATAACTGGGACTTGGGGTAATCGCCGGGGTAGCCTGCTGTGTTTGGGAATCACTGGAAGATACCGAACTGGACCGGGAATTGCCAATTGAATCAGATAATCCATCTTCTTCCTTGACTCTTCTCTTCTTGGCCATTGGTTCACTCTTCTTGTTAGCGAACGGCAAGGAACCGTCTTTTGGTGGAGTCTGGTCTTCGAGAGTGTATCCACATACTAGATCCATATGCTGGCACTTCTTACAAGTGGGCCTGGTCTCATCACATTTGACTCTTCTCTTCTTACAAGTAGAACAGCCTAGCCTCGATTTTTGATGATATTTTCTTTTCCCAGTAGATTTCTGTTTAGAATGATCAGTTGAAGATGTTGAATTTTCTGACATATTGGAATAAAGGGTTGAATCCTTGATTACTTGCTAAAGAACACAACCTAGTACTTTCGTAGGATCCACTAGTACTGATATCTAGTTATAAGTCTCGTATAGCTCGTATAGAAAAAATACAAACAAATAAAACCAAAACCAAAAAAAAAAAAAAAATCAGTTGTTAAACGATGAGACTATGTACAGTCTTTTCTATTCGTACTCACTAACTAAGACCCAGGTCTGATCTATGGCCATTGTAAGGGGGCGTAGTATTAAGCTATTTGATTCAATAGGGGTGCCATTGGCTTATGCTAATGTTAGAATTATGAAGATTGGTAAGGTAGGCTGTTTTGTCCTGGTGTACCGGTCTTTTTTTCCCATCATCGAAAGATAATACCCAGTAGGAAAAAAATGAAAAATCAGGTTAGGGGCAGTTTGGTGGTCAGGCAAAGGAATAGTTAACATGTCGAGTATTCCATTACAACAACGGGTCTGGTACAGGTGGGCGCGTGTTTACTTTACCGGGTCATGTATTATTGGGTTTGGGGTGTTATGTTTTAAGTACACTGTGCCAACCGACGAGGAGTTGATTGCTAGATTTTCACCAGAAGTCAGGGCTGATTACGAAAGAAATAAAGAATTAAGACATAAGGAACAAGAAGAATTGATGAAGATCGTTAAGCAGACGTCTGCCAGTAGTGATCCTATTTGGAAAACAGGGTATATCAAGTCACCATTTGAAAAAGAGGGAAGAGGAGTTGATCCCAAATTGGTTAATATTGAAGAATTCAACCGAGCAAAAGCCAATGAGTTCAAATTAAAAGAATTGGAAATGGCTAGTCAAGAATTGGAAGAACAACAAGCATTGGCCAAACAAAAGAAAAAGCACTGGTGGTCTTGGTCCTAAGATCCTCTTATTTATTTATTCTTTAATTCTCATATTTATTGTATATAGTTATTTTATAAGTTTAATTTCACTTAATTTTTGTAAAAATTAGAGCATATTGCAAAAAATCCAACCAGAATTAATTGATCATATACTGTTATTAGATACTTTGTTGAACTGTTATTAGATACTTTGTTGAACTGTTATTAGATACTTTGTTGAACTGTTATTAGATACTTTGTTGAACTGTTATCATTATATTATTATCGTTATACTGTTATCATAAGAATGTAACCGTTCTACAGTTTGTTGCAAATCGCACTTATACTAATTATCGTAATCGTAATATACACCTATCTCCATCTACCTATCTTGTCCTTTGTCATCGATGATAACCACCCTCCATTATTGACCCCGGCCTGTTTTTGGCTATTGGCGTTATCAACAGCAGCCACAATTCTTCGGATATTTGTATCGATCACCATCCCCCCTTGAACAATCTCTTCCAGAACAGTTTGCAAAACCTGCCAACCAAATACCAAATCCAACTCACACACATTGGTAAAGCATTTATCCAAACATTCAACAAACACTTGAATCAAATCTAATATACCCAATTCTGATTCTTGGTCATCCACAATGAAAACAAAATATAACGTGGCATAATGTCTATATATCACCTTGATATCGTCCAAGTCCTCTAAAAGACTCGGAGGTGTTATGAAAGAACACTCTTGTGATGTCCGTACACTTATCAATTGATGTACTTGCTGTAATAGTAATCTTTGAGTTGATATATCAACTGGAGTATAGAATTTCATTAATCGTGGTAATCCGTCATTATTGACTAAGAGAGTTAGTACTAGTCTTCCAGCATAAATTGCTCATACATACATATCAATATCGAATGAATCATGTTCGCTGATTAGTTAGTGGTTGATTATTTTATTTTGATGTTCAATTAAATTTTTAGATTTTTTTTTTTTTTTTTGTTCACTTGTTCTCTCTTTTCATCAACGACAATGTCATACCAACAATTAGATAAAGAGTTTCCGACTTATAAAGAGTTATTTGAGATCCCAACCCATAAGTCTTTAGGGGTGTCAGAAGCCAAAGATGACTCGATTTATTTTTGTGGGAATTCACTTGGGTTAATGCCTAAAAAGACCAGAGAATCAATTAATAATGAATTAGATGCATGGTCTGCTAGAGCAGTTGAATCGCATTTTAACCATCCTAATGCTACCCCTTGGATGGATATAGACTTGCCGTTGGTTCCGTTATTGGCCCCAATTGTGGGTGCCAAAGAAACTGAAGTTGCCATTATGGGATCACTCACGAGTAATTTAAACGCATTACTTATCAGTATGTATAAACCAAAAGGACAGAAAACAAAGATTTTATTCGAAAAACAAGCGTTTCCAAGTGATTATTATGCTTTCTTGAACTTGGTTAAATTATTCGGTTATGATGAACTGCACTTGATCCAATTAAGTCCCAAAGATGGAGAAACTTATTTAAATACCAAAGATATTTTGAACGTAATTGATGAAAATCACCAAGATTTAGCATTGGTCGTATTCCCTGGAATTCAATACTACACTGGTCAATTCTTTGAAATTGGTAAAATCACTAATCATGCTAAAAAATATGACTTGATAGTAGGATGGGATTTAGCTCATGCCGTGGGTAACGTTGAATTAAGTTTACATGATTGGAATGTAGACTTTGCTGCATGGTGTTCTTACAAGTACTTGAATTCAGGTCCTGGTGCAATTGCCGGGATATTTGTTAACGAACGTTATACTAAAGAGAATTCTAAGCAAAGTTTCCCGGCAAGATTAGCTGGATGGTGGGGGAACAATTCTCAAGAGAGGTTTAAGATGGTGGAAGAG
Organism: Hyphopichia burtonii NRRL Y-1933; assembly: GCF_001661395.1. NCBI lineage: Eukaryota > Fungi > Ascomycota > Pichiomycetes > Serinales > Debaryomycetaceae > Hyphopichia > Hyphopichia burtonii. Next base: position 550,538 of record NW_017963732.1, read on the forward strand.
TTTGATCCGATCCAATCGGCGCTTTCTTATAGACAATCCAATCCTTCAGTGATTGACGTTGTGTCGTTGAAAACATCATTAGAAATATTTGACCAAATTGGAATAAAAAATTTAAGAAAGAAGAGTTTAAAATTAACTAAATTTTTAGAAGATCGATTGATTAGCTCGCCATTTTACCAAACTAATGAATCTAATGGATTTGGGTTTAAGATCTTAACTCCTCTCAACCAAGAAGAAAGAGGATGCCAATTATCATTACTTTTCCAACCTCATGACGATATTAAAGAACATAATGTTATGGAAAGAGTAAATGAATATTTGCACGAACAAGGTATTATTTGTGATGAAAGAAGACCCGATGTTATCAGAATAGCACCAGTTCCTTTATACAACACTTTTGAAGAAGTTCATATTGTTACTGAACAAATTTTTGAAATATTAAATAGAATCAAAAAAGATTATATATAAACAATTTTAATACAGGTGAACGGGTTTACAGAAATGATATTTTATTTTTACGTATACATTAGAAAATGACTGCGAAATTTGAAAACCAGGAATTCTCAAATTAGCAGAAAGTCATTAAAGAACTTATAAAGAGTGAGATTTGTGGAAATCTTTACCGGCGTAGATAGCTTTATCACCTAATTCTTCTTCAATTCTTAAGATTTGGTTTAATTTAGCTAATCTTTCGGATCTGGCTGGAGCACCGGTTTTGATTTGACCGGATCTTAAACCAACGGCTAAATCAGCAATGGTGGTATCTTCAGTTTCACCAGATCTGTGGGAAACCATGACACCCCAACCAGCGTTATAAGAGTCGTTAGCAGCGTTAATGGATTCAGATAAAGTACCGATTTGGTTAACTTTTAATAAAAGAGCATTAGCACATTTCTTTTCAATGGCGGTTTTAATTCTTAATGGGTTAGTAACGGTTAAATCATCACCAACAATTTGGATTTTACTAGCAGCTTTAGCGTAGAAAAGAGACCAAGCTTCCCAATCATCTTCAGCAAATGGATCTTCAATAGAAACAATTGGATATTCAGCAATCAATTTTTCGTATAAGTTAGCTAATTCTTCACCAGATAACCATTTAGATTTATCAGAGTTTGGATTTTTGAAATCTAAATCGTATTTACCATCTTTGTAAAATTCAGAAGAAGCAACATCTAAAGCAATACCAACTTGACCAGTGTAACCGGCTTTTTCAATGGCAGCAACAATCAAGTCGAGAGCTTCTTTTGGAGTAGAAATATCTGGAGCAACACCACCTTCATCACCAACATTACCGGCGGATTGACCGTATTGTTTTTTAGCTAAAGATTTCAAGTTGTGGTAAACTTCAGAACCAATTCTTAAACCTTCAGAGAAAGTTGGGGCTTGAGTTGGAACAATCATAAATTCTTGGAAAGCTAAAGCACCACCAGCGTGAGAACCACCGTTCAAGACATTTTGGAATGGAACTGGTAAAACAAATTTATCTTGTTTAGAACCAGAAAGATCAGCAAAATGTTGGTATAATGGAACATTTTTTTCAGCAGCAGCAGCTTTAGCAGCAGCTAAAGAAACACCTAAAATAGCATTAGCACCTAATTTAGATTTGTTTGGAGTACCATCTAATTTATTTAAGAAAGCATCAACGGCAACTTGGTCAGTAACATCAACGTTTTCTTTAACTAAAGCTGGAGCAATGATTTCATTAACGTTAGCAACGGCTTTAAGAACACCTTTACCTAACCATCTTGATTTGTCACCATCTCTCAATTCTAAAGCTTCGTGAACACCAGTAGAAGCACCAGATGGAACAATGGCTCTGAATAATCCTTTACCAGTGTGTAAATCAACTTCAACAGTTGGATTACCACGAGAATCGTAGATTGAACGAGCAAAAACTTTAGTGATAGCCATTTTTTATTTGTTTATTATATATATATGTGTAATTCAATTGAATTAATAAAGAATAAAACTAAAACTAAATTGAAACTTAAGGAGAAATTCAATTGTATTTATAAACGGAGAAACCACCAAATGCTGAAAAAAAAAATTTTTTTTTTCTTTTGGTGGTTTCCTTAAACAGAACAATACTATACCTTCGGACTAATTAGCACCAAAAAACTCGGAATAAAATGACTCAATCCCTCAATCACTTGTTCCAGGATCTGGTGGTGTCTACATCATAACGTGCTATCCACACCTACTGACAATTGGGTCTTTGGGTGGTGTGGTGATAGCTGAAGAATGGCGTGGACCACTCACTCCCGATCCACCGACGTTGAAATAACAGGTGAGGATTTGTTCTCTTTGTACTTTAATTTAAGCGCATCACCAGATTCATCAACCAGTGGTTTCCCCTGTTGTCAGAACGTCTACACATGGCACTCTGAGGGGGTTCCCACCGAGTTGCGTTGCCCCTAGACCATGCTCCGGATGGGCACGGGCTGTAGGTGCTGTTTTGTTCATTTGGTTGGATTCGTCGACCCTTTTGGTTATTTTTGTCTCGGAGTCGGAGTTCCCATTACACAAAATTTGGCACGCTAGCCCGGCAGCCATTGGTGTTGGAGAGAGACAGATGTAGAAGAGTAAATGGGATATAACCATGGTAAGTAGAATCGTAGTAGAATAGTAAAGTTAATGTTTGGAGGAACCGACCGGGTTGGTTGCAATTCCGCGTCACGTGACACCTAAACCTCCGTGCATACAAGTCGCACCCATACACCACGTTACCCACCCGTAAACCAGAAATTAAAAAAACAAACCCATCAACGGTCTGTACTTGACGGCGGCTCAATACCCTCAGTCCCATACACACAATCAATAGGATATCAGGATGTCTGTCAAGGATTCAAAGGAGAAAGAGGCCAAGACAGAAGGACAATCGCCGAAAAAAACGGAACCCGTGCCCAAATCACCCAAACCAAAGTCCTCAAGCAAACTCAAATCGCCCAGTAAGAATGAAAAACAACAAACCCCATCTATTGAACAGTATAACGAGTTGAAGAACCAGCTTACCCAGCAGATCTTGAAGAAACAGGAGTTGGATTCCCAGTTGGGCACCTTGGAGTCCACAATATACGATAAGGAAACCGAATACTTTAATGAAAGTATCTATGGTAATATCGTGAGAGGATTTGAAAATTTTTCAAAGAATTCAGGTGGTGGGAGTGCTGGTTCAATGGGTTCAAATAAAAGAAGGTTGGCGTATACTGATGATGATCATATCTTCAGTTTAAGTTCAATTAATTTCGTTAAAACTTTGATGAAAAGACAAGGATTAAGTATAAATGATTCTTATCAATATACCGATTCTCCATCTTCCAATTCAAATAATCCTACTAAAGATGATTTTGACGATTATGAGGACTCGGTTGATCCAAACATTGGTAAAGACCCTAAATCAAATGGGGTTTCGACTGAGTCTCCAGCCACTACACCAGGAACTCCAACTTCTTCGGGAATTCCCCCAAGAAAAAGAAAAGCAAGAGCTTTAGATGATTAAGTTTATTATTCTTCTATTTACATTATATACAGTTGTTTATTCTTGTTTGGCTGGCGCGTAATTATACACCCAAGGTTTGGTTGGTGGATAATCGGTTGGAAGTCTCATTTCTAATGGATATTTGGGTAATTCTTGTTGATTGGCTATTTCAAATAATTCTGGACTTAATTTTTTCAATTCTTCCATTGCATTATATATACTTTCATACTGTTGGTCTAATTGTTGTTGTTTCTTATCCATTTGTTGACGCTTGTAAACATTCCATGCATTGCTAATGGTCTTATGCTTTATTAAATCTTCTTTACATAACTTGATTAATTTAGGCTGCTTACGACTGGCTGATAATGCTGATAATTGTCCAACAACTTTTTGTGTGGATGCATTAAGTACACTGTCGGTTTTCTTGGTACGGACGAATGTCTTCAGTATGCCTGAAACAGCCTTTTGGTATGACTTAAACATGGAGGGATATAGTTATTTGATCTGTTATACATTAATCCTAGTCTGACTTTTTTTTCATTGATTTTTTTCTTCATCAAAACTTTTCGGTTGTGCGATGCACAAAAAAATCACCCAAATAAATCCGTACACTCACCTGTATACAAAAGCAATCATTAGAATTTCAGTTATCAGCCATTGAGTCCCTAGAGTTTGTATTACTTGATTTTTCGTCAATTAAGAATGGGGAAGATTAGTGAATTCATACATGGTGACAAGAACCAGGCCCAGCCAGGGGATGCACCACCTTCATACGATGAAATTGACCATAATGTAAACCAATCTCCAGATTATCAAAATCAAGCTGGCAACCAACAAGTTCCAGATTATAATGAAAGTTCCCAGCAAGGTTATACACCAAATGGATATCCCGATGAGAAAAAGCAGCCACAATCCCTGGGGGACCAAGGACAATTCCAAGGACAGGGACAATTCCAAGGACAGGGACAATTCCAAGGACAGGGACAATTCCAAGGACAGGGACAATTCCAAGGACAAGGACCATCATATGATCCAATGAATGATCCAAACGTCTATAAAGTACCTCCTCAAATGGTAAACATTACCCAGGCCAACCCCCAGCACTTGAATCCTCAATATCAAGAATATTTACAGAGAGACCAGGAACGAGTTAAGTATGGGGATTTCCCCAAACCCCATGATTATTATGGAAGACAAGGAGCTCCATTAAATCCCAGTAAGAAAGATGCTCTGAATAAAACTGGAGGGAAAGCATTCCCCGGTAAGAGTGGAGTAACTTACCATGGGGCAGCCAATCGTTAATAGAATTTGATACTTTGATTTTCATAAATGTGAATTCTGTAAATTCTTTATTCGTAATATATACAATATAAAATGTTTAAATGAAAAAGCCAAAAAAAAAAAAAAAGAGAAGCTAACTTTTAATCGATTAGGATAAAAGATTATCACCGTTATAAGTCCAACCACCAAATTGTTTTTGAACTGACTCACTTAAGAAATCATCAACCACACTATCTTGGGGTTTTTCATTAGTAAAATCTTGATCAAAATTCGAAGTATCTAATAAGTTTTCAACATTTGGCTTAAAAGGAGGTAAATAATTTTTATGTAATAATTTATTCCAATCAATATCTTTGAAAAAATTATGATTTTTAATTTCAATTGCATCATTTAATCTTTTAGAAGGATCTTTTTGTAATAATTTAATTAATAAATCCTGAACATCAGTATTCTCTAAAAATGAAGGAAATTTTAATGGATTTTGTAAAATTTTTCTATACATTGTTGAAACATCATCATCATAAAATGGAGGTAAACCAGTTAACATTTCATATAATAAGGTACCTAAAGTCCACCAATCAACACATCTAGTATAACCTTGATTTAATAATAATTCAGGAGCCAAATATTCAGGAGTACCACAGAAAGTATTTGTTTTATCATTATTTGACATATTTAATTTACATAAACCAAAATCGCAAAGAGCAATATGACCTTGATAATCCAATAAGATGTTTTCTGGTTTTAAGTCACGATAAATGACATTTAACTCATGTAAACTTTCTAAAGCAGTTAATAATTCAGCAATATAAAATCTTGATCTATCCATTGAAAATTTCCCTTCTTTTTGTAAATGCCAAAATAATTCACCACCATTAATAAAAGATAAAACCAAATAAAGTTTTTCTGGAGATTGAAATGAAAATTTCAAAGGAACAATAAAAGGATTTGTAATTCTAGCTAAAACAGTTCTTTCAGCTAAAGTATGAGTGACTTCCATCCTTGATATAATATGTTGTTTTCTTAAAGTTTTTAAAGCATAAATCTGTTTTGTATCCTTTTTAATAACTTGCATAACTTTACCAAAAGAACCTTTACCAATAACTTTTAATAAATCAAAATCATCAATTGATAAATGGGGTTTAATTAAAGGCTTGAAATCAATAGTTAACATGATTTCACCGTAATCATCTTTCAAATTCAAATTATAATTATTAAATTTTAAAAAATCATGATTCATTAATCTAATTGGATTTGAAATATTTTTTAAATTGATTGGTAATTTAATTGAACCAATTAATAAATCACCAATATTTGATCCATTATTTGTAAAAGACTTTTTATTATTTAATTTTTCCAGTTGTGGTATTAATAAATTTGGTAATCTGATAAATAAATTTAAATTTAAAAAATTTGAATTATTAACCCCGATTTTTTTAGTTACATCAAAAGAAACAACTTGATTCCAAGTTGATTGATGTACTGTACCTCTTTGTGGTTCGATAATCAATACATTATTATCAAATTCAACAGTTAAATAAAGTAATGATTTAATTAAATTTTCTCCATTTGGTATAGTTATATTTGCTGGTAAGTAATTGGTTGATATTGATCCTGGAATTAAATCTTCATCATCTAATTTAGTTAATGAATTATTTAGTTGTTGTTGAGTTGATTCATTTGTTGCATTATTTGCCAATGCATTTAAGATTTGTTTATTATTATTAATTTGAATTGGTAATTTAATATTATTTGAATTATAAATCTTAATAGTTAATAATCCTGGGTTTGATATAATCTCCTGTACTGCTGGTTCTTCAATTTGTTGCTGTTGTTGTTCTTCAACTTGTTCAGCTTCTTCATCTTTAATATTCAAATTGCCAACATTTTCAGATAAATTATTAACTGATATAGTTTTCCTACTATCAGTTGAGTTTCTTGGAGACAGGCTTTGACTATTTTCCGGGGATTTATCAATATTAGAAGATCCAAACTTAAATTTATTCTTAAATTTCAACATTTTAATAATTATTTAGTATTCGATAAAATTCTAATTGAAATACTTAACTATATATATACTCTAATATAGCATACCACGATTTGGAAACGATAGTAGTCTAGTGTGTCGTTTAATTTTTGGGTCAACAAGATGAAAAACCAATATTTCTTTCAAATCTTTATCAATGACCTGTTATTTATAAGAATACGATAACAAAAGATGATCATTAATGTTTATGTGGTTTTGTTATTACTGAGTTTCAGATGGTTTACGGGTGGGAAAGTCCAACGGCCGGATGTAACTCCCAAGAATGAATAAACAACCGGCTGACACGGAGTTTGGAGAATACCTGGTGCACGGGTGTAATCTACCTCTACTTCCATTTCCACTAAATTACTACTATTTCGTTAAGTCCTTATCATTCGCTGAGTATCTGTTTGGCTTAGCTTAGTCTGGCTTCGCTTAGTCTGGCTTAGCTTAGTCTGGCTTAGATTAGTCTGACTTAACTTACTTTGACTTAGCTTACTTTGACTTAGATTACTTTGACTTAGCTTAGTATGTTCATTAAGATAAACTAAGGTACTTAGTCCCTCTATACTCGTACACTGTTTCTTTTCGTTAAGTTCATACTTCCACATCGCTCATACTTTACTTCTATACTCAATTAGCTATCATTATGTTATACCTTTTCGTCTTAGTTTAGTTTGCAACAATTGTTGTACTCAGATTTACTTACAGCGTGATATCCGGTGGTCGCCCGTTTTGCTCGGAACTGAGAATAACCGACTTAGAACCGACACAGAACCGACCGACCGGTAGAAAATGTCGCGTTTCGAATGTCAACATTACACAAAACAAAAGGAGTTATACATCCGTGCACCAATTACTCAAGTAGATGTACGGGTGTACCTTTTCGAAACAAATAAACAAACACGAAACCGCCCGGTTACTTCTCCCAGTGTTTACAACGCGATTTAATCGACAAGCTGACAACTAGACGTAGTATTGTTACATAAAGACCCCCTTCTAAGTAAGATTCCTTCGATAGTGGGTTTCCGTTGGCGTAAGGTGTTTATTTGTTTATGCTAATAGGTTTGTGGAACTTGCAAGACCATAGGCATTGAAAATACTGGAATTGGAATCTATATCAACAAATTGAAAGAGAAATCCTTTCATTCATTTTAATAAATCTACTACACACTAGAAGTAGCTTAGGTTACTGGAATCACCAACTATATTCACTCTTTCAAAATGTCAACTATAACTGAAAATGAAGTTAATGTTGATAAAGTAGTTCAATCAGTTACCAACGCTACCAAAAGATTATCCCAGATATCAACCAATACTAATAATAGTAATACTAAACGGAAAACTCAGAATCGAATAGGGCCCTGGAAGTTAGGTAGAACTTTAGGTAGAGGATCAACTGGTAGGGTTAGATTAGCTAAAAACATTAATACTAATAAATTAGCCGCTGTTAAAATTGTTCCAAAATCCAATTTCAAAAAACTTGAAAATCCAAAATATAGAAGAAATGATGATCAAGATGTTGATAGATTACCTTATGGGATTGAAAGAGAAATAGTTATCATGAAATTAATAAGTCACCCTAATATAATGGGACTTTATGATGTTTGGGAAAATAAAAATGACTTATACTTAATCTTAGAATACATCGAGGGAGGAGAATTATTTGATTATTTAATTAAAAGAGGTAAATTACAAGAATTTGAAGCAATTAACTATTTCAAACAGATAATCAATGGTATAAATTACTTACACCAATTCAATATTTGTCATCGAGATTTAAAACCAGAAAATTTACTATTAGATTTTAATAAAAATATCAAAATTGCTGATTTTGGTATGGCAGCTTTAGAAGTTAAAGAAAAATTATTAGAAACAAGTTGTGGTAGTCCTCATTATGCCTCCCCCGAAATTGTTGCTGGTAAAAATTATCATGGTGCTCCTTCGGATATTTGGTCTTGTGGGATTATTCTCTTTGCTTTATTAACTGGTCATTTACCTTTTGATGATGAAAATATAAGAAAATTATTATTAAAAGTTCAAAATGGTAAATTTATTATGCCAGCTAATTTATCTTGGGAAGCAAAAGATTTAATCAATAAAATGTTACAAGTTAATCCAAATGACCGTATTACTATTGATTCAATTTTAAAACACCCCTTATTAACTAAATATCCTGAACCAGTTTTGCATAATGTAACCTCAACAACTACTTTGGATTTTAAAAATTCGAATATTAAACCAATTCAATCAGTTGATAAAATTGATAAAGAAATTTTGAAAAATTTATCAGTTCTTTTTCATAATTGTGATGAAGCTTCAATTATTAATAAATTAATTTCTCCTCTGAAAAATCCTGAAAAAATGTTTTATTACTTACTAATGAAATATCGTAATGAACATCATTCCAATTTGAACTATCAAGATGATGATGGTCAACCTTTTCAAAACTCAAATCTTCCAAGATCAAATTCAATCATTAATCCTTCAACTGGTGAAATTAAAATCTTGAAAAATACTAAAAATTTTACTGCATCCACTTCCTTCACTAAGAAAAAATCAAATATAAGTCAAACCTCCTCTACAAAATCAATTAAAAAATTGATTCAACCTCCAAAAAGAAAATTGACCGGGCCAATTAACTTGGCTGATCTTTCTGCCCAGCTTGAAAATACCTCTGCCAATGATTCTTTCAAAAAGGAACCCGTTGAAACTCCAAAAAGACAATCACCGAAAAGACAATCGCCCAAGAGACAATCTCCTAAAAGGCATTCTCCAATGAAACCATCTCCTAAGCGACAATCTCCTAAACGACAATCTCCTAAAAGGCAAGCTTCTAAAAATCAAAATAATAAATCAATCATAAATTTTGAAAAGATCTGTCAAGATGTTTTCAATGGTGAAATAGATGATAGCTTATTTGATAATAGTACTGAAAATAAATCAATCAAAGTTGAAAATGATGATCTCAAACCTGAGCCTTCTGTTATTAAAAATAAAAATATGTCAAATTATTTGAAAATTGAAGAAAAATCAGATTTCTCTCCGGCTAAATCCAATAAATCCACCAAATCCAATAAATCAAACATTCAAGCCGAAAGAGATTTGAAATTAAAAGCAATTGCTCAAAGGGAACAACAGAAAAACCATGTTAAGAAATTAAAAGAAAATGTTAATTTAACTACTTCGACAGCAAAAGATTTTTACCAACAAGACAAATTGAAAACTGAAAAAGATGATAAAGTGAAATCAGAAGATGGGAAATTGAACGATGAGCGTAAGAGACAAAGTGTCTTGATGAAACAAAAACAATTGGAAGCTCAAAAACAATTAAAAGAAGAAGTTGAATTACCATCCTTACCCCCTTTACCCAACAAAAGATATAGTTCAACTCCAGCTCCTTCTAGTTTGGATCCTAGGGTTAACTCATTATTAAGAGCAAGATCTTTAGCTACCCCTTCAAGCTATGCATCTTTGAGAGGTAGAGGTTTGAATGATAAAAATATTAAAGTTTTGAAAAAATTAGGTATTGATGTATTACCTCCTTCCCCTAAAAAATTAAATCATAACTTGAAAACTTCAAGTTCAAGAAATTTGAATACTTACATTGACAATGTCGACAATGACAAAGAAAATAGTAACGAAACTTCAATTGGCCAATTCAATAAAAAAGAATCGACTTTTCAAAATAGTCCCTCTTCGGTTTTGAAACCAACTTTTGGCAATAATTTATCAAATCGCCAATCAAATCAGTCTCAAAAATCTTTAAAATCTCAAACTAATTATAAATCGATGTTAAATAATATCAATGAAAACGGTTTGAGTACAGTTATTGACAATTCTCCAATGACCGTTAAAAATATCATGATTAAAGAAGAACCATTGCCAAATCCAAGATTTTCAAAATTTTCGTTCAATGGTTTAATGAATGATTATAATAATGCTGGTGATCAAACTATTTTGAATAGTACATTAACAACCGGAGGAACTGTTATCAAAAGAAGTAAAGGTGATAAAACTTCATTGAAAACTAACCCAGGTAAAGGTTTAATTGAAAAATCTACCTTTAAACATGATCCAAAGGATTCCAAAAAATCTTCAAATAATTTAGTTGGTTTAGGAATTGATGTCACTAACAATAAACATGATAATACTGGGTTTTTATCGGTTAATATATCTGATACTGATGAATTTGATCTGAATCAATCTTTTGATAGAAATTCAATCACCAATGATGATCATCAAACTCAGTCAGAAAGTACTATCATTGAAGATGATTATAATTTATCTGATGCATTAATAAATATGAATCAAACTGGTCCATTGGTTGAAAATTCGGTTTTAGAAACTGATTTTTCAAATTTTTCAATCATAAGTTCTAGAACTGCTGATATTGGTCAATTAAATAAAACTAGACCAAGTATTGTTGAGCATCTGGATAACTCAAAAGATACTTTGATAATGCATGACGATCAGCAAAATCAAGATTACAAATCTTTATATAATAATTATCAAAAACTATATAATCCTAAGAAAGAACTGGTCCATTCATCTAAATTGAGCTTTAGTGCTGGGGGTAATTCAAATATTCACATTTTAGATTCAAGCTCAATTAATGAACATACAAGAGATAATGATGAACAAGATATTGGATTTGAATTTAATGATAGCTATGATGATACGGATATCATTATAAATGATGATGACATCAATGATTTGAAATTTGAAGAACAAAGACAGAATAGTACTTTAAAAAAATCAAGAGCTTCAACAGAAATTTTTTCAACAATGACTGTACCTAAATCAAGTAATACTAAGACTGTCAGTATTGATTCTAAACCAACAATGAAGATTAATGAATATGAACCTACAAATACAAATAATAAAAAAAAATCAGAAAATTATAATCCAATCGATACCGATAGTGAAAACTATGGTAGCGGTGATAATGAATCATTCGATCCTACTCAATTATTAGATAAAAGAGAATCAATTTTCAGAAGATTAAGTTTAAAACCAAAGAGAGACGCACCAAAACCTCCTCCATTAAGTTCTTGGGATTATACTGAAAATAGAGGGATTCATGATAGATTTTCTCGTATATCAGCTAAAAGTGGATTAGGGTTTAACTCAACTCCTAAACAATCTGGCTGTGAATCGCCAACTATAACTGGATGGTTTAAGAAATTCTTCAGTAATTTAACTTCAAACACCAAGGGTCCAAATGGTGAAAAAAGAAAAAGCTTAGTTAAAAAATCACCTGCATTAAATGAAAATGGAAACAAAGATGTTTGCATTATTGACTCGAATTTATTAAGTGTTGAATTGACTAGAATCATCAAAAATCAATTAGAGTTGAAAAAAATTGAAGGTTCAATAAGTAAAATCGATATTGACGAAGAGTTTGGATTAATTAACGGTGTCATACCAGCGAAATTTTCAAATGGTAGAAAACTTAAATTCAAAATTGAAATTATCGATTTAACAAACACTAGTTCATTGCATCTTATTAGATTGAAAGGTAGTGATAAAGGCTTCAGTAACTTAATCAATATCGTTGAATTCATCATTAAACAAGAGGAAGAAAATCAGGATTTCAGAAAGTCAATTGGTAAGAGTTAAACGAATTGATGGAATACCTCAATGTTTGTACAATAGATACTTTTACTTCTTTATAGATATTATTAATAAATATTTAAATTAACTATAGATGTAAAAATATATCTTTATCTTTACACTGCGATTTTTCAGTTGTTTTTTTATCAACAAAAAACAGGCAAAAAAAATACTCGAATTAGAAACTTCAACTGCTCCACGATAAACTGCCAAATTGCCTATAACATTCATAATATATAAGGACAAACTATGAGTGGGACGATTGTTAGAGCCCACAATTGGGACTTTGGATGGGAACAAAGGTTTTTGGCCGTCGACCCACTAGGTGAAAAAGTTATGCTCTATCAAACCAATCATCAAGATCCAGGAATTGGTTATAACGAAATGACAAAAATCAGTAGCAGGGGAGGGTTTGATAACATTCAATGCTCAGCTTATTCTTACAATAGTCCGGGTTTATGTGGGGTTGGTACAATCAATGGTACCGTTCATTTATTTGATATGTTAACAACCAATTCGACAATTTTAAAACTAAGACCGAAACAGAATCGTCCTTGTAATTCAATAAGTTTCAATAACAGTGGTTGGATATCGGTCTGTTTTGATAAGGGAAGACAAGATAACAGTTTACAATTATGGAACATTGAACATTATTCTAGAACTAGTGATAATGATCATATCAAGAGGCCCACATATTCTTACTTACCTAACGAAGCAGTATTATCTACATCATTTATTCCTAATAGCGACAACGATTTATTGGCCGGTAGTTATAAATTATTAAGGCAATTTGATGTGAGACAAGAATCACCGGCATTTCAAATTGCTACAAAGTGTACTTTAGGTATCACATTTGACCCTTTTCAACCAGATATCTATTTTTCAACTTATAGTGAAGACGGATCAGTGGCTATATGGGATAGGAGAAGGTTGACCAATAATAATAAGAAGAATTTCAATATGAATAACAACGTTTTAACGGAATCACCAGTTTTACAGTTCAATAAATTATTAAATGATTCTTCAAGAAAGAACCATAATCCATGCTTTAGATATTCAAGTATTAGGAAGGGTGAGTTCTCATCTGTTTTCAATGGTGACTTGATAAGAAGATGGCATACTGGTACAGTGCCTTCGATGGAGTCTCGACATCAAGGAATGAGTCGAGATGTATCGAATTATACAAAAGATTCTTCACAAAGTTCTTTATCCGATAACAATCCTAATATTTTGTCCAGTTTGAAAAATCAATCGTCACAATTATATAAACCAAACGAAGACTCATTATTTGTTTCATTAGTGCTTGACGTTAAAACTGATTATTATAATAAGGTGATAACCTTTGACTATTCACCTGATATTAATAGCTCGACTTCCACCAATTTTGTATGCATGAGACAGAGTGGGTCAGTATTTAGAATGAAAGCTATTGAATGCATAGAGTCATTAGATTTTAATTCATATAACGAATTTTCCATGTCGGGGCCAGAAGCTAATCTGACGCATTTTTTAAATGATCAAATATTGAATGATATATCTAAATTTGATAAAAACGAAGAAAACCTTAAACAAAATAATAAAGACGATGGTCAACCTTTCGATGATTATGACGATTTCAGACGTGCTAGTGAAGCAGAATATTCTGAAGATATTAATTCAACAGTTGGTGAGGAGGAAAGTTTAGCTGGGAAATATAACAATGAAGATAAATCAGTAAACCAACAAAGCCAGTTGAATAAACAACAAGATTTCTATGATGATTTGGTATCATTGAAAGATGTTTTTGACGTATCCAAAATTACTTCAGCTGATATTTGTTATGTGATTAGAAAAAGAGCATTATCGGGATATGGAATTGATTGTGAAGGAAATATTCAAGTATTGGAGAAATTAGGTAATCTTCATAATAAATTATTTTTGAGAAATACTTGGAAATGGGTTGCATTAGCACAAAAATCTTTGAAAAAGGGAACAATGATATCCCAAGGGTTGGATTTAGGATTTCAAGGAGTGTTGGGGATTTGGAAAGGAGTGGAAGAAATTGCTGGTGAAAAAAGATATAATGGAGATGTCAGCGCTCAATTATATTTCAAAGCAGTGAAGGATATAGTATCAAGAAAAGGGAAAAAAACAGCCAGTATAAATATTCCGAGTAATAGCGAGTTCAAAGCTCAAAGAAAGTTATGTTTAATAGTAAGTGGGTGGTATTTCACCGATGATGAATTTGAAGAACGCTTAAATTTATTAATCTCGTTAGGATTTATTGAAAAAGCAGCTGGATGGGCCGTTTTTCACGGAGACGTTGATCGTGCCATCAAGATCTTAGCATCTTCCAAAAAGGAAAAACTCAATTTAATATCAACCGCCGTAGCTGGATATATGGCATATAAGAATTCCAACGTGAATAGTCCTTGGAAAGACCAATGTCGTAAAATGGCATCAGATTTAAGTGATCCATATTTACGGGCCATATTTGCATTTATCGCCGATAACGATTGGTGGGATGTATTAGATGAACACTCTTTACCATTAAGAGAAAGACTAGGAATCGCCATTCGATTTTTATCAGATAAAGATTTATCGGTATACCTTAATCGCGTAGCAGATACCGTGGTGGTGAAGGGAGAATTGGAAGGACTTATCTTAACCGGGATCACCCTGAGAGGAATCGATCTACTCCAGTCGTATGTTGATAGGACCAGCGATGTTCAAACCGCTTCACTTATCACTGCCTATGCAGTTCCAAGATATTTCCAAGATACAAGAGTAAAGCATTGGGTTGACTGCTATAGAAACCTATTGAACAGTTGGGGGCTTTTCAGTATAAGAGCCAAGTTCGATGTTTCAAGAACAAAACTATCCAAAACCAGTCAGGGTAAATTAACTATCCAACCCCAACCAAAACAAGTTTATCTTCAATGTATTCGTTGCAACAAAAACATCTCTGATACAAACAAGGACTCGGACATCCAATCCCCAAATCAAATGATATCGGCCGAAAATAACGATAATCCTTCAATCCTCATTAAACAATTCAATAAGTTTCATATGAAATCTTCTGGTTACAACCAAGATTTAAAGGCCTGTACTCACTGCGGGGCCCCTTTGCCCAGATGCTCCATCTGTCTTCTTACCCTCGGAACCTCTATTCCAACAGAGTCCTCCCAGTCCAACGTTAGTACTCTCAAGGGAAGAATCGAAAATAACTTCAGACAAAGATTCAGCTTTTGCTTGAGCTGCAATCACGGCGCCCATGCCTACCACGCTGAAGAATGGTTTTCCAAGCACTACATCTGCCCCGTCCCGGACTGTAACTGCCGTTGTAACAGCAGATAAACCCAACTAAACCACACCTACAACCAAAAGATCATCAAAAGTACATCTACAATCAAAAGTATATAAGTAAATATATTTTGCACCCTGTAAAACCCGTACATGCCCGTGCTCACCTATTTATTCAAAGCCCCACGCACAAAATCAACAGATTTTTTTTTTTTTTTTTTTTTTTGGGGGAAAGTCGAATCAGATTTTGAATCAGGGCGGTTAATTTTCAACCACTTCTTCTTCTTCTTATTCAAAGCTGCTTTGTCTTTCCGATCTGGAGATAGAACTAGACCCCTGTTACTGATCGAAGACCACCGCCCACCGAGAAGAAGAAAGACCGCCTGCGCTAGAATTGTCCTTGATTGATTGATTACAAAAAGATCTACACCTAGCACCTTGCAATCCACCCCGTGACTTCACCTTGATCGTACAACACTCCTGGCCATCGCAAGTTCGATCCAATTGATTTGATAGCGTTGATTAATCCAATCACAGCCCGCCTGTATACAATATACCTGATCTAAGCTCGTTGAATAGATAAGTTTAACTTGCTTTAAGGTTATTATCTAGATCAATTGAAAGCGGTTTTAGCTAGGTTCCATTAATAGTGCCCCGCCGGTGCCCCTGAATGCCCCTTGTTGCAATTCCAGGTACTTTTGTTTGTTTCCCAGTTATAATTAGTTTTTAGTTGTTTGGTTTGAAGGGCTTCTCGGATTTTATTTTTAGCTGTTTAAGTTTTTACTTTTTACAGAAATCATAGGAAGCTCATACGGAAAAAAAAAGTTTACAAAAAAGAACTACCAAAAAACAGAAAACAAAAAACGATCAAGCCAAAAAAAAATACGTTTAGGTTTTTTTTTTTTGAGAGAAAGTTTATCGATCTAATTGTTTAGTTACTTTATTCTGAGTTCTAGACTGATTGATACTCGTTGCCCAATAAAAATACATCAAATCTTGCCTCAACCCGCATATTGACAGTCTGTGAGGGTGTGTGATTCGATTCCATTTACATATTTTTTTTTTCTCTCTTTTAGTCCTGAAAGAGAAAAATCCTTCGCCTGCGTCGAATTTTTTTTTTTTTTTGGTTTCTACCTTCTGTCATCCTTTTAAAGATCATTGATTATAAAGATCAATCAGAAGATACAAATCAGTTTTCGAAAAATAACAATAAGATAGGTCAAGCATTTATCCGTCATCAATGTCACAGCCTCAGGGTAACCAAGTCTTGGAAGACATTCGAAATAAAATTGATCGTGAATCAAAACTTATACAAGGTTTTCAAAGTGTTAAAAGAAGTACCAATAATGCTGATGTTATCCAAAAATGTAATAACAACATAAGAGAAACTCAATCGAATATCGATTATCTTATGGAGACTTTGAATAAATTATCTCTTCAAAATCAACCTCAAAATAATTCAAAACTTGCATCTCCCGAAAAGCCAAGAGTTGTTTCTGTAAATGGGACCGTTAGACCAATATATTCAAGATTTGATTTGATCAAATATGATTGTCCTTCTTTGGGTCATAAAATTCAATATATGCTACAACAACTTCAATTTAAACTACAAGTTGAAAATCAATATCGTGAAGCAAATGAAAAAATCTCTCACCTTTATCTTATGGATGGTGATAGATCAAGTTCAAATGCCGCAGAGGGTGGTAGAGTTGAAAGTGATCAAAGAATTCAATTATTAAATAAATCTTTGAAACGTTATCAGGATATGCATATTGATGTTGAAGATGTTACTAGAGATATGGAAATTATGAATACTCCCAAATATGCTAGAAAAGCTTTAACTGGTAAGTTAAACATTTCAATCACTTGTATCAGAGATATTGATCATATTGCTTCTCCAATGTTATCTAAAAGACCAGAATCATTAGTTTCAATTAAGGTTGACGATGTTGAACAAGCAAGAACCAGAGGTTCCCGTGATGGTAAATGGTCAGAAGAATTCACTATTGATGTTGATAAAGCTAATGAAATTGAATTTTCTGTTTATGATAGATCTGGTACTGCTCTAGTACCAGTGGCTGTTACTTGGGCTTTACTTTCAGATATTGCAGAAGAAATTCGTAAGAAAAAAGTAGCTAATCACGACCTTGGTAAAGAAGATTGGGTTTCTGCTTCAAATTTAGCTGGTACGGTTAATAAATCAACTAATGAAAATATAAGTTATGGTCAATCTCCATCTAGAAATAATCAACAAAATAATCCATTTAATAATTCAAATTCTATTCAATCCCATGATGGATTAGGATCAGTCCCTACTACATTGGAAAATGCTTCCAAAAATATTGAAATTACTAGTTGGATAAGTTTAGAACCAGTTGGTCAAATGTTAGTAACTTTAAGTTTCGACAAAACAAATCAATCTGGTAATAAACAATTCATGGGTGCTTTAGGTCGTCATGGTGCTATCCGTCAAAAGAAAGAAGAAGTTTTCGAGCAACACGGTCACCAGTTTGTTCAAAAACAATTTTATAATATTATGTGTTGTGCTCTTTGTGGTGAATTTTTACGTTACACTGGTTTTCAATGTCAAGATTGTAAATTTTTGTGTCATAAAAAATGTTATCAAAAAGTTGTTACTAAATGTATTTCAAAATCAAGTACTGAACTTGATCCCGATGAAGCTAAATTAAATCATCGTATTCCTCATAGATTTGATCCAATCTTTAATCGTGGTACTAAATGGTGTTGTCATTGTGGTTATATATTACCTTGGGGACGTAAAAATGTTAGAAAATGTACCGAATGTGGAGTCATGTGTCACGCCCATTGTACTCATTTGGTTCCAGATTTTTGCGGTATGTCAATGGAAATGGCTAATAAAATTCTTACCACAATTAAATCAACTAAAGTTCCAACCAAAGCCCCATCTGCCAAGATTCGTCAATCACCTCAAAAAATTATTCCTTCTCCAAAAGGTACTGCTTCTTTCAAAGATAATGAATCAACCTCGGATTCTAAATCTTTAAATAATATTTCAGATGACGAAAATGAAAAAGATTTCCATACTGTATTACCAACTGCTACTACCAACCAACAACAACAACAAATTGATTCACCATACGCCAAAACTAACAGACGTCCTCCACCTCCAGATAATAGAAGATCTGAAAACCTCTCCGAACTTCCAACACCATATCAATATCAACAACAATATCAACATAATCCACAAGATCTTACTCCTCAACAAGAGTACTATCTTCAACAACAAAGACAACAGCAACAGCAACATCAACAACAACAACAATATTATCAACAACAACAAGCCTACCAACAGCAACATCAACAACTACAACAACAACAACAGCAACAACAGCAGCAAGAACAAGAAGCTTATCGAAAACAAGCTGCCCAATATGAAGCTGATCAACATCAACAACAATATGCTGAACATGACTATACATTTTCCTCTCATAAATCAGATACTTTACATAATGATACCACAACCGATGATAAATCTGGAAATGATTTCACTGATTTCGATTATGGTAATAATAATACTCAACATATCATTCCACTGGATGTTATTGAAAATCCAGACACTCAAAAACCTGAACCTATTGATGTTGATCAACCAGACTCACACTTACAACAATCTGTACAACCACAACTGAAACCCCATCAACGTTCACCTCATAAACAAAAACGTCGTCGCAGAAAGGTTGGTTTGGATGATTTCCAATTTCTTGCAGTTTTGGGTAAAGGTAATTTTGGTAAAGTAATGTTGGCAGAATCAAGACACACGTCTAATTTATGTGCCATTAAAGTTTTAAAGAAAGATTTTATTGTTGAAAATGATGAAGCTGATAGTGTGAAATCCGAAAAGAGAGTTTTCCTTACTGCTAATAGGGAAATGCATCCATTCTTATTAAATTTACATTGCTGTTTCCAAACTGAGAATAGAATTTATTTTGTAATGGAATATATATCTGGTGGTGATTTGATGTGGCATATTCAGAAATCAAGATTTTCAGCTAAAAGAGCTAAATTTTATGCTTGTGAAGTTTTATTAGCTTTAAAATATTTCCATGATAATGGAATTGTTTATCGTGATTTGAAATTAGATAATATTCTTTTAACTACTAAAGGTCATATTAAAATTGCTGATTATGGTTTATGTAAAGAAAACATGCATTATCAAAAAACTACTGGCACTTTTTGTGGTACACCTGAATTTATGGCTCCAGAAATTATTGCTGGTAAACAATATGATAGAAGTGTGGATTGGTGGGCATTTGGTGTTTTACTATTTCAAATGTTATTATGTCAATCACCTTTCAAAGGGGATGATGAAGATGAAATATTCAATGCCATTGAACACGATGATGTTAAATATCCAATCAGTATGCCTCGTCAAACCGTTTTGGTTTTACAAGCTTTGTTGACAAAAGATCCATCCCAACGTCTTGGTAGCAGTGGTCGAGACGCGGAAGAAATCATGGAACATCCATACTTCCAAGATGTTAATTTCGATGACGTATTCAATTGTCGTATTCAAGCTCCTTATTTACCTGAAATCACTAGTGAACACGACTATTCTAATTTCGATCAAGAGTTCACCTCGGAAACTCCAAGATTAACCCCAGTCGATACTGTCCTTACTTCCGAAATGCAAGAACAATTTCGCGGTTTTTCGCATATCGCAGAAGGTGCCGCCATTTAATGTCTACTTCCCCAAGCTTGATCAGTATTTTTATTTGTATTGATACTTTCCTTCACGTTTATCTTTAAATCGATCTTTTCAAAAAAAATAAAAAATAAAAAAAAAAAAAGATTTTTCGTTTTTCTTTTTTTCACGTCTGTTTTGATTCCAAATTTATTAATATCTTAATAATTAATTTTAGTCTTTTTCTAATTCGTCTTAATTCTATACAACTAATACATTCCTGTCTCATTAGAGAAATGGTCCTTTTTGGATTCCGGTAACTTTACCCGTATATGTAGCTTAAACTCGGCCACCTGAGGATCGAGCATCGTACATCAGCATCTGTACGCCATCAATAGGCCGTTTTTAACTCACAAAATATGAAAAAGCTTAATTATGCAGACCTCTATTGTTCCTGTTGAACAAGAAGAATAGACCGTTGGTTTGAAGAAAAGTGTAATTGTGCATTCCAAAATCACTATGGGAAATGCTCTTCTTTTTGTTGAACATCAACGATTACAAACAAACGAATTACAAAAATTAAATT
The DNA here is from genome assembly GCF_001661395.1 of Hyphopichia burtonii NRRL Y-1933. Taxonomy (NCBI): domain Eukaryota; kingdom Fungi; phylum Ascomycota; class Pichiomycetes; order Serinales; family Debaryomycetaceae; genus Hyphopichia; species Hyphopichia burtonii. The sequence goes on from NW_017963732.1 coordinate 571,470, forward strand.
AATAATGAAAATATTAGATATTAGGAAGAGAAAATGAACAAAAAACAATGCTAAATGAGATTCAGTCTATAAAATCGTTAATCGTGAAAAAGTGACTATATGAGAAAAGAAAAGACAATAATATTGGATAAATGCATGCTAAAGTACAATCAAGAGATGACACAACATCCCGATTTTTCTTTTGTGCTTTCGTTATGGTGGGACTCAGTCTTGAGAGAATTTTTTGATACTTTACGACTTTGAAGAGACTTATTTGAAGGTAAATCATTAGGAGGAGGATCAATTATAGATTCATTCAAGTTCTCATCGGTGGAATTATTTAGGTTATCATTTGAAGTATTCTTTAAATGATTTTTAAATGGAGAAGATTGTCTATTTTGATTCATTTGTAGATCAGGGAGTTGATCTTTGCTAACTGATTGAATTGATTCATCGAGGGTCAAGGCATCATTTGGAGGAGAGATTAAATTCAGTTTTGGAGAAGTACGATCATCTTTAACAGATTTAAGAGAACCCATTTCATTTTTCAACTGATTTGATTTAAGAGATTTATAGTCAATGATTCTAGTAACCAAAGGTTTGAAAATATCATCAATCCCGCTATTTTCTTTAGCACTAGCTTCAGCGAAATTTAAAGCACCCAAAGAATAAGCCAACAGTTTAGCTTCTTCGTAACTAACTTGTCTTTCAAATTCTAAATCTGATTTTAAACCAGCTAATGCAAAAGGAGGGAGCTCACCAGTGATATTCTTAATTCTTTCTAAATTTTCTTCAACAGCAAGAAAACTATTACGATCAGTGATATCATAAACGAATAAAACAACTGAGGTGTTGAACAACTGCTTTTTCCTGGTGGAAGTATAATTATCTTGATTACTAGAAGTATCTAAAATTGAAATTTCGTTATAGCTAGTACCTTTACGGAATACTTTGACATAAAGTTCTTCCACTGCTGAGTCTAACTCTTCAACAAACTTATGATGAACGTACTGTAAAATGAGAGAAGTTTTACCAGTTTGTAATTCTCCAATCACGCAAATATCATATTCATTATTTAATGAGGTTAAGCTATTTTCAAACTTACTCATTTTACTTACTATTAAAGAAAAAGTATTAAAAGAAATCTTTAGGAAATCCAGAAGAGGAAATCACCCCCATTTATATATATGTATACGTATTGTCAAAGTCTTATTTATTTCTTTTTCTGCATTCATATTTAAAAAACGATTTGCGTTTTCCACCTATAAGTATGTAAAACTACTTAGTTGAAAGTACCCCAAAAAGAACCAAGAACAATGCAATGGCTTAGTATGTCAATACACCTTCAAGCGAAACGCAGCCCGTCGCCCAGCTGTCCTGAGAGGTAAATAGACCTACTACAAGTGTCTGAAAACTTTTAGCACTGTACCCAGTTCGCTCATCACTATTTATGATAAGAAGAATTTCAGAAGAACATTTCCTGGGAAACAAAATCCCCCCCCAAAACACAGAAGAACTTTAAGCAAACTGTCTAACATCACCGAGTACACAAAAGCCTCAACCTACCCAGTTCCATTTTGTTCTTTTCTTCTTAGAGGGAATGTCACTTGCGGGAGTCGATGTCTTCTTCGGGACTTATTGAGATCATTTTTCTACAGATTGCTAATCCAGATGATCATGGTGTTGTATGCCTTGCACGGAGCAACTGTTTGTACCCAACTCTTCCAACCCACCCCTCCAGGGAAAACTACTCTGGTTTCCCGAATTACTCAGGATTGTGTTCTGGGCGATTGGATACGTCCTACCAATAGGGGTTCATTTCAGGTTTCCTCGTTTAAGTATACTCATTCTTCGTGCTACCCTTTCCCATATCGTTGTGGTCTTTTTGACACCTGTGCACTGCCCCATGGTTTCTCCGGTTATCTCTCTTCAGCATTCCCTAGCTGATTTTCCATTTGCAAAAAGAATTTGAAAATCTTTCCACTTTGCCAAAAGAAATAGAAACAAAGCATCGAACAAAAAAAGAAACGTCAAAGGTAAAAATAAAACCGTTTTTAATGCTGCTGTCCTGCACGCAGCTCGGTTTTTTGGTTGCTTTTTCTTTCTTTTTTTTTTTATTTTTTTTCTTTTTGCTTATTTGCAAAAAGGTTTGTGTCATATGCACCAAAACCGTTTTTTGTTGGTTATATTCTTTTTTGGTTTAAGTTTTACAATATTTTTTTGGTGTTTTTACAATATTTTTTTGGTGTTTTTTTTTTGGCGTTCCCTATAATCTTCTGATTTGTCCTTTATCGAGATCCGGAAAATTGCCATTTCCTACAGTCAGGGTACGTGCTTGAGACAGGAGAATCGTGTAAAGGAAATAGTATTTATTTATGGTACAATTATATAATTAAGTATAATCTTCGTCTTCGGAATCCAAGTATTGAGCATAGTCTTCGGTGGATGCAAAAACCGGTAAGCTCTTTAATTTGGCCTTCTTAGATTTCGGTTTGGATTTAGTGTCTTCAGTTTGTTTTCTAGAACGTTTTTTAGACTTTGTAGAAACTTCTTCAGCGTCTTGATCTGATTCTTCTTCTTGTTGATTTTGAACAAAGTCAGCTTCATCTCCGATCATTCCCGGCATTTCGTCACTGTCATATTCATCTTCGTCTTTTGCAGCAAACATGCTGGCTTCTTCTTCATCAAAGTCACCCTCATCTTCGCCAGCTTCGTCTTCGTCTTCACCAGCTTGTTCTTCTTGTTCTTTGTCATTTTCTTCATCGTCACTCAAATCGGAAAAGTCTTCCTCATCAAAGTCAGACATTTCTAAATCGTCATCTTCTTCTCCGTCATCTTCAACTTCTGGTCTAGATTTGACCAATGCTTGCCAAACTTCATCGTCATCCATACCTTCTCCTTCTTCGTCTTCGTCTTCGTCTTCGTCTTTAGCTTTCTTTTGAGCATTCTTATTCCTTATTTTATCACTCTTGGTAGTGAAATATTGGAAGAAAAATTGTTCATCTGGTTTAACTTCTTCAACCTTCTTGGTGAGCCAATTTTCAGTGTTGACTGGTACGTCTTTATTCAAAACATTGGTAGCCTTAACTAATAAAGATCCGGTATGGGCACCTCCTAATGGTTGCATGATACTTTGACCTTTAGTTGCTGGTGCTTGTTTGGAATTTTTATACACAAATCTATCCAAAAAGTGAGATAAACTAAACAACCCTAAATCAGGTTTTGGTTGAGATTTACCTTCTAAAAATGATGATGCATAAATTGATACAGTTGGATGGTAATGACTTAAAAATTGACCTAACTCCCATAATGATGAATTATCTGCATTAGCAAAACTTGGATCACGTTTACGTGAATCATATTCACCTTCACTTTCTTTCTTCTCAACGTTACCTTCAATTATATCTGGTCTAGCCATTGGTTCAACCATTAATTCTTGAATTTGGGGATAGGTTTTACTTAATTCCATTAATAAGTATAACATACCGGCAATAGCACCAACGTTTAACCAATGACAACATATTTGTAAAATTCTTTTAACAAATGCTAAAACTCTTGGAATATTGGCAACATCATTCTTCAATGATTTGAATAATAAGTTAAGATAAATACCTTGTTTTGAAGAATTAACTAATCTAGGATCTAATAAGGATTCATATAACGTACGATAATAACGATCGTTATTTAATTTTTGTTCAGTAATAATATGATTAATCAAAACTAAAGATTGAATCGAAGTATTAAAATTGGTTGAATGAGTAATTTTGAACAAAGTATCCAAATGTTTTTGATAAATATCATTTGATAAATTAGAGAATGGGAATGCACGATTAAGACCAGTTAATAAAGCAGAGAATAATCTTGAATTTTTTTCATCAATTATTTCATTTTCACTTTTTTCTTGAGGTTTTACTGAAATACCACCTTTCTTACCCTTTTTAGCATTCTTACGATTGTTTTTACGACCCTTTTCAGATTTTCCTAATTCCTTATTATTGGTCTTATCTTCTTTGTTGAAAGAGTCACTTTCAACTAAAGTTTTTTCGAAAAGAGCAAAATAAGTCTTGATTAAACTGTTTGCTAAATCTTCTTCACTTCTAGTTAGAATGGTTTGATTCAATGCTAAAATTGAATAATATTTGGCATGATAATCACTCTTTGTTTGGAAAACAATATCTATAACTGCATCAACAATAACTTTTTTCATTGCTGGATGAGCTTGTTCTAATTGTAAAATAAGATATGATGCCTTTGATGCAACTTTATTATCAATGTCACCTAATTTGTTAACACCTAATCTTAATAAGTTAACTTCTTGTTCAGGCTTTGCTTTGATTAAGTCAAATAAATGATTTAAAACATTCATTCTAACGTGTAAAACTGGATCATGACTTAAAACTTCTAAAATACTAATTAATTTGAAATAGGCTTTTTTCAAATAATCTTCAAAATAATAAAGAGCCAAATGAGTGTTTGTTAAATCTTTTCTTAAAGCTTGTTTGTTGAAAGTTAATAATTTACGATCTGGTAATACTCCATTTAATAATAAATCTTTTAATGCATTGATTGCTTGTAATGCAGCAGTTCTTGATTTTTTTTCACAAAATCCCAATAAAGTATCTAGAGCCTTTAAATTATGTAAAGGAGCTTCTTGAATTAATAAAGTTAAAGCAGAAATTTTATCATTTAAAGTACCATCACTTAAAATTTGAGATAAAAACTTCTTTTGACTGTTGTTTGAAGTGAATTCGGTTAAGTAAGTCTTATTTTCTTTTTCAACAATTTCTTTAGCTCTATCAAATAACCTTTCAACCCCAAATCTATCCAATTTTTCCGGTTCTTGTACTGGATCGTATTCAACGTTATACCAATCCGTACGACCAGGAATTGATAATTTTGCGCTATCGACAGATGCTAAGTTAGTAACTTTATTTGAATCTGGTTTCTTGATTTCCTTCTTATTCAATTCAGCTTCTTCCACTTGATCATCTTCATCAGATTCTTCTTCTTCAGATGACTTATCTTCTTCTTCGGAAGATTTATCTTCTTGCTCGTCGTCTTCAGAACTTTCAACTTCTTTTTCTTCAACAACAGCGTCATCTTCTTTTTCTTCAACCAAATCAGGGATTTCTTCTTCTTCTTCAACAACTTCAACATCTCCGTTACCAAGACCAATACCTTGCATGAATTTGGCAAGATCAGAATTAAAACTTTTATCATCAGTAGTACCTTCGTCGTTGAATTCTTCTTCACTATCGTCACCTTCTTTAACTCCTTTGAGCAAAGCCAAGTCTTCTTCAGTGGCACCTAAGGCCAATGCTTCACGACGTAAAATGTCATCTTCTGATTCACTTTTTGGGGCACTTTCTTCCTTTTTCGACTTGGATTTTGTCTTTTTAGACTTCTCTTTGGGTTTGTTTTGCAACTTGCTTGATATCTTATCTTTCAAAGATGTCAAATTAAGTTTCCCGGAATCCATCTTGGTCTATATACCGAGTAAAAGTTGCAAATGAAGTTACTTTATGAAAAATCAAGTCTTCTCATCTATTTTTTTTTTTTTTTTCAGTATCCTCATCTCTAATTTTTTTTTGTTTTTTTTTTTTTGTTTTGTATGGCGCTAGATTGACTCTCACACGTCTTTTGTGAAGGTATAACCGGATATTCTTATAGATTTGCAGCTTTGTATAGTGAAGAATGGACCTTAGAGCAGTGTTAGCAGATCGCATATGCTGGGGGCAAGTGAAGACAGAGTAATTGTTGTATAAGAAAGATATAAAAATTGGCCGTTGCATCTTTTTGACCCATGCAAGAACCGAATAACTGGTGCTGATATCCAAACTGTTCCGTGTTAATCAGTGTCAAGTATCCTTATTTGACCATGATGTAAAATCTTTGGTTAAACAGTAAGGATAATTGACAAACGATACATTTTGTGGAAGCATTGGACCATGACTCCAAGTTAAGGGGTTTGCTTGTTACTCATCTACAGTTTACATATGCTTCGTAGTGATCCTCCTCAGAAGGTACTTGGAGCCATTCGACCTGGCAACCGTTAGTGAATAGTCGACATCACCCAACGAGTCTATGAACACCCTAGCTCTCAGTAGATTAACACGAATTCAGTAACCCAGCAGCCCAGCATGTACCAGTAACTATGAACAATTATGAAGTAGTAGCTATGATCTAGTACGAACCAGTATATCCAGTATGAACTAGTAGGATCCAGTATGAACTAGTAGGATCCAGTATGAACTAGTAGGATCCAGTATGAACTAGTAGGATCCAGTATGAACTAGTAGGATCCAGTATGATCCAGTACAAACCAGTAATCAGTTAAGTCCCTAGCTTAGCTCAACCGGCCAACCCAATATCCCCTTTTATCAATGCCGTCTACCCCAAACCATTGTTGGCTCCATCCCAGTGGAGGAACCTCGTAGTTCATCCGCCTGTGCCCCTCGAAAGGCCCCGGTTGTCCTGCCAGAGATGATCCGGGGCAAAGTGGAAAACGCATGATTTTGTCATGGATCTCACCGTTTTCTGGGGGCTTCTCCGGCCAAATGTTTTTCCGGGGGTCGGAAGTTTGTTTTTCCCATTGCCTTACGGATCAATAAGAGCAATTAAGTCAGGTGAGAATAATATATATAAAAGCTGGATGTTCTGCCCCGAGCGTGGTATAGCTTATTCTTTTGGAGATTATGACTTCTGCTATAGACGAGGGCCAAGTATGGCCGTCGAAGGAATCCACAAATATCCAGCAATACTCGAACTTTACGTACGATAGACCTTGCAATTATATTTTATCTAAGACGAAACTAGGAGACGGTTCGTATTCCAGTGTTTTTGAATGCAAGAATAAGATCACCGGGATGCATTATGCTGCCAAACAGTATAAGAAAAGACTAGTGTTTGGATTGGAGACCATGCTACAAAATGAGTTTCAGGTTTTAAAACAAGTATCTAATGCCCATCCAAACGTATTAACCTTGATTGATTACTTTGAAACGTGTGATTCATTATATCTAGTGACGGATTTGGCTTCAGGAGGGGAGTTATTTGATAGAATAGTTAATCACCCGGACTCAAAATTACCCGAAGAACAAGCCATTAGCATAACAAAGATTTTGGTTTCCACCATCCGGTATCTTCATTCAAATAAGATTGTCCACCGGGATTTGAAGGCAGAAAACTTGCTCTTCCAACTGAAAAACTCAAAAAATACTTCAATCTTGGTGGCTGATTTTGGTTGTGCTAGAATCTTACAAAATAATAATGATACCCTTAAAGATATCTGTGGTACTCTCAGCTATCTAGCCCCAGAAATGTTATCTTCGCAGGCAAAATCTGCCGGTCATAGTTTCCCAGTTGATATGTGGGCTTTAGGAGTAATTGTCTATTTCATGCTTTGTGGTTATATGCCCTTTGATTGTGAAACTGATGATGAAACCAAACAAGCCATCTTAAACGGCGATTACCTGTTTGAGCCTCCAGAATACTGGAATCACATATCCCAAGATGCTAAAGACTTCATCAATCGTTGCTTGGTGGTTGATCCAAAGAGAAGATTGACTGCTGACGCAGCAGAACTTCATCCTTTCATCAATGATCTTCCCTCTTTGGAAGTTTCTTCCCCAATAAATCATCTGCTTTCAAGCTCAAGCTTGAAAAAAACCGGGTCAAGTAATTTGAGCTTGACTTCCAAGTTAAAAGAATCAGTGTCTAAACTCCAACAGCAACAATTACAACAACAATTGCATAAGGATAACCAATCATTCTTACAACCCACTCCGCTTCTTTCACCAAGAAATGCAAACCATAATCGCTCATTACTGCCAAATAGAAATGATTTTTATAATAATAACCTTTCTTCATTGCTAGAAAAATCCCGGGCCAAATCCGTATCCGAAGACTGTACTTTAGAAGGTGATCGTTGTGTTTCTCCAGACTTATGCTCCCGTTTCACCACTCCTACTAGCTCAACTACAGTTTCTAGACAACATCTGTTTAATGACATGTTAGACTTAAATCCTAAAAAATCAACTCTAAAAACTAATAGTAACGCTAACTTAACAGAATTCTTCTTATAAAGACTTTTGTTCAATTCACTTCTATGTATTAATATAATTCTTTTCTATTTATTAATATAATTCATTTTGTCTTCTTAATAACAATCTCAGTATTTTCATTTACTTCACTGATATTTTCTTCAACCAATTTACTAACATCCTTCATCCCTTGCTCAGTATCGCTCAAGTAATACAAGAATATTGATACCCCAACTAAGATCAAGTTAGGCAAAAATGGGAATCGGTCATTGTTAGTACGATCTTGAATGGCTGCGTTCACCAATGAACCAATCCAGCCAGTAGCCACTCCCAACATCACTTCCAAACCAAAATACTGAGCCTCTTCTCCCTCGGGTAATAAGGTACTATACAAAGTTCTATTCAATGACCTCTGCGCAGAACTGGTGGCAGAATATAATACTTCAAAAACCCAAAACTCCCATCGATGCTTAAATCCAACTTTGGTTTTGGAATTTATGCCTAAACACCCCCAGAAATTAGTAAATAACGAAAATCCTAAAAATCCATAACCCCAGGTTTTCATCTTTATTTGTGTTCTGGGATATAAAAACATCCAGGTAAGTGAACCTAATGAAGCAGTAATATATGAAATAAATGTATATACAGTGTACTCACTATCAGAAGAGCCTAGCCCTAAAGTCGACCTGAATAGTAAAACAAACACACTCATGAAGTTGGTAAAAGTTACATTCCAAATTACCCAGGAAACACAATATAAAAATGCATTAGGATACTTTTTCATATTCTTCAACAATTGGAAAAACCGTTTCACCGTTAAAAAGACTAAATTTTCAGATTTGGGTCTAGGTTTATTCTCAACGCTTGGAATGAAATACCCACTTACTATGGAGAATACAACCGTTATACAACCTGCAATCGTTATGGCTAATAAAAAATTATGGTAACCATCTTCCATTGGACCCCCTCTACCGTATGATATGATTATTCCAATCAATAAAGCAGTGAGCCCTCCTAAGTTACCCAAGAAAAGACCCATGACACTTACTGTAGAGCCTCTTTTTAAAACCATCTCACGGCGTACCTCTTCAGCATACTCACCTGGTGGAGCCGAAGCTCTCATGAATAGTGGTATGTAAGAGCCTTCCAAAATTTGATAAATAGAATCATCTATGTTAAGTAAAGCATACAATGCACTCAAACCTTTCAAAGTCGAATAATCCTTATTGGTTAATCCTGCGAATGGTAATGCAAATACACCGTAAGCAGCAATCGAACCAATTAAAAGCCATTTTCTATAGTTAGCGTAGTCAGCAACTCCCATCATGAAGAAAGCTAATAACCCTTCTAACGCAGTATAAATGGCTCTTAAATATAAAACATAGGATGTATAATGAACCTTACCAACACCAAATTTAACGTAACAGTCGTTTCCTCTAATATCACACCTTCCGCCGCTTGAACTCTTACCTACGAGTCTGGCAACAGATTGTATTGCAGCAGGAACATAAGTCCTGGACATGGAAGCAACCGGACCTGTTGTATAGCAAAGCAAAAGCCAGGAGCGATATATACTAGCTTTATTCCACACTGATTCTGCTTCAACTGTCTCTGCTTCTAAGCTTTCGACATCATTGCTTAAAGTGGAATGATAGCTGTTTGTGTTGTTTGCTTTCATCTGGGGGCCCTCCTGGTTATTTCCAGTATCTTTTGAAATATTCGACATGATTGACTATAATGATTGAAGGTGGGTATTCTGGCTTGGGATTGAAGAGTATATATACAAGACTAATTTAAAGATTAACTCTTAACGAAAGGAAGAACATTAATTGATTTTCCTTCAAATAAATCATACGTGAACACTCCTTCAATGAGAGCATTTTTCAAACACATATTTAGTATTCTTTTATGCCTATCGAATGGTTTCTTACAGTGAGCAATTTTTCGCAGTATTTATCTTTTTTTTTGCAACCTCGAAATTAAACTATCTATTGTTATTTACATGCATAAGTAATTAGGTTTTGAGTGCAATTCGCTTATTCATCCACTTTGGTTGGAATAATAGCTCATACCCTTGTCAAATTAGACTCTCTTTTGCGTCTCCAGGCTTCCCCCCGACATAAAATTAGAATGGTTAGTCCGACACAAAGTAAATCCACAATTGCCAATCCCGTAAAACACCAACCAAATCCCATTTTCTTAATTAATCTTTCGATAATGGCAGATGAAATTGCAGCAGCGGCATTTCTCATAAGGTTCCCAACTGCAACATAAGTAGCTGGCTGACCCGCTGAACACTCGGTCAAATAGGTGGTGTTACTTACGAAGACCCATGTCATACCAAAACCAATCAAAAAAGTGAATACAAATACAGCGACAACATGAACTTTATGATCAACGCACCAACCATAACCTAAAATACCAGCCATGGATAAAGCGATTCCAAAAGCTTGCAAAGACAACCTTGACTCTGGCAAATACGAGTCAGGGTTTTTCTTTTTTAAATATTGTCTCAAGTTATCGGAGATTCGACCTCCACTAAGTGAGCCGCAAACCAAAGAGATACCAGGACAGATATACGATAAACTTGCTTGCAAAGAAGTAAAGTGATACTGATTTTGTAAAACTCTGGAAAAGGTTATACTTTGGGCATAGAAAGAAGAAAACAATAAGCCACCCATCATGGAACAAAGTAAAACAGGAAAATACGAAACGACATTCCAGTAAGTTTTGAAACTGGGCTTAGGTGGACGGGGAAACTTGGGGCTCTCTTCAATAACCTTCTTTTGAACTAATCGAGGAATAACAAAATATCCTTGACTATATATTTGGCCATCACCAACCAAATACCTTAATGTCTCTGGTAAACAAAAGAGTATGAGAAAGAAAACAATTGCACCAAGGATAGCAAGAAATCCAAAAATCCATCTCCAGTCACCGTTAGAACTAATAAGACTTAAAATGGGACCGAGGATTGGTCCCAACTGAGGACCAAGCATAAAGTAAGAAATAGCTTTGGCCCTATTCTTGGGTTCAACAACATCGGCAACGGTCCCAGCACCTACTGACATAACACTTGACACCCCGAACGCCTGTAAGATTCTTAAGAAGAAAAGAGCACCAATGTTAGCAGGAACTGCAGCTAATAAAATGTTTGCGACAATATAAATAATTAAAGATACCAAATACAATGTCTTTCTGCCCCCAAAATCTGCCCATGAAGCCCAAAATATTGGAGCCAAAGCAAAAACGGCCATGAAAACTGAGACTGTTGCATTTATTGTCGTTGCAGAAACTTTGAAAGCCGCTTGTAGCTGAGGTAAAATTGGAATATAGATATTTCCAGAAACTGGACCCAAAAAACCAGCAATTGTTACCAAAAATAAAATGAATTTCACTCTATTTGGTGTGAATGCAGTATACTTAGGTACTGATTCCGATACCGCAACTGGGTCCCCTGAGTCGAGGCTCGAATACTTTTCACTTCCATTGGCCAGTTTAGTTAATTGTTTCTCTTGCTGGGACATCTTGAGCTGTTTGTGTTTCCCAGAAAGAAGTTAATGCCATCAAGTTGAAACACATGCCTTTTATACCAATTCTACTTGTTTCATTCTCAAAATTAACTACATTAGAGTATGCCGTACTATCATTGTTTATTACAAAGTTTTTCACGTTTGTTTATTGATTCGAATATGAGCAAATTCTAATACTTAAGCAGACTAAGTTTTAGAGCCTTCGCATGAGCATAATAAAATTCCAAATCTGTTTTTTTTTTGCAGCTAATTGTGCACAATAAAAAAGTTTATTCTCGTAAACTTTTGAACTTCAAGCTTAGCAGCAATGGGCATATGGGGCCAGCTGGAGTTAACTGTTCTTTCCAAGACTTATCCAATGATACTTCGAAACAATCGACAATCTTAGCAAGAGCAATTTTTGTTTCTAGTAAGGCAAACTTTTCCCCAATACATGCTCTGCTCCGTCCATGGAAAGCAGGCAATTTACTGGTTCTCTTAGCTTGGGAAAAATTACTTTGAATGTCTTCTAAAGTAATTCCCCATCTGCCTGGCTTAAATTCATTGGCATCAGGACCCCATACCAGTATGTCTCTCCCTGTGCCAAAGTTATTGTACCCAACGTATGTGCCTCTTGGAATGTTTATACTATCCCCCATTGTTGTCCTGGAAGTAGTACATCTATTTATTATTTGACCCAAGGGTGGATAAAGCCTCAAAGTCTCGTACATAATTGAGTTCAAAATCGGTAAGTCTTGGAAAGCAGACCAATGTGACTTGTCCCCCAAGGATTGAACCTCTTCACGTAGCTTCGTTTGGTACACTGGATATTTTGCAATAACATACAAAAGCGAAGTTAAAAGCAACTGTGGGTTTTCGTGGCCTGCTACCATTGTGATGATAACATTATCGGTGAATTGTTTTGCCGTGATTTCGCCGGTTTCAAAGGCCCTTTGTAACTTGTGGCCAGCAAAGGTATGAGAGTCTTCATTCTTGTTTCGTTTGACTAGCTCACAAAAATATTTCCTGAAAGCATGAACCTCTTTACGAGCATCTAATCTGCTTGGGATTGGAAGTCTGTCTAAAATAGGAAAGTTTAGGTAAATAGGATTGAAAATTTGTTTCTTCACAAATTTTATGCGTTCATGAAGTTCTCCAGCCTCGGAAGCAATTGCATCAGGTTTAATGCCTAACACACACTCACAAATGTTTTCTAAGCAGAATCTTTGAATCTTGTCACTAACATTCAAAGCTTTGTCTTTGTTGCCCACTTCCTTCCTAATTGATTCAGTAAACTTCTCAGTGTTTTTCAAAACCGGCTCAAGTTGTGGAAATTGAATGCTCTGCGTCATTATCGACCTATACAATTTCCATTCTTTTCCATGAGAACTAATTACATTGTCACCAGTATAATCTGCCAAAACAGAATAAGGTGTTTTCTTTTGGTTACCACTTTTGGCAAACAATTCTTCGTTTTTGAAAATTGTTTGCAAATATTCGGGTCTTGTCACTAAAATGTTCCATCTCGAGGCAAAATAAAGCTTAACCGCACCATATTTCTCGAGCTTTTCTCTTAAATACTTGTTATATATTTCCTCTTGGTCGACGGAAGTCAATACTGGGAGAAGGGAAACGTAAAACGGCACTGTGGGAATACTTCTAGGGAAATTCAAAGGTGGGAAAACCGTCGTAAGCACAAAATACCCAATAGTTGCGAATAATAAAACCAAAATAATTTCAAACAGCAACATTATGACTATGGCAGATTTGGCCAATTCCTTTTGACTACTCTGACATGGAAGAGTACCTATATATCTGTGTTTTCATCGGAAGGTATTACGAAACAAAACCGCTATTTTTATGTTACTCTGCATGAAGTTGCAAAATTCCAGGCACAAATTCTGGCATACAAAAAATTTCAAAAGGAAGTTTTTGTAAGTTTATAGTTTCAAGCTTTGTAAATTTTGATCCGTTTATATGCTTTCCGGAAAATTAGCTCATTTCTGTTTTAAAATAAACTACCAACGGTGGCTAGTTAAGACTTGTAGTTCAGCTAATGAACAGGAGCTTCTCTTCTGAGAAACCTACCTGAGAGTAATAGGTATATATATATATATGTGAATCATATATTCCATTCACTTTTCTAGTAGTTTTGTTCGAGTAGTTATTTCGTTAGCAAATTCATCTAATATGACCACTTCTGATCTTGAAAACCACCATAAAACAATATTTGAGAAAATCCATTGCTTGTATGCCAGGAATAAGGATAACGTGTTATCCAAGAGAACCTTCAAGAAGGAATATTCTTTGGAGGAAATTATAAAATTAGTCAACGAGTTGGAACTAGATGAACAAGACGGTTTACTCTTTAGAGTGAACAATGAAGAATCGATTGTGTGGGAAATGGAGTTGAAGAACCAAGATGTTTTTGTAGGGGTAATCACTGACAATGACATGGGAGAATATCTCGAAGTTTGGTTCATCCGTTTGATACTTGACAACAGTAAGATTTTCCTCTCGCCTGTTGTTAGGGGTGATGTTGAGAATCTCAAAGAATTGATTGCAACAACTTTTGAAGAGCACTTGAAATACTCGACAATTGGCGAAAAGTGGAATGAAGGGGGGAAAGATTTATTCAAAGAGAATGTCGGTTTCTTTGTTTCCAAAAACTTGCCCATTGAGGCTGTTTTGCCTGCTTTTCCTTGTAAATCATCTAACAAGGATAAAGTTGCCGGTTGGAAGCCTGATAAAGGGGAAGAGTTGAGTTTAAAGAAGATTATTAGTTTTGCCCAAACTATCAAGAAAGTGTATGAGCCTGGTATCATTGTTTGGATTGTGAGTGATGGACATGTGTTCAGTGACTGCATTAATGTCGATGATAACGTTGTGGATGAATACGGAGAGGAATTAAAGAAGCTTTATACTGCTAATAAGCCACATGATCTTGATTGCATCAAGTTTGCTGCTTTAAAGGATATTTTCAAAAGTAATACTCTAGAAACGGTGGAAAGATTTTTACACGGGTTTGAAATTCTTTATCACCTTGATACCAAGATTGATAGAACAACTGAAATTTACAGAAAACTTTTGATCAAAACTTGTGATGTTGAATCCAGAAAGCTTCAAAATGATATCAAAACTCCAAATCACCCCCGTTTAAAACTTTATAGAGGCTTTATGAAGTTTATGGAAACCGATCTTAATAATACTGGTTTAGTCCAGCAAGTTTCAAGAAAGAAGTTCAAGAAGATTGTATCTCAAGTTGCGTTTGAAATGATTAAAAGAAACGACGCTTATTCCAACTTGGTTGAACTATTTTTCCCTTTCCATGTTCGTTTTTCGATTCATGCCCATAATAACTCGGGTCCGAAGTTTGCTGTCTCTTTGTTACCTAAAAGTTCTTGTAAAACCCTTGAATCTTTAGACATTGATAAGAACAATGTTCTTGTCGTTAAAAAGATGGATGATTATTTACACATTCCCACCCCCTGGCACAACTCTGTCTTACAGGTTGAGGGAATTGAAGGATATATCATCGACCAAGCTGGCTCGATTCGTAGTCTTATAGCAAGCAGTGGTCTTCAAGGTTCATGGAACGAAGCTGAAAGCTGCTATCAATTGTCTAATACTGCTGTCAATAGGTTTTAATCAACTGTTGTTTTGAAGGTTATTTTCGCAACATTTGGTTGCAAATTTCCAGAAAAAAAAGGAGTTTTAGTAGAGCCAATAAACCACAAAATATGTCTACAACACACACTGTTTGATTGTATATAAGTCGTTAAATTTATCATAATATATATGTATATGCAAGTTAACCAAAGAAATCCACGCTTAAGGGGCTTTCTTTATAAACTAACCAATTAAGATAAACTGAAACTGGTTTACCATTGAAAACTTGCTGCGAGGAGCCATCCTTTTTCAATACTAGTAAATCATTAGCATTAATATGAACTCTTGTATCAGTATTAGCAAGGAAAACATTTTCAATCTTGTTGATCTTGGTGCATCTCACTTTTGCACAAACAAGGTATTTCCCAAGAGAAGTAGCTTTCTCAACAATATGTGTAGGATAGTTTTTTGATTCAATGGGACGATGTTTAGCTTGCATTTCCAAGATACCGGAAGGTGCAGCAAAATATGGATTGGCATACGACTCAGGTGCCTGAGACAAGTGCTGATGGGTCTTAAGTACCATTTCGTTGATGTTTTCTTGAACTACAACAAAATTATACTTATTGGCCTTGTACCATTCAATGAACGTCCTAATGAAGTTACTCGCTTGATCAGTTATCTTTGTCCCAATTGTGATGTTTTGATAAGATACTCTGTTTAGAATATCTCTTGTAATTTCAAAGTAGCCGTTATTCTTGCCAACAGCGGCGACCAGAGCATTTTGAGCCGGCGAGCTTTTAATCACACTAGAAAGGGTCGATATCTTCACTCCCATGCTACTGCTTGAGACATCGTTTTGAGCAGAACGCGGAAGTGGTTGTTTGTGAAACTCCATAATTTGGTTCTTTAAAACTGACTTCATTGGATTGCTCTTTAAGGAAGAGTCGAGGGATTGGGGTGGTACCAGCTTCGTGATCTTGTGGATTTTGGATATCGGTAGTTTTGGCCTTGAGTGGCTTAGCGCCAAGTTTGACTTGTCAGCAAGAGGCACTCTTTTCTGGGGTCTTTGAGTACTTTCAGCACGTTTGTTAACTATGTTTCCATTTCTTATAAAGTTAACTCTATTCCTTTGGTTTCGACGTCGCTGTATATCTAGGCGCTGGAAGTCATCTAGTTTCTCCTCCCTCTGTCTTCCCGAAAGCTGAGAGTACAAGTCAGGTCGTGACTTATCGTGAGCTTCTCCAATCATTTTGAAAATCTTTCGAATACTTGATCTTGTTGATGTTTTTCAACCATTCACAAACACAAGTCTTCTTCCACTTAAAGTTATGTAAATTTTTACTTCAGCAATGCCAAAAAACAGGTATATAACCAAGGCTAGTCGACCAGTTGCGATCCTCTTGGGGAACTGTATTCACAGCAGTTGTTTATAATTTGAAGTAGTTGATACTTTGAATATGTGCAGGTGCACTATCATCACTTTTTCATCGAAACTTTTCAGAAAAGCAAAGCAGATAAGCTTGCTTTTATAATATACTAAACTAATTTGGATCATTGTATGATAATCAAGTTTATTGTCTTGTTATCATTAATAAATCTACTACTTTTTGTTGATAAGCCATCAATTTGTCAATTTTTTCGAGTTAATATGTCTAGCTGGGACCAAGTCAAGATTGCTTTCAATCCAAGATCAAAAGGATGTTACTTGGTAACAAATGAAGTGGTGGATAAGGTACCACAAATTAAGGATTATGAAATTGGTCAATTGAACTTGTTTTTACAACATACTAGTGCAGCCTTGACCTTGAATGAAAATTGTGATCCTGATGTCAGAGAAGATATGGTTACTTCGCTCGATAGAATAGCCCCAGAAGGAGATTTCTATATCCATGCTGATGAAGGTCCAGATGATATGCCTGGTCACGTTAAGAGTGCTACTGTCGGGGTAAGTCTTACAATTCCAATTTCTAATGGTAGATTAGCCACCGGTACTTGGCAAGGTATTTATTTATGTGAATTTAGACATGCAAGACATCAAAGAAGAGCTGTTGCCACTATTAACGGTGTTAAGAGAAAGTAAAATCTCTTTTAATTAAATTATTTATTTATTTTTCCCTTCGTAAACTTGAATACTATATTCCTTAAGAATCAAAGACTTTTCATTTTCTAAGGACTCCAATTTTGTAGAAAGTTCTGTAGTGTGTTTGAATAATTCATCATTGACTAAATTCCACCATCCATTATGCTTGGAGCATTTTCTTCTATCCTTGATACATAATTGTCCATTAAAGGAATCACCGTCCTTATTTTGTTCGTAGTAGGCTATTATATCATCTATTTCCTGCTTAAAGTCTTGGTATATATCTTGCGAGTCAATTAGCGGTAGATATTTCGAGGAATCGTTCAGTTCTAGCGTTTGTGATAACTGTTTATCATAATAACACAAGTCTATTTTCTTTGCTTTGGATTTTTTCGATTTCTTATTAGTGGTTTCAGATGCGTCTTCTCCTTGCACTTGAGATAGCTTATCGTTTATGATCTTAATTCGCTCTTTTAGCCTTAACAAGTATCGACTCTTGATTTGACACAAGCTAAGCTTTTGATTAATTTTTTCAACTCGTTCATTCTTCTCTGATAAGTCTTTTTTGATATATTCAGGGAATTGGCCAGACTCCTTGTTTGACTTGAACTCAATTACTTCCGGTAATTCGGGGAAACTCGAGCCTAACTTGTCTAACTTTTCAAGGTCGCCATCAATAAACACCAAAGTTGATTTTATTTCTTCGCTTTTAATATCCCCAATGGTCTTATCACAATCTAGTAACTTTGTCTTTAAAAAGATTATTCCATGCTCTTCACAACAGTATTTGGACTTGGAATCAGCTCTAGCCGGCTCCCAACACCAATCAAGTCGGCATTTCCTTTTCCATTGGGTATATCCGATAGATTTCCATTCACAGAATTTACAATAAAATCTAGCTACCAATTTAGAATATTGCTTATTAAGTTTCATACACTTAAAGTGAAACCATTCTTCACATCCATCGCAAAGAACCATTAACTCCCCTCCGTAGTCTGGTCTTCGACACACACAAAATACTTCTTCACTATTCAAGTTGAATTTGGATGCACCGGAAAACTTTTTGTATTGCTTTGCGATGTCCTCAGAGCCATCTTCATTATCTTCTTGATGTTTGGCTTTCTTCACGTAGTTTATGCTAGGGGATTTACTCTTTCTTTTCTTCACTAAGTCCTGCTCGAGTAGGTAGTCGGGACTAGACCCTTTAGAGTGTTGTAGCAGGTCGGTCTCTTCTTTTAGATCTTTAGTTGAGGGTGCCATTAGACCTTGCAATGTCTTTAGTATGGGTTTATTTAGTTGTTGATGATTTTTCAATCGCACCTACTTATTTTTTTTTTTTGTCAAAAGAATATTAGAAAAACTTTATCAATATATTACAAAACTTTTAGCTTAAAACAGAGTAGAATTATACAAGAGAAAGAGAGGCGAAGAGCAGCTTAATCTTTCATTTCAACATCTTCGTTCTTTTCATCTTCGGCGTTGCCATTTTGATTCCCACTGGTAGAGTCATCTTTGGTGTTCTTTTCAGCTTCTTCATCATCTTTTTGTTCATTATCGGCATCTTCTTGGTCTCTAGATTCTTCTTCTTCTTCCTCTTGGTCATCATCTTCGACGATAATCGTTTTTGGTTTCCATATTTCCAATAAATGATCATCACCAGCAGTAATGAAGACATTTTTCAATTTTGGATGAATGTCGATATCATTTATTCTATTAGTGTGTCCACCATGAACGAATTTTAAACAAGGATCTTCTGCTTGTTTTGCCTTTCTTCTAGAGTTTGTTTCGTTAGAATCATTGGTAGGATAAGTAAAAGGTTCATCTAATTGGTTTAGATCCCATATGATAACTCGATTATCCAACCCCCAAGAGATTAAACTACTTGGATCGTAAATGTTATCCCATTTGATACCAACAACACTATCGACATGGCCGAAAAACTTACGAACCGGTTCATTAGTATTTCTCAAATCATATAATGATACAATATTATCTTTACCACCAGTGGCAACTAATGTAGGAATATCAGGATGGAACAGTATAGAATTTTGATGATGAGAATATCTAATTTGAATAGCAGGTTCATCTTCTAAACTAGAACGAGTATCTTGGATTTGGGCAGTATAATCATTAGCGACCGACCCAAATATACTAGTAGCATTTGCATTATGTGATAAATCATTAATTATTCCATTATGTGATTTGAATAATTGTATTGGAGTTGATGGCTTGGATACGTCCCATAATGCAATTTGAGAATCATGGGCACCGGACAAGAATTGAGATTCTTGGACCCATTCTAAAGCATACCCTTCCTTTTTATGATACTGAAAGTCAACCAGTGGTTCTTCTTTATTAATATCATAAAGATGTATAATCCCCTTATTATCAAAGGTAATTACGTTTTGAGAATTTGGGGATACCTTCAATTGATTAATTTCTCCAGAATGACTCCATGATTTTAATTCCTTAACTGTACTCAGTGGGGCTTCGGAATTTGAAAGGGGGATAGGTATACTATCACTATTTGGTGAAAATTTACTGAAGTCAGGCGCTAAGGTACTTGGTAAGTCAATCGAGCCCAACTTTAAGTAATTGGGTCCCTTTTTGCTAGTTGCATTGGAATTAGTTCCGTATAAAAACCTCACATTCACTTGGTTCTTGTTATCGGAAACTGTATAGTCAGGTAACCATTGCACTGATAAAGATGGTGATTCAAGGGCATGAGAGTAAATGGTATCATATAATAATGGCACCGTTTTCTTCCAAATCTTGAACTCTTCATTAATCACCTTTTCTTTCAATTGGTGTTCTTGAACGATTTCACGTTCCGCAAACTTTAAACTATCTGTATCCAGCACCATATCAACCTTGTCTTCAATAAAATTATAAAGAAAACTAGCTGGGTTTGTTGAAACTTTTCTTCCCATATAATTTTTCTGCTTCGGTCTCGTTTTTACTTTACTTTTGTTCCTTTTCGGTGAGAATTCGGTCTACGATTTACGCTACAGCAGTACTAATGCAAGGGCAAAATTGTTATATCTATTGGTACATACTACTTAATCTATATTAATGGCTAAGATAAGTAAGTGGATGGGCTTGAGATACTAGCTCTCAGAGTGAATGCAAGAAAAGAAATATGTAGATTAGATAACTCCTCCTCCAAGATCATCAACTTCATTAGAATCCTCCGACTCGTCGAAATACAGGCTGAAGGTATACACCGTACCGTAGATCAAAGAACCGCCAATGATGGTCAATACCATTGCTGTCTTGGTTAATATAAGTGAGTGGTGTAGCAATATGGGTAAGTAAAAACCCGATACTAGAAGAAATGCCAGTAAAAACTGACCAATCTCCTTGATAACGTCACCTTGAGAGGACGAGGCAGGATCAAAATTGAAATCGTAGTCCAGCGAGCTGGACACTGCTTTGGTTATGGCCGCAGGCAAATGGGCAATTGCAAATATAATCCCATTTATTATAGGAAACCAGTTCCCATAGATACCGGCCAACACCACCAATAAAAATCCCATGGATAACACTATCGAAAGCCCAATGATCTTATTGAGCGGGTTGCCCTTGAAGGACGTCGTTGAGTTCATTTTCTCTGTATCTGTTTATTCCAATTGTATTCAATTGTTCAGCTGTGAACACTAGTTCTGCTAATCAAGTTGGAAACTGTCACTTTTCACTGCCTTTTCCCAATTTTCCTTTGCTTTCAAAGATCACGACCCGTACACCACGCTAAAACTACTTCCAAAATCCAAATTTGAATTTGATAAAACACCAAAGAAACAGCTACAACACAATCATAAGCAAGGATGAGCCAGTTCCAGGAGATATTGAGGCCCTCGGTGATACCGGCCAAGTCTGTCAAAGTGAGTGGACCTCCAGGATTCGATAGAGAAAACGTACAGAAGAAGAATGCTTCGGTGACGGTTCAAAAACCAGATGAAGAAACCTTGAACGAGTTGAAAGTCAAGAAAGCATGGGAGGTGGCATTGGCCCCGGCCAAGCAGATCCCCATGAACTTGATCATGAGTTATATGACTGGGAATTCCCTACAAGTGATTCCAATCATGATGACCTTGATGTTATTATGGAAACCATTACAAAGCATATTTACCGAAACCAACTCTATGTTTAAGCAATTCAAGACCGAAGGGAACGAGTCAGATATTCTTCTTACCAAGGCCGTGTTTGTTTTATGTCAACTCGGCTCGATGGGGGTTGGAGTTTGGAAATTGAATAAAATGGGGTTGATTCCTAATAGTGAGTCAGATTGGCTAGCCTGGCAAAACATTGTCCAGGTGAAAGAATCGGTGTCTATAATTTGAATTAATATACAACTATATATACAGATATGTAAACTATTCTTTCTTTGCGTTTGCGTCTTCCTTTTGCTCTTCTTTGGAGTCTTTTTCTTCTTTCTTAACTCTTGATAAATCATCTTCTCCCATGTTCTTTTCGAAAATTTGTTGCAAATTGTATTTTTCAAACTTTTCATAATTCGATGCAACACCCATCCCGATATTGGTCTTGAAACATTCCACCAAAATAAGCTTGTCGTATTTCTTCAAATCAACCGAATGCCCGTGTTCTCTACCAACACATTCTGCAATGGTTTTGATGATATCTCCTCTTTCTAAAGTATTGAAATTTCTCTTACTCACCTGAATTGCAAACTTCACTGGCTCTTGTCCTTCAGGCTTATGGAAGTGTGGTGCTAACACTTTGGCTGCTAACTTTTTAACCTCTTCAATTGTTGGTGATACAGAATAGGTGATTGGAGTCAACTTCAGAGTATAACGGGTTGTTTTCTCCTTAGATTCCACACAATCTTTACATATCTTCTCCACTAACTCCTCTGGTTGCACCGGCTTACGAGTCTTGATGAATACAACACACTCACATCCTATTTCGATTGGCTTTAAGAATTCCTTCTTGGATTCGTTGGTTTGTTTCATATCGTTCAACTCCTTTTTGATTTGATCCTCAATAGAAAGCTCCTTATCTTCCTCGTCAGACTGCTCATCTTTGTACTGGTCAAGATCGTAGAGCTGTTCGATCTTATCAGAGAATATGTTCATCAACTCTTTACGACACTGCTGCTCTTTCCCTCTGGCACAAGTTGCATATATCCCACTGGTATTTGGATCAAGAAATCCTCCTGCTTTAAACTTCTTATTCTTGTTGCCTCCTTTATCAGAACTCTTTCTTTTTCCCATTCTGTCGGTTGTCCTGCTTGTTAAGTTCTCTGTTGGTTCATCGAGAAGGACATTTTTCATAGAAAGAAAAAAAAAAAAAAACAGTAGAACACTCATTAAGCAGAATCACAAATAGCTGACTTCACCATTGATCAGATTCTCTTCCATGGAGAAAGCATGCTAGAGGTCCCCGAAAACGTTTGGAACAACATCTTCCAACATGTTGAACCTAAGGATATTTACGCTATGGCATTGACTCTGAAGCTGAATTATGAACAATTAACTTCAAATGGGATTTGGGGAGAAGTTGTCTGGCGTAACTGGCTCAGTACTTTAGACGATTATGAATTACTAAACTCACCGTATCCGCAGGCGGACTATTATCGAATGTTTTGTGAGTTTAGTAAGATCCAAGCCGATTTAGAAGAATACATAAGACTATGCAGACCTTATGAACCTAAGTATAATATTGAAAATATTTTTGAAAGATTTGGTAAGAGGGAGTCTAATGTGGCTGTTGCTTACAATGTTCTTCGAAGATTGAGAGAGAAGCAGTTTGAAGACTATAAGAACATGGAGTCTTATGTTTTCAGAATTGGCTTATTAGAAAGTTTGATGAATTACTTGAACTGTTCCATTTTTTTAAGGAAACTTCTACAAAATATGGATAAAATGACTTCAGCCGATCCCAGAGATTTTGAAAAGTTTTATTTTGATTTGAGTCTTTATGATAAGTCTTTCCATCATCTTGTGAAGAATAGGTCCCAGTGTCATCGAAAAGTTGAGCAAGCTTTGAAAAAGTTCACAGACAATATCGTATATAATGGTTACAAGGGAGTCCGTTTAAATATAGACGATGCCTTCCATCGTATTTTTGTTTTTGAAGATACTGAATGCTATTTCAAGTTCATCCAAACGTTGATCCGAAAGATTCTTTATGTTTCAAAACCTACCGACCAGATAGTAAAGATGTCCTGGGGTTTCAGATACAGAGAAGGCATTTTTCTTCTGAGATACTATAGTGGGTTATGCAAAGGAAACGGTAACTTACTTCTTGCTATTGTTAGTAAATATCTATATAATTTTTTCACAAAGACAAAGATTCATATCATTACCGAAAGTCCAGAACCGTATAATCCTGAGATCATATTGTATGATCCTTTTATTAAAGTTGGAAATGGACATTTATTTTTGATAAACGTTGATCACCCAGACTCTCACGATGTGCCTTTCGTTGAATATACTACTCAAAATAGCTTATCTCAAGCGCTTTCTCTGGGGTGGCATGTTAATTTTTTAAAAGAGCCAAACACTCTTGAATGGGTCATAACATGCTTTTTGCGTGAAACCGCCCTTTGCTACAGTAGTATTATAATGCAATTAAATTATAAAGAATACAATCTATCTCAAGCAAGACTGAATAATATCAAAAAAGTTTTCACTCATCAAGACGATGATACTTATTACCGTATACTTATTGATATTGCTGACTGGCTTGATATCGAAAGATCAGAGTTTGATAAACATGACTTCACCAGGCTTTTCAGGTGTTATCCGTGGGATTTGGATGTCTACATTATAATGAAATGTATAGCCACTATTGGAATCGACCCTTACTTGATAAGCCAGTTGGAAGACATCAAGAAAACGTGTAACTGGTCTCCGGTTGAAGATGGATTCACGTCATGTTTTTCGTTAGATAACATGCGTTGTTCCCTCCTACGCATTGAACCAGAAGAGGAGGTCCTTGAAAATGGTCCTCTTGAAAATGGTACCCTTGTATTCAATCATAAATGGGGTTACAGTGGCATGGTTGTACGTTCCAAAAAACCAGATTATTATTTCGTCTTCACGGAAAAGAACCAAATGTGTGTTTACAATTCAAATTCTCTTTCCAAGATTGGACTAGACCCATGGAGCTTGAACTTGCGTAAAATTTTCTACAACTCGGTCGACATGGGGAAACTAGGTATCCTTTTCAATGATATATTTATATAAGTAGACTTCTATAGACTTAAATTTTGCAATCATTGTAAAACACCCGTACATTTTTGCTACTTAAAACAAATGACAAACAAAAAAAAACTTGCAAATTGGTTCATCTTATAAGTTAAGCTTAATTTGCCATTCAGGGTATACCTTTCAGAGCTCCCACTGAGTCAATATACGCATTGAAAAGCTCCTTGAGACTAACCAATTTATGAGTTGAAAATGTTGGGCAGATCTTTAATTCAATTGAGAAGATCTATCAATCCTCATAGGATAAATACATGCAGAAGATTACACCATCAAGTCATTGGGATTGACTTGGGAACCACGAACTCTGCAGTTGCAGTTGTGGAAGGGAAAGATGCAAGAATCTTGGAAAATGAAGAAGGGGGTAGAACTACACCTTCTATAGTTGCATTTCCGAAAAGCTTACAATCTGGTGATGT
Organism: Hyphopichia burtonii NRRL Y-1933; assembly: GCF_001661395.1. NCBI lineage: Eukaryota > Fungi > Ascomycota > Pichiomycetes > Serinales > Debaryomycetaceae > Hyphopichia > Hyphopichia burtonii. Next base: position 596,340 of record NW_017963732.1, read on the forward strand.
CAATGACAATGAAATCTTAGTTGGTCTACAAGCTAAAAGACAGGCAGTCGTGAATCCTTATAATACGTTTTTCGCTACTAAGAGATTGATAGGGAGAAAGTTTGTTGATGAGGAGGTTCAAAGAGACTTGGATAACACCCCTTATCGAATTGTACCTAATGAAAATGGTGATGCTTGGGTTTCTACTCAATCTGGCAAAACATTATCACCTTCCCAGATAAGTGCACATATATTGACCAAAATGAAGTCTATTGCTGAGTCTCACTTTACTGGAGAAAACCAAAAGGTCGAACATGCAGTTGTTACTGTTCCAGCTTATTTTAATGATTCTCAAAGACAGGCAACTAAAAGTGCAGGTCAATTAGCCGGATTGAACGTTTTGAGAGTTATTAATGAACCAACCGCGGCTGCTTTGGCTTATGGTATTGATAAGAAACAGAAGGATGGTATTGTGGCTGTTTTTGATTTCGGAGGTGGTACTTTTGACATTTCCATTTTAGATATCGAAGACGGTGTTTTCGAAGTTAGAGCAACCAATGGTAATACTCATTTGGGTGGTGAAGACTTCGATATCCTTTTATTGAACTACATTATCAATGATTTCAAAGAAAAGACCGGTTTTGATATACTGAAAGACAGATTAGCAGTTCAAAGAGTTAGAGAAGCCGCTGAAAGAGCTAAAATTGAATTATCCCACGTTAAGGAAACAGAAATAAGTATTCCTTTTATAGTTGAGGATAAACACGTTCAAGTTAAATTAACCGAAGACCAGCTCGATGAAATGTCTTTACATTTACTCAACAAAACAATCGACCCAGTAAAGAGATGTGTTCGTGATGCTGATTTGAAACTTAAAGATATCGACGAGGTTATTCTTGTTGGAGGTATGACAAGAATGCCAAAACTTAGAAAAATCGTGGAATCTCTCTTTGGTAAGAAACCAAGTACGGCCGTTAATCCTGATGAAGCTGTGGCATTAGGTGCCGCTATTCAAGGTGCTGTTTTGTCAGGTCAAATTAAGAATGTTGTGTTATTGGATGTTACGCCGTTGTCCTTGGGAATCGAAACCTACGGTGGTATTTTCAGTCCTTTGATTCCAAGAAACTCGGCCGTACCTGTCAAAAAGGAAGCTGTCTTTTCAACTGCAGTTGATGGTCAAACTGGTGTTGAAATCAAAGTTTTCCAAGGGGAAAGAACTTTAGTCAAAGATAACAAATTGATTGGTAATTTCAAATTGTCAAATATCCCTGTCAGCCCTAAAGGAACACCACAAATTTCAGTTTCTTTCGAAATTGATGCGGATGGTATCATAAATGTTTCTGCTACCGATAAGACACCTTATCCCGAAGATTCTCCTCATTATGGTAAACCAAATTCTGTATCCATTCAAGTTTCTAGCGAAACAGGATTATCAGAAGAGGAAATTAAACAATTGATAGAAGATAGTAGCAAAAATTCGAAGACCGATGCAGAGATTAAGAAACATGTTGAAAATGCTACAAGGGCAGATATAATATGTTCTGATACCGAGAATGCTTTACTACAATTTGGTGATTTCATGGAACCAGAAGAGAAAGAGTTGATTTCTCAAAAGGTATCTGATTTAAGGGTCAAAATCAATGATATAAGGGAATACAGAGAATTCCATGATCCTAAGATTATAACCGATGAAGTAAACGACATCCAACAAGTTTGTCTTGAAGCCATCAAAAAAGTTGCCATAAAACAACAGCAAGCTGAAGCAGCTAAGAAGAATCAAAGTTAATGAAATTATGTATATGCACCAGTATAGTTATGTAAATAGATCAACGTATATCTACAATTATTTATTCATGTCGAATTATATTTATTCAGACGAATTTATCTAATGGTACACAATTTTTTATATAACACTATATTAGAGTTATTCATCAGTTTCCATTCTATCTTCATTATTATTGGAGTCTCCACCTTCTTGTTGTTGATCTTGCTGGTTATCTTGTTGCTCGTTATCAGCATTTTCGTCGTCGTCGTCGTCATCTCTATTTCTAGCATTGGAAACTGAGTCTAATTTATCTAACCATTGTTGGACGTCTTCGTCATCGTATATGGTGTATTTAGTTTCCTTCCCAACAATACTAACAGAAGTATTTCTATAAGTCAATTCAACATCTTGAGGTAAAGTATCTCTTAAAGCATTTAAACCATGAACAATCAATTCTTCTGGGGATTCAGTTTCACGAATAGTTTCTAAATTTCTTTCCAAATATGTTCTTGCTGCTTGTGATCTGGCACCAATTGCAGCACCAAAGTATTCCAATACAGAACCAGATGGTTGAAATTCATATAAATGAGCACCAGATTCATCATAACCTGCAACCAAAAGACCAACCCCATAAGGTCTGGAACCATAGGATTGTGTATTTTCTTGCGCTTTATCGGCAATAGAATACACTGCTTTAGAGGTCAGCAATGGTCTATTGAAAATCATTTTGGAGTTCATAGCTTGTTTTCTTAAAAAATTAGATAAAACTCTAGCATCTGGGGCCAAACCTGCTAATGCAATCCCCATATGATCATCAACCTTAATAAGTTTCTTTTGATATGATCCCAATTCTTCGGCATTTCTTTTCAATGCAACCAAAACAACATCTTTCTTCGACACAAGCCCAACAGCGGCACTACCTTGTTTGATGGCCTCTAAAGCATACTCCACTTGGAATAATCTACCAGTAGGTGAGTATGTGACTGAATCGTTATCATAATTATTTCTAAACATCGTCCGCTTCTTCGATCTGTTACAATGTTTTCGTTATTATACGTGGAATACTGATAAATATGACTGGGCGTCTATGCAATTGAGTGCTATTCGGTTATGGAAAAGTTAACAGTTGAAAAGGTTTAAAGAACGCCACCAAATTGAAATCTTTTGATTTTTTTTCTTTTGATGTTTCGAAGAAAACACCCGTACATTTAGTGAAAATCAACTTGAAAAAAAAAAAAAAAAAAATCCCATTACTTGAAAAGAACATTAGCTATTTGAATAAACCAGTTTGAAAAAGAAGAGAACATGTTTGGACAAGGGATAATACGGAGAGCTTGTGGGATGGTACCCAAGGCTGGCAGATTTTCCAGATCAATGACAACCGTGAAACTCCTAGAGCCAGAGGTTAAGGAAGTCAAACCCAAATTAAGTCAGTTCAAAAACCCATTATACCATACTTTCTTAGTTGCGTCATCTGCTTATATCTTTCTTCATACAATGTGGTTTGCTTTGGAGTATGAAGAAGAGAAAAAAAGGCTCGAAGCCAAATCAGAGGCGCTTGAAAAGGAAATACATGGGTTGGTAGAAGAGAAAAAGATGGAACTTGAGTCCAAGAATAGGAGCTGGATTCCAAGGCTTTGGAAATAAAGGACGGGTTACTAAAATTACAATATATTTCGTGTCTAAATACTCGTTAAGGGATACTATATATCAAGGGATGAGATGGTGGATTTAGTAATCAGTATTCTTTTTGAATTTACTACTGAATTTAGCAAATTTAGAAGCAGTGGCTCCAGATAACATGGATTGATTTGTCAGTTCAATGCTATGAACTGAAGAATTAAAAGTATCATCGTGGCCTGAAATATTCATGGCAGCTTCTTCTTCTTCAGTAGGTTGCATTTTAGCAATTAACTTCAAACCGTCTTCAAGCTTAACTCTATCGAACTTTCTCATTCTGAAAGTTGGATTCTTTATGTATTCTTCATAGTTGTCAAGTAATAGTAAATCAATGCATTGTCTTAATTCAGTGAATGTAGATTGTAATGCAACATTACCTCCTCCGGATTGACTATCTTGTTGGGTAGAATGTAAATTACTCATTGATTCCTCCAAATGTTTGATATCTAAATTGAAATTTTCGATAGCAATACGATTACAAACTTCAACATCTTTTAACGTTAATAAGAAATGCTCTGCAACAAAATCATAACTTCTGAATAAACCCAAAGTTCTGAAAGACAGGGGTAAATTTGAAAAAATTGAAGTAAACAAATTTTCTAAGAAAAGTGCAAAATCCTTAATTGAATAATTTGGTTCTTGATTCCGTATTTCAGGTAACCAATCATCGTATTCAACCATATCCAATAATTCTCTAATTTTTTGATCAACCATGTTGAAAATTGCATCCTCTGAGAATTTTCTTACTTGAGTAAACAAATCAATTGCTTTCAAAGTAAATGTACCATTTACGTCAATATTATGGATACCAATCCCATTGCATGCTCTTAAACGACGATTGATTAATTTACCAATTTCATATAAACTGAATAAATAGTATTCCAAGTTTGTATAACTTTGAGCAATGATTTCCTTATTATTTGAGTTTCTTTGAATAAACTCTTTAATATCGCTGCTAATACCGATTCCAGCACGATCACCAAGAACTTTTTCAAAAATGTCATTCACAATAATATTATTTAACTCACTTAAATCAGTATTATAATGCTGACTTATAAAATCCAAGATGTCTTCTAGTAAAGATCTTATACCCAAACAATAATGCACATAATCCTCACTGAAAGGGAAACTAATCGGTACTGATTTAACATTTTGAGGGGCAAATGAAGCATCATCCTTATACCAGCAAATTTTCATAACGTTATCATAATCTTGCTTATCGTTGACCACGAGCGGCATATAATGATCGGATTGAATGGACTCGTTAAAATCAAGACGGAATTGTTGGATTAGCTCAGGACCAAAATAATCTCTAAAGATAATAACCAAAATTTCATATAATTCAATTGTCTTATAATGATGATTTTCCATAATTTGTAAGAAATTCCCAATGAGGTCTTTATAATCCGTTAATTCGTCTAAATTGAAGTTATTTGCATGCAAGTGATTTAGTAAGACCGGTTTTAATTTAATAATATAGGATTCCCATAAATCATTAGATGCATGATTATTTCTTATTTGAAATTTAGTGGCTAGATTAATTTGCTTATCGGCCACAAAGAATGCTGAGATCTTCTTTAAATATTCAGCCAAACTTTCTGTTGATGGGAACGAAGCAATCGTCTCGCTATACTTATGATCATTGCTAACTGACGAAGTGATTGGATAAATAACTCTATTGTATCTTTTCAACCATTCTTTATGATAAAGCTGAGATAGTAAATTGAGCTCATTTAAAGTTTGATAAACTAAAATAGCATCGTACAATTCTGTCAAATCAACTCCCATTTCTTCATCTTCAGTCAAATCATAATTAAACATTGGATCTCTCATTGCTAATTCTGTAGGAGAGTTCAATCTATGAGCTAGAAAAGTGGTATTATCTTTATTTTTACGAATCTTATCCCAATTCTCTTGCAAATCTTGTAAATTAGCAAATAAAACTGGTCCAAGATCACGTATTTTTTTCTCCAGTAATATTGAAAGCCATCGACATAAACTTTCAAATGATTCATCTTTTATCATTTTAGTTAAATGAGGAATTGAATCATAAATCTTGATTGCAAAACTGAAGTTTTCCACTTTTGGTAAATGAATATTTGTTAATTCATCAATTAATTTTAATGCGCTGAAATACTTATGTTGTTTAATCAATTCATGAATCTTATTAGTGATTTCCAAGACTTGAATACATAAACTAAGAACAACGTTTGTTTCGTTGATCTTACTAGTAGTTTCTTTTGACTTGATTAAACTTTTCTTTCTTGACATCAATTCATAAACTGATTTATTAAGTATACTACTGACCTGAACCAAGTTTTTATTCAAATCAGTCGATTCGAAATTCACTCGATCAATGGAATCAATACAAGAATTGATATTATTAGTTGAATTCAATGACAAATCATTCAATTCTTCATCTTTATCCTTAACAATATCATTCAACTTATGAATCAATTCTGCCAACCCATTCACTTTCAAGGCACCTTTTATTATTGGTGCTAAACTTTCAAGATAATCTTCGGAATTCAACGACGTCTGGAAAATATCCTCATCCCTTAGCAATAAGTTTTCTAATTGGATAGTATCAATACCTGAATCACCAGTGTGTTTTGGGCCATTAACTGATCCATTACCAACGGTATCACTAGTGACACCATTCCCATTTGCTGAAGGAGCCATACCAAAAAGAAAAGAAAAAAAAGTATACCGTGCTTTACCTGGTCAATCAAGTGTATTGCCTTTATTCAGTCAACCTCCTTCCCAATTAATACGAATAACACTCTCTTGTGATGGCCACTAGTAGGTTATTTGTTTAGTTTGAATGGATTTCGGGAAAAGACGTGCGGGTTTCAAATATCAAGTTGTCAAAATGAAAAAAAAAAAAAATGAAAATCAAAGGAATTTTGCAACAGTTGTTCTTCAATAGCCCATGTTACCCAGCAATGTGTTGATACTTGGGGCTCCGGGCACTGGGAAGATCAGGATATGCCAGCACGTCACCAAGGATTACAAGGCTGACACCATAAGCAGCGACAGCCATAGTGGGGTGCTTTACGATGGTGAATTCAGTACCAAATACTACAAGATCAATTTGAACTTATTGGTTGAAGAATACCCTGATTCCCGAGACTTGGTGCATGACGAGGACGAGAAGGCAAGGAAGTTGGGCGAGTGGTACGAAGAATTCAGAAACCAGGAGTATAAGGAATTGCGAGATGTATTAAATGGGTTCATCTTCACTTTTGACCTTGCCAAAGACTCAATAGAGTATTTGAAAGAATGTTTGAGGGTGGTGGACCAGATACGGAGCCAGCTCGTGGACGAGTCTGGCGAGGATGAATGGAAGGGTTTTATTGTGATTGCTGGGGTTAATAGTGCCGAAAATGGGAAAACTGAAGCGATTGAGGATGAAGTTCTTCTGTTAGGATTAGAGTTTGTGAATATATCAGAAAAGGGCATGAATGAATACCACGAGAGAATCGGTATAGATCGGTTATACGAGATTTTTGAATCGCACGAGTGGGAACACATGGACACTGATGTGAAGAAGGGAGAGTATGAACAAAGTAAGAGGAACAAATTGGATGAGATGACAAAGGGGCTACTAGAAGTAAGCGACGAGGAAGCGGAAGTGGAAGATCCTCGCCCGGCAATGGATCTCGAAGAGGTGTTCCAACGATTACAAATTGCCAAAGACTCTGTGAAAGATATGAATGAAAGTCAACGAAAAGAATACGCCAATAAGGTTATTGAAGAGATGCTTGATTTTATATAAGTATATAATAAATAATGAACTTAATGAATTATAATTTACTAAGACCCAACTCGGAATGTTCGTATTGAACGGCGTAGCCAGGATCAAAATAGCATTCTTGACAGTCTTCATCAGCAACGCCATTTTCGTGAATAAACACTGCAAAATCAATATGGGCTACCTGCTCATCAATAACCACCATTGGAGCGTGCCAAATCCCCGCCCCGTAGGTTATTGATTGGTTACCTTTGCAAATGAAGGCCTTCACCAGGGTAGGATCCGGTAACTTATTGGCAGAGCTTTCATCCGTCTTGGCCACAATCACAATGTACGACCTCAAATGAGAGTTCTGACCCATGGGTACAAAAGTTTGGGTTGAAAATGGGTGTCTTTCAAGCACTTTCGAGGTATAAACTTTATTTTGGGAATTAGTACTGGTGATTAAATGCTTTGGAGCTGAACAACGAAAGATGTTCCAGTTAGCACTAGCACTCTTGCCACTTGCACAGCTGGCGTAATTGTTGACTATAGGAGCCACTTTATGTATCTTGGTGGCAGTTCCATAGTTTGCAGCTGAGGATTTGGCATTCTTTATTTGGTGGTCTGCACTGATCACACCGCCGTACGGAGCAAAATTCTCAGGGGTCAATGGTTGTGCAACCACTGGCTGTGCTTGGGAAGTGTCAAACGTCTTCAAAGGCATCGTTACTGCTTGGTAAACGAAGATAAGGTGGTGACCATTTGTTGATTTCCATTTTTCAAAAAGTTTTTTTTTTTTTGTTCACTCAATTGATCTTATCGGAAATCAGCGATAGTGTTTTTTGATGCAAAATTCATCTTTGGTGGTGGTTCGCTCATGGGAGGTATAACCGAACGAGATACCGCATCGACTGACGAACTACAGGTGGGGCGTGAGACTCGAGTCAAAGTGTCTGGAGAGCGTATCAATTGTTACAAGCTTTACTTGAATAGCCGAATGGGAAATGTTAGTTGAAAAGGGTTTGAATAATGAAACTCTGGAATTGACAACTGCAGAAAACTCTAAGGCGTATATTCATTGATATCCCACTCCGCTGGCACCAATGCTGGTGCTCACACAATGTCGAAGTAAACTAGTGACACGGAAGTTAAGCTACTAGCACAAGTTTGTGCCCATTTAAATGTTTCTCAAAGACAACTTTAGTGGATCATAACTACAGCTAGTCAACAAAGGCAGATTGCCTGATTCGTCCCCAGTTTTTCTTTCATGGAAAGAAAGAACTCGGGTTGGTCAGCGGATTACAAGTGGGTGAACTCTTTGTCAAAATGTTTTCTGTTGAAATTTTGAAGAAAAAGCCCATTCTATAACAATAGTATTATTGTAGCCATTATTTCCGATTAGCAAAACAATACAGTTTAAATTATCTGATGGGGTACTCCATTTCAGCATACAATTGTCACCGGACAGAGGTGCCTGGATAGAGTACCGGATCAAATTCGTTAACGGAACTCTGTAGCCAAATCAGAATTAAAGTCGTAAGGAACAACATGATGAAGTGCCTTTTCTAATCACAGGTTGTTCAAAACCATCTAAGTATACTCTTTTCCGTTTTAGTGTAGTGATCTGACCGGGTCTCCGTAAATAAAGTATTGTCTGGAAGGAAAAGGAAGAATCGATGGGCTGCACTTTTTTAAGTAGTCTATACGATGAATTAACAGTCTTGATTCATTTCACATCTATTGGCATAAGAATATAACAATGCCGGCAACAATGAGTTAAATTTACAAAATCGTTCCAGTTGGTATCGGTTTGGATCGCTTGAATAAGCTTTGCATCAATTTTGATGCTTGATAATAAGGCAATTTCACTAATTATTTTACTAGCTGCTAGCTTTGCAGATTTTGTTTATACGGGAACATTGCCCTAGTACTTAATTTATCCGTAATAAATGAAAATCTTTTCGATTAGCTAGTTTATTTGAAGCTTATTTGCATCAAGGATACGCCGGATTCATAAAATAACAATGGATTGCATACCCATCTTGAAATGTAAAAAATTTTAGCCTAACGAATATTATTTATATATATATTATAACTATAGTCCGAATCCTTAATGAGACCATTAACTTGTAATTAAATCTGAAATGCTGGTCCATTTAGATACCTTGAAGTATATTACTGAGTCATCCCAAAATTTATACGATTTCCAGGATAATGATATCTATAGGATCACTCATTGGTTGCTCAACTTGGAGTCTTTAGCCAGAGTATTCAAAATTGATAACTTGATCGACTATACTATTCCTTTGTTGAAAAATGAATACTTGGCCTGGTCATATTATCAAGAATTTGATAGTTGGGAAACTTTCAAATACGATTTAATAAATAAAATCTTTCCCTTTAGAGTTGAAATCGGGGAACAAATTTCGTACCAGGTCAACCAAATAAAGACCTTAATTGAAAACCACGATATCTCTGTTTTCAAAGTCTTTGATCGTTTCACTACAGTCATGAATGAATTATTCAAAATCATTGCTCCTTTTGAAGATTGGGCAAGTGCAAAATATGAAATCTTGGGAGAAATTGACCCTTTGCATGAACACATCAGAACTTTCAGAGAGGCAAAAATTCTGCTCAATCAGCTCTACTTTAAGAACCTGAATGACTTGACCCCAGAAGAAGAAGAAAGGTTGCTAAATGATGATTCTTCTGACACTTTTTGGCATAGTTTCAAATCTTTTGCTACAAAGTTTTTGAATAGCTCCTTGGCATTTGGTTCTCACATCAATAAGGAAACTAGATCCGTGGATCTCGTCTCCATCAGCTCATTGGCATCTAAAATAATGAATAACTTATAGTTCTATAGTCTTTTAATCAATATCTTAATATAAGCATCTTCAACTGCAAAATAAAAATTATCAAAACATCTTGGTGTACGGGTTGTTTCTTTGTGAATGAGGCAAAAATAAACAATTAGATCAATTTTTTAAATGATCTTCTCCAGTATTAGCCCATTAGTTTAGTTACAAGACAAACACATTATGTCTGAAGACGAGTCTAAGGTAGTAGGTGATGGTGCACATCCAGCTGGTACTCCACATGATGGCAACGGCAAATTAAACAATCAGTTTAGTGCTCTTGAAGATGACGCCACTACGCTTGCCGGCGGGATAGATGAAGAAGATTCCCACCAAACTGGTTTAAACCACTCCCAACCTGCTAGTGTCATGTATGTCCCGGAAGAAGGTGGTTTTGCTGGCGATGCTAACACTTTAGTCGACGGCAAAGAGGGTTTCCGCAATGGGTCATCTTCTAAAGGTCTTTTGAATTCAAAGAATCAAGGTTTAAAAGTTTCTTTACAACAACTCAATTATAATCAAAGTAAGCTTGCTTTGGATAGATCCATCAACCAGACAGTTGAACTATTGTATGAGTTGGTGACTGAAAATAGTGTTCGCCCAATTTTTTATCCAGCATCTGCTGAAGATAGTAATAACGTTTTATTGAATTCAAGAAAGGCACATTTAGCTTTAGTTCGTCAAAATATTAGTATTAATTCAAAGTCTCTTTCTAAGGCTAAGATCGACCCTGAAGCTTTGAAAGAGGATGATGATGAAGACGTTCCTGAATTCAAAATCTTAAAACTCAATCTTAAAGTGGGTAATAATTCTCAAAATACCGATATTGTATCTTCATTGGATAAACAATCTATTGCCCGTTTACTTGAGCAACGTTTGAATCAACAGGTTAAATACCTACTCAACTTGAAGGATCGTGTGGATGATACTTCCTCAAAAGTTTTTGTAACTGGTGATTTGAATGCTGGTAAATCAACTTTTTGTAATGCTTTACTTAGAAGAAAAATTTTACCTGAAGATCAACAGCCTTGTACTTCAGTTTTCTGTGAAATAATTGATGCTAAAAAGGAAAATGCTAGTATAGAAGAAGTTCACGCAATTCGTATTGGTCAAGAATACAATATTCGTGATGAAACTACCTACGAAATTCATCCTTTGAAAAATTTGGAAGATTTGGTTTATGAATGTGATACTTACTCTCTTTTAAAAGTTTATGTCCTTGACAATCGTACTTTCCAAGAAAGCCTTTTGAGAAATGGGGTTATTGATATCAAATTAATCGATGCTCCAGGCTTGAATATGGACCTGTACCAAACCACTCAAGTTTTCTCTCGTCAAGAAGAAATTGACTTGGTGGTTTTTGTTGTTAATGCTGAAAATCATTTTACTTTGTCTGCCAGAGAATTCATTGCTGCAGCTGCTGCTGAGAAAAGATATGTGTTCATTGTTGTTAACAGATTCGATAATATCAGAGATAAGAATAAATGTATAAATAAAATCATGGAACAAGTCAAAGATTTATCACCGGATTCCCACAAAGATGCAAAAGAATTTGTTCACTTTGTCAGCTCAGCAGATGTATTAGATGGCTCTCCTGGTGGTGGAGATGGTCCTGATGATGGTCCTGATGATAACTCCGATAATAATCGTAACCCAAGAGATCCTAACTTTGATCAATTAGAGGCATCATTGAGAAAATTTGTTTTGGAAAAAAGAGCAATCTCGAAATTATTACCTGCAAAAAGCTATATTATAAACCTTTTAAATGATTTGAAGGTTTTATCGACTGTTAATGAAAAAATTTATGCCCAAGAAAAACAAGACAAGCTTGATGAATTAAAGGGGAAAGTTGCACCTAAATATGATGAAATTATGTATAAGAGTGCTGCTATAAGTGATTCCATTACTAAATTGGTTGAAAGAACTTGTAGCGAAGTTTATGATCTTGCCAAAAATGATATTTTGACCACACTCAGTAATTTTGGTGATCACCAAGTTGTCCGTTATCAAGGTTTACAAAACTTATATGAATATGCAAAACAGACCCAAAAAGTAATGATTGATACCATTTTATCATCTGTTCAAAATAGCGAATCATCTGCTAAAACTTTAACAAGTCAGAGAGTTGATGAAATAATAAAATTCGGACAGAATACTTTGGGTGAAGAATTCTTAAACGATAAAGTCTTTAACTCGGACTTGATGTTTACCAGAAGACGTGATACTATCAAAAAAAAATTGGATGACCTGATTGATTTTACTGACTTCTTTGATCCATCTTTTGATTCTATGATGTTATGGCTTGGTATTCCTAAAGATTATATCAGTGGTACAAGACAACAATTAAATTATTATAACCCAGCAACATTATTAACCAGCATTCCTAAAAATACTATGGCATTAAAAGAACAAATTCCTACCCAATTAACATTGCATACCTTGTACTCTTCAACAAAACTTTTAACTACTGGTGCATTGATTCGTAAATTATATTCATTATCTCATTTACTAAAACCCCAAGTCTTGAAACAAATAATCGGTCCAATTTTATTGGGAGTTGGTGGTTTCACTGTTTACTATCTTATTAATGATATTCCAAATGCTTTTCCAAGAAAGCAAGCTCGTAAGATTAAGTCTCAAATTTATGAAATGGACTATGCTCATGTTAATGCCGACAGAATTTCCAAAGAATGCAGGCAAGTCTTGAATTACCCATCTAGGCAAGTTATGAATAATTTCCAAACTTCCATTGACAAGCGCAATGTTGAAAAAGAAAGACTTGAAAAGGAAATTAAAGATGCTGAAATAAGTCATAATTATTTCCTTGGTTTATTAGATAAGATCAATAATCAAAGAGAATTTGTTAATGAGATTGATTTGGAAAATGTCAATACTGTTGATTAGTGTACAACTCCTTTATCCTGCTTGATTTTCACCCAATTATGTTTACGCTTTTCTACCTATGTTATCCACAAACGTTCTTTATCCTTCTGTATATAGTTAGTACCCAAAATAAGTTGTTCACTTTTTTTTACTTTTTTTAAATAATACTTGTGATTAAATTAATCGTATATTGAGATTTCTGATTATTTTGAATATTGTAAATTAACTAAGCTGATGGTGAGGTTTTAATCTTTTTTGATTGTGAATAAATAATTGATAAGCAAATAATCAATGAAGCGATACAAACCATTCCACTAATTTCAAATGCCCCTTTATAACACCCATTCGCTTTATAGCAAATACCAGTTTCGACGTTAGTGTTTCTATCATAAATATTACCGAAAATTTTATTTAAAATATATAGGAATACTAGGGCACTGGTGCAGATTAATCCCCAGGTGGTCGAGAAGGTTTTTGTGCCAAAGTAGTCTGCAATAATAGCCGGATAAGTTCCAAATATGAACCCAAAAGACATGCCGATGATGACTGATGAAAGGTTGAGTAAGTGAATATTATTTTCATTTAAAATCATGGAAACTTGACCGATAGTTAGCGAGATAATTGTGACTGCAATCAAGTTTAGCCTTTGAATATGGTATTTTTTATACAAGTGGTCCGATACAAAACCACCAGATAAACGACCAGCGAAAGAGGTGATGGAAATAATCGAGACCTGGAGTGCTTGTAGAGATGCAGCGGAATCTTCCTGAGTGATCATAGAATTATTTGATGGAATATCTCTCTGGTTTTTATGATAATTATATTGGGCAGTGGCAACAAAGCCAATACAGAATATATACATTTGACTTACTCCAGCAATTGATCCCATCAACATGTAATTAGCCCAAAACAATTTGTTAGTTAAAAGATTTGCAATTATCACCAATGGGTTGTTTGATTTTTTGCGAGGGTTATTATTCAACGGTTTATTTTTCAAAGCAGACGATACATTCAAGCCAGAAGAAGAGGTAGGGGTTCTGTTTAAAGTGCCTGGGCCATCTCTGGAGAATAGCTGTTTGTTGGCTTGATTCGATGTGGAACCTTGAGCTTGTGAATTAGACTCTCTTAAAGATTGAACTGATGGTTGCAAATCGGAAGAAATAGAACTTACTGAAGAGCGAGGGGTTCTATATCCCAATCCCCAAAATGAAAAAGAGCCTCGAAGAGTTCTATCGGTGTTCTGTTTATATATTTCACTGGGTGATTGGGAGGATGATTCCACTGCAGATTCATCATTTGCCGATATTGTTGATATGAAAGAATTCAAAGATGATTTATGACTTAAAAGGGCCGCTTCTTCGCTGGTTCTTGACGATTTCTGAGGAGCGTCTGTGGAACCCAGCTCTAAATCAGAAGGATTTTGTTTATTAGTTTCTTCTTCTTCTCCTTCGTGACCTAAGTAAACATGAACAAACCAGGAACCAATAAACGCAACCAGGCCACAAAAAAGCGATAAGAAATTGAGAAGGCCCCCAGTGTTATTCTTGAAAAACAAGGATGCAATTATAGAAAACACTATTGCCGATAACCCATAAGCACTTACTGGAGCTGCACCAGCGGCACCCCGGTGATTTGGGAAATTCGCTTGGGCAGCTTTTAAGGTTGCAAAATACGAAGTGATGCAACCAAATCCAATGAATACCATTGTGATTGAAATCAACAACAAGTTACTTACGGCATGCTCATATATCTTAAATAAACCAAAGTAACCAAGCATAATGAAGCAAGATCCCATTAAAACAGATAGTTGGGGACCGTAACGATCGATAAAGACTCCCGAGGGTAAACCACCAACTCCGCTTCCCAAATTCGAAGCTAATGCAATCACGGCTGAGTCAGAAGTAGTAAGACCAATTCTCTGAATTAATTGAGGAGCGTAAACTCCATATAAATACGGAGTCCCTGATGCCAATGATATAAACACGGAAGCAACCAAAGCAACCATCCTCCCCTTTATATGAGGGTTGTTCTGCGACTGGGTCTGAGAATTAACTTCTCTTGATCCTGGGGTCATTATTCAATTGTCAATCTCTTTTATACTCTAGTGTCAGGAGTTATTCTAACGTCAGAGAATAAGTTTAGATTTGGCGGAGAATCAACTAAATGCCTTCTGATAAGAACAGCTTACTTCTGGTGTTTGGGTGTTTTTTGTTGAAAAGACCAAAAAAAATTGAAGAAAAATTTCAGAGAAAGGCCTTGACTTGGTCAACTTTGAACGGAAACTGAAAGACATTGAAGATGGGTAGATTGAATAACGCTGAATTCCTTCTGAAGGTGGGTAAGCTTCTCGAAGACAATGACGGGAAATCTTCTGTATACTTGACTCAAAAAAGATTATCGGTACCATTAGAGACCGAAACCACTGGCATCAATGATTTATCATCTAATGTCATTGAACATGAAGCTTCGATACCTTCAAATACTGAAGAATATCCTGTTCTTATTAGATTGGCCATGAATGGAGATAAAAAAGAGAAAAAGGAAAAGGTTAAATTATCGACAGTTGTTGAAACTACTCAGTTGGACCAATTTTGGGTTGAATACGCCCAAGTAATCAAAACTGGATTTACTGGATTGAAGAAGAAGGAGAAGAAAAAGAGTAAGAAATCAGGTAAGGTTACTAAATAAACCTAGCGCATTCTTTGATTCATACCTCATTTACATATTTACTTCACTATTTCTTGTATATTATATCTTAATGATAGTCACTTACGATTCTTTTAATACAAATTTAAAACGTTTAAAATATAAAAATATTATTATCAAGTAGAATCAAAAACTATAGATCTTCCACTATCAATAGCCCGTTGGGATAAATACAATCAATGTCCTTAACCTTGGTTTCCGTGACGAGCAAATCATTCAAGTTTCTCTTTGGAGGTAAAGGAGACAGTAGTTTGAACTTGTAAGTTATTTTGAAAAAATTTAAGTTATATTTTTGTACATCGGAGTCAGTAACGTTGCCGCTAATATTCCCGTCGAGGTATCCACCATTTAATAGTTCAACGTAAGTAAATATTTCTCGTACTGAAGCCTCTGGTGGGAAGTGGAAGGTCACTCTGTTACCATTTTGTAATTTTATTGCAACCCTAGCTGATCCAGCAACTGGATCTGATCTCCAATTTTCAAAATCTTTTGTTTTCCAAATTAGATACTGCTTCTTCACTTTCTCATATTGTTTTTTCTGTTTTTTCAATCTATCCTCAGCTAATGATTTCTGATAATTAAGGTCTTGTTGTCTTAAAATCACTTGACTCATGTATTTATCTCTTAATTCACTTCTTATAAGTGATAATTCATCTTCGTACTTACTAATTCTCTTCTTAAATTTATTTTGAATAATCACACTTGGATTCTGGTCTTCAGGAAATGAGCCTTGTATCTTCAGCACCAATGAAATTTTTGGACTAGTTTTAACTGGTCCTTGAGGAGACATTGTACTAGTTCTTGTTAGGCATAATAATCCTAAAAATGGAAATTTTGTAACATTCAAGCTATTGGCCAATTGGTAAGTCTCCAGATTTGTTAAGTCTCCTCCCCATATAATAATATTTGGATCATTAAACAATGATATGAATTCAGGGTTGGTGATGATTTTATTAAATATGATTGAGGAGTTTTCATTTTGAGGATGGGTTAAATATACAAACAAAAATTTAGCCCTCTGATGTGACATGTATAATGCTTGGGTGTAACTACCTTCAAAAAATGGCGGTAATGAACTAACTGACACTGGCATATGAGATTGTCCATACTGCTGTTGAGGAGTTAAGTTATCCTCTAAAACACGAACAAAATGATTCACCCGGTCAATTGGATCATTTATTAGGGTGCTGCTTGCTGTAGTATTGCTAAAAGATCTTGATCTTGTCCCATGTTTCTCCCTAAAATATATGACATTCAATAATTGGGCAATTATACGAAAGAAAATTACCAACACTATGATGATCGGTTTTATGAATATATAATTTATCCAACCACCTACACTTCTTACCGAATGGCTAACCATCACTGAATTAAAGTAGTTTCTCACTCGTCCAAGACTTCCCTGTTCCTCTGTATCTTCCAGTGGGAAGTAACCTGGCATATGGTTGGGATTGGAAGGGGTGCCGTTTGTACTGGACTGATTGGCACTCACAGGTTGATAAGCTTCATTTTGACTCCGGCTCCCGAAAATACGTCCAAAGAACCCATTCGAGTTATTATCAGACATATTATATGTTATACGATAATAAGTAATCTTTCTCTATGAAATGTTCTTAAGGTATCATCTTTTAATCATTTACGACTTTTTGAAAATAGGTGTGCATCCGTACACCCAGTCTAATCTTACAACGTATACAGAACTATTTTAATACTTTTAATCTAAATAAAAAATAACTAAACTATATTTTACAACAGGGATTCTAAGTTGATTAACAAGCTGTAGGTTTCCCTTGGCATTTTGTATTGGACCATACCAGCGTATATCATGCAATTTTTGGCAACAGCTTTCAAACGGTTTGATTCTTCACGTTCATTACTGGAATTTTGGTAACGTTTTGTAAGGATTGAATAGTTCAATTGAGAAACACTTGTCATAACCATGATTAACAACGATGGAATTGCTTTCACGAGATCGTCATCCATATTTTGAGAAAGTAACTCAACTGCTTTTCTGATCTCTAATAACCCGTCATTTTCATTGATAGGAATCAAGCCTAATTGTTTGATTTGTAACAATGTTTGATGCCAATTTTTATTATAGAAACTATCTCTGATTGAGATAATCGGTAATAATAATTCATTAGTTTGTTTCTTAGAAGAAGAGATTTTATCTAAGATGAAACTATTATTATTGAAAATTTTCATTATATGTTGACTTAACAAGATTATATTATTATCAGTAGTGTCTGCTTGTTTGACTTCTCCATTAATATTTTGATAATTACCATTTTCAATCAAAGGTTTATCTAATTCAGAAGTTGATAAGATTTCACTAAGTAATCTGTTAATTAATGAAACAACAGTATCGAAATCTTGACATAATTGATAAAGTAATAAAGCATCAAAAATCCTACCTTCTTCTTCACATCTAATTGAAGAAGTTTCAATAATTTGATGATAAAATTGAGATAAATCACTTAAACCAATTAATGATCTTTGTTTTTCTAAAATACCTGGAATTTTATCTCCATTATTTTGATTTAATTCACCCAATAATAAAGTAAATTCTCTTGAGATTAAAATCAATTCTCTTAATGCTTCGTGACATTTTGAAAATTCTTCCTTATTATTACCACCTTTTGACATGGCAATTAAAATGAGATATTGACTTGCAACCTTAGGATCACTAATTTTGAAACTTCTAGTATAAGATCCCAATAATCTACTAAAATTAAGTTCATATTCATCATTTGAATTAATAGTTATTAAATCATCCTTATTATTGAAACTTGAGACTCTCAATAAACCATAATAACATAATCCAATAGATAAATGAACCGAGTCACATTCATTGATAGATTCATAAGTATATTGAATTGCTAATTCAAATAAACCAACTAAAATCAAAGATTTTAAGTAAAGTGGATTATTTGATGATGAATTAAATTTTTTAGGTCCCAAGCTAATAATCTTTTGTTGCAAGTTTTCTAAGGAGTAATTTTCATAAATGATAGTTGATGTTGTTTCATTGGTGTATTCATTGATGATACCTAAATGAAACCAGAGCCAATCCTCGATACTTAAATTGATTGATTGGGGTAAACTTTTCTTGGATAAATCACATTTCCCAATAATTTTATATACTGAATACTTATAAGCATCAAAATCATTAGAATCTTCATTAATATACTGAAATTGTTGATTAAATTCGTTACTAATTTTGATTTGTAAATCTGAAGGTAAACCCCAACCATTGTTTTTAACAAATTTCGATAAATAGATTGGGAAATTTTTATCAAATTTTGTAAACGCATCACGATTACTATTAACTAATTGTAATGCATCATTATATAACCCACTTCTGAAAAGATAAAAAATCAAAGCCCAAATTGGGACACCATTAACATTTAAAGTCTTATCGATGAATTCATGATCACTATTTTTAGCAATGATTTTATTAATAAAATAAGAAACTTTATTAATATTATTTGCAGGTAGAAATTCATTTGATTTTTTATCATCTTTAATATAAATTTCATCCATATAATTAAAGAATTGATGTTCTAAATAATTTTTTGAATTTTTAATAATTTTTTTGTTTAAATCATTACGTTCATTAAAACCCAAGCTTTGATAAGATTCAAAGAATTTTTGTTCTTGATTTGTTTTAACTGATTTTTCAAGAGTTAAATCAGACAAGATTTTCCAAGTTTCACTGACTTGTTTTGATTTAAAATCAACATTTGATTTATTTAACTCTTCAAAATTCAAACAAATTGGGAAAAATTTATTTGCTAATCTTGCTTCATTTAATTGATAAATAACTTTTGCGTGATTCTCAAATTTTTCTCGAGTAATTTGTCTTAAACTTGAAGAAGTTTGACCTTTAGTTTTCAAAGGAGTTAAGATATTATAATGACCAGGTAAAGATTTATTATTCCAATTAATTGAATTATTAGATCCAACTTTAGCGCGTTTTGTTTCACTAGTAGCAATAACGCCGAAAGATTTTCTTAATTCATCACGACGGACTTTCCAATCAATAGAAATGTTTTGATTGATGAATTGATCGAAATCATTAAAAGCAGATAATAAAGATTGTTCAATGGCCGACAAGATATTCTCATCCTTTTTAGCATTAAGGTAATTATCGAGATTAGCCAGAGGTAAAACCTGATGATCGGCTTTAAATTTAGATACTTGAGAAGAATCTTGGTTTGAATCATGGGCCACAATCATCTGAGAATCGGTTTCCATATCTGAGCGATGATCATGTTTATGTTGTTGTTCATACTGTTGTTGAACTTGCAGAATATGACGGAAGTGTCCGCGACGAGCTTGTTCTGGATGATTTTCAAACTTATTTATACGAGACTTATGTTGATCAGAAATTGGAATGTTAATAGTGTTCAATTCATTTTCAATTTCTTCCGCTGAAATTCCACTTGAAGCAAGTAAATAGTGTGCTTTGGTAAAATTAGTTGGTTTGTCTGGACTTGACTTTCTAAGTTGTTGTGTCTTCTTATGCAACTCATTAAGGGTCAAATTAATACCCCCCATGTCAGAATTACTGGCTTTTGGCAAGTTATTAGCTGATTCAATCAAGTCTTTCAACAATCTATGAGAAGGTGCATTGTCATCACGAATTCCCTGGGCAATCGGTTGATTCTTGCCTGGGGCAGTTGTGTTAGCAGCTGTGGTGACTCCTGTGGCTGCAGAAGCTGTACCGGGAGCTGTATTAGCGGTACTTGGAGCTGTTGTATTCGATGGAGCTGATCCAGCGGTGCTTGAACCGCCAAAGAGCCCGCCGGTGTTGGCGCCCGCATTGCTGCTGGTCCCAGTGGCTGATCCAAACAATCCCGTGCCTCCAGGGGCTGGCGCACCAGCAGGGGCAGTCGTAGGTTTCTGAAACATCAGGTCAGTACTCAAATCAATGGATCCGTGGAGAGTTAAAGTGAAGTCAACTTCGAGGGCAGACAAGGTTGGTTTAAAAGTTTTTTTGATATCTTGTTTACTTTCGGGGCCCAAAGGGTTACCCGGTCCATCGCAGCGAAAAAAAAAATTGGAGTATAAAAGGACAGAGAAATCCGCCTAAAGGAAAAGCTTTACTCTTCTTTCTTTATTCAAACTTGTCCAAAGTTTACATCCATCACATTAGACAGTGCACCGGTATGGTTGTATAAGACTGCGCGACTAGGACTTCACAGTTTTTGTGGGTTCTGGTCAATTATATGTGGTGATTATACAACGATTCAATCATGTTTGGTGCGATAGCTGATGGAGAGAATAACGATGAATCTTTAAGAACCTGTCTGGATAACGTAACTGAAAGAGAGGTGTCAGTAGATCCATATATTGTAAACTACAAAGTGTAAAGTATGAGCTATATTTTGAAGTGTATTTAAAGTATAAACCAGTGTATTTTAAAGTATAACCGAATGTATTTTAAAGTATAACCAAATGTATAAAAGTATACCAAATGTATTAAAGTATACCAAATGTATAAAAGTACACCAAATGTATCAAAGTATACCAAATGTATTAAAGTATACCAAATGTATTAAAGTACACCAAATGTATTAAAGTACACCAAATGTATTAAAGTATACCAAATGTATT
>NW_017963732.1:617595-650386 GCF_001661395.1 Hyphopichia burtonii NRRL Y-1933
TAAAGTATACCAAATGTATTAAAGTATACCAAATGTATAAAAGTATACCAAATGTATTAAAGTATACCAAATGTATTAAAGTATACCAAATGTATTAAAGTATACCAAATGCATTTTATAAAACAAGAAGTCTATTAATTATACTGGATAATTGATGCAGAAATGAAAGATTATAAGTCAGTTTTGCAGACATGAGGAAATTCGTCTTCGTCGTTATTACCCAATCCACCGGCAAAATATTCTCTACAAGAATATTTACGGATGGGGAAGAACCAATAAGCAAGGGCCCAAACAAAATAGATGGCGATAACCACCGAGACATAATTCATGTTACCTCTAGTGACGGGCATGGTAGTTGGGAAAGAATAGAAAACCAAAGCAAATAAAGACCAAGCAATGGTGATGTAATTACAAAGAGTACCCCAAAAACCTAACCAAAAAGGACCATGGTGGATATTTTCACGACCACGATATAAAAGACAAATAGTTGGAACACAGTAACTTAATAATAAAAAGGTAATGCAACCAACAACCATTGAATTGAAAGCGGTATCACTAACCAAGTATAAGCAACCCAATACTGCCACCCAAAATGAAGAAAATAAATGGGCATTAAGAGGAACCCCTAAATTTGGATCAATAATTGATAAATATTTTGAAAATGGTAAACCGTTATCTCTACTGAAAGACCAACATAATCTAGCTTGCCAAGTATGACTTGAAATGGTAACTCCGCAAGCGGTGATGAAAATTAATACTCCAAGACAAATGGCACCAGCTTTATTACCCAACGCCTGATAATAAATATCTAAGATGGGCATTCCGGTATTTGAGTTAATAATATCTTGTAAATTATGAAGACTGAAAAACATGGCAATTGAATATGAAAATGCAGTAACCATACCAATGGTGACCGTCCCTAAAATTGCAATTGGAATAACGGTTTCTGGACTATGGACTTCTTCAGCTAAATGAGACGCAGAATCAAGACAACTAAAACTCCAATTTGGATTAACCAAACCAATAATAAATGCAATTCCCGAATTCGACCATCCGGTATTATTATCAAACTCTGCAAAAACAAATTTTGCATCTCGATAATTACCTCTTGAGCAAACTAATACAGTTATAGTAATAACAACATATGAAAATAATGAAAAATATAATACTCCATTAGCAATCATGGGCAATGCCTTACCATAACAATTAAATAATATAAGTAAAATATTAACAATTTGGAAAATTACAAACAATTGCCATTTTTCAGTTACATGATCTGGATGAGTTAAATTATAAAATCCCATAACGGCTTGAGCAACACTTAAGGCCATGGACGCACTAGTGAAAATGGCCCCGGCCCACGCTAATGATCCACATAAATACGCTAAAAAACTAGAATACTTCTTGGGTGAAAGAACCCTGGTCCAAACGTACTGTCCTCCTGCTGATGGTATAGCACTAGACATCTCACTAAGAGTTATCCCAATACAATACGAAACCGCAGCAATAATCAAAATCCCATAAACAACAATAACAGCTCCTCCTGACGAAATAGATGTAATCAAACTCGCCAGAATACCAAACCATGAGTTGGTTAACCCAAATCCAATCCCCAACACTGACCACACGGAAAATGATCTCTTCAACTCTCCCTTCTGGCTACTGATGCTAAAGTTCTCAAGGTCCTCCTTGGGACTTGGTGTCAACACCAAGTTACTCTTATTGGAATCCTTTTCAAAATCCATTTTCCCTACAACAATAACTACCCAAATCTAAAAATTTTTCAGTTAAAAGATCTTTTTATTATCGTTTGTTGCGAGATTTTCTTTTTTTTGGCCCTTTTTTTTTTGTTTTGTTAGCGAAAGCCCTTTTTCACATGCGTCTCAAACAGCAATCGTTGGTGCATGGGTGTTTTCGTGGTGTACGGGTGTTTTCCTTCTTACTCCTCCCAAAGCAAATTTAGACGCCCTTTGGCTTTACGATACTACAACTTCTGGATCGGTATACCAATTGCATCAGGAAGACGGTATTGGACTAGATTGAATAGCACAGCGGAAAGGATGCAGTACGTTGGGAAAGTTGGTGGGTACGTTTATAACCAATGGAATTCATTGAATCCCGCTACGTTATCAGGAGCCATTGATATAATAGTGGTTGAACAACCGGATGGATCACTTCATTGTTCGCCGTGGCATGTTAGGTTTGGGAAGTTTCAGATCATCAAGCCGCTGCAGAAGAAGATTGACTTGTATGTTAATGATATTAAGACTAATTTGCCAATGAAGTTGGGAGACGGGGGTGAAGCGTTTTTTGTATTTGAAACCACCAATTCCAATGATGATATATCGAAATCGGTTTTGACATCACCAGTGATAAGTGCCTCTTCATCGCCGTTGAATAGTCCTTCTAATTCTCCTCCCAATTCAACTCCTCAATCCACATTAGATTTATCTAATGAACCAGAATTACTTGATTTAAATAACGAGGGTATAGACCCCCATGATCAAGATATAGAAAGCAAAATCAAATTGAGCGAAGAAATACCAAGCTCCCCGGTTTCAAGACCGCAATCAGCATCATCATTATCTAAATCACCCACGCCAACATATCAGCTGAAAATTGCATTTGAAAAGGCCCGTAAAATTACTCAAAAGTTGAATATTCCTTCTAAAATTGATATTAATGGTGATATGGTTTTAGATATGGATGGTTATAAACCAAATAGTCAAAAAAATATTGAAAGCACCGACGAATTATTTAAAAAAATCTTTATGAAAGAAATTGATAAATTAACTGATGATAATAATGATGAAAAAACTTTTAATCTTTGGGATGAAATCATTTGTAAAGATAAAGATGGTAATATCCGAATTTTAAATAATCAAAGTCCAGAGATAAATGAATTACAAGATGATTTAAACAATTCTAATTTAAATTTAAATGATTTATCAATCGATGAATCAACAAATTCATTAAATGATCTTAAGTTTAATGATAAAACATATTTTAAAACTCTTCGTCTTACTTCAGAACAATTACAAAAAATGAATTTACACTATGGAGAAAATAAATTAAAATTTAAATTAAATCAAGGTACTTCTCAAATTATATCAAACTTATACTTATGGAAACTGACTACTCCAATAGTTATATCAGATATTGATGGTACCATTACAAAATCAGATGCTTTAGGCCATGTATTAAATTTATTTGGTAGAGATTGGACTCATCCAGGTGTTGCTAATTTATTTCAAGATATTAAAGCAAATGGTTATAATATTATTTACCTTACTGCTAGATCAGTTGGACAAGCTGATACAACAAGACAATATTTAGAAAGTATCAATCAAGACGGTATGAAATTACCAAAAGGTCCAGTAATTTTAAGTCCTGATCGAACAATGGCTGCATTGAAAAGAGAAGTAATTTTGAAAAAACCAGAAGTTTTCAAAATGGCATGTTTAAGTGATATTAAAAGTTTATATTTTTCGAGCTTTAATCAAAAAAATCATTCAAATGATTTAGAATCAATAAATCCAAATGAAGATGAAGAAATAAATGAACATAATAAACCAATTACCAGTGATTATATGGAACGTCAATTAACAAGTCAATTGATGGAACAAGAAAATACTTTAAATAATGACGATGATGAAAGAACCCCATTTTATGCCGGTTTTGGGAATCGTATTACTGATGCAATAAGTTATAGAAGTGTTAAAGTACCTCTGCATAGAATCTTCACCATTAATCCAAATGGTGAAGTTCATATGGAATTATTAGAATTGGCTGGTTATAAATCATCTTATTTACATATTGGAGAATTAGTTGATCATTTTTTCCCTCCTTTAAAACAAGTTAGTGATTTCAATAGTTATTGGAATAATAATCAATTTAATCAATATATTAATCAAAAAAATGAAAATGTTTCAACCGATGAAGAAATATTGAGATCTCCTGGAAGTCCAAGGTCTCCTGGAAGTCCAAGATCTCCCGAGATTAATTCCATCTATAATTTACATACTGATGAAAAATTTAGTGATGTTAATTATTGGAGAGAACCATTGAATAATTTAAGTGATTTGAGCGACTTAGAAGATGATGAAGATGAACCAGAAAGTTTAAAATCTCAACCTTCATCTCCTCAAAAATCACCACCTTCATCTCCAAGATCAGCTGTTGCATCCTATTTCACCTCAAGTAGTGAAGATTTTGGGGGTAAATTAAGTAAAGCAGCTCATAAAAAGGAAAAACAAGAAAAAAATGAATCTAAAATGAATCAAAATGAATTTTCTCATGGTGAATCCCTGGCTAATGAAAATGTTAATCAAGCTAAAAATGAAAGACCAACCTCAATGTCGTCCTTCACTTCTCCTTTGAAAAATTTCATGATGTTTGGTAATGATAACCAAGATGATGATGATAATGTCGACGCCGATGCCAATGATCATAGCGATTACACTGACGACGACGATTATACCGACGATAACGACGAGGACTACGAGGATGACTACGAGGATGACTACACGGATGATGACTACGACGACGATGACGATGACGAAGTGGACGATGAAGACATTGACGGTGATGATGGCTTACCAGAAAATATGAAAAGCCTTGATATTCAACTGTCAACATCCGGTGAACCTCCGCAAATAGTCAAGGCCAGTGATTTATTAAATAAATAGAACCATACGCCAAATATATTTATAACTCACCTTTGAATTTTAAACACCGAACAGGCTTATTTAAAATAAGAGAAAAAAAACTAATTGCCTGCCCCTTCCAGTAGACAAAACCGTTTCAAATTGACAAAAAAAATATTTTGACATATCGTTATGCGAACTTTGACACATTTGAAATTGTTTGCCCTGTCAACTATTAGACCGTAGTCTCCTTGACAGATAAGTTTTAGTAGAGATACATCGCGTGCAGTGGGCGTTTTAGTGAGATTGAGATTATACGTCTCCTGTTGGAGAAGCAAGAATAGTAAAAAGGATTTCACCTATAAAGCACGTGGAGTAAAAACGGTAGAGCAAAGTCTGAAAGAGGAGCAGCACTATTACGGTAAATTAGCATGCCCATTTCAAGAACGATTGGAAAATAATACAATGTTGAAGAAAAACTAAAAAAAAAACTAAAAAATTCAACAACTTCAACAACTTCACGTAGGTAAATGGCATTTTAAAGAGTGCTAAAGATGTTTCGGGACTTGAAGAAGTCAGTGGTTGCACTTCTATTTTGTTGCTCGGTATGGCTTGTTATAAGCACTCATTTATATTTATCAAATAATACTCACGATATCTTTGAATTGGTTAGAGCTTCGTATATAGATAAGTTCTATACCAAGGCCCCATTTTTACATACGCATGTTTCCAATGAAGAGCATGATCCAAATTTAATTCATCATCATAAGCCAGACCCGGTAGTGAAACCAGCATCTTCAAAAGAACCAGACAAGGAGAAGGTTCAAGATTCTTGGGTCATAAATGTTGATAGGATATCCGAATATAATCATGAAGAATCGTGTGTGATATTCCCGTATCATTTCAATGATTTAAAAGAAAAGCAAACTTTAGCAGAATACTATCAAGAGAATTTCAATACCGCAATTGAAGCAAGTCATTTTGATAAAAATACTAAATTTCGAATAATACAATTGAATTCATTAACGGATGAACCCAAACAAGACTACGTGGATTCAAGTAAGTATCAAAAGGATGAGTTTAAGATATTTCAGCTGTCACCATTAATATATAACGATCAACAATGCGAATCACATTTACAACAGAAACTACAAGTTGAGATTTCACAATCAAAATCATTAACCTTTGATGATTGGTTACCCATTATTAATAGATTTAAAGAAGAAAACCCTCACTATTATGAAGAATTAGAACCGTTTTGGAAAGATGATATAGAAGAACAGATCAAATCAGGAGTACTCAATAAACATTGGCATAGATTAGCTGGATCTTCAGTATGGTTAACAGAATATGGAGTTCATTTTATGATTAGCAGGGTTTTATATACCCCTAGTGGGATTAGAGATAAACCAATCATATCATTAACGTATGCACAAGTTTTCAATGATAAATGGGAAGAAATGAAGAATGTTGAATTAATATCACCATCAAATAACCCGGACGTTGGGAATGAATTAGTTAAAGAAGAAAAAATATATTCATCAATGATTTATCCTACTTTCTTACCAATCCCATCGTATCATGATTATAATATTACCACCCCGAATAAGTATTACGGGCCAGAGGATCCAAGATTGTTACTTATTAAGAATCCAAAGGGATACGAAGAGCCGCTTATAATTTTCAATGCATACCAACGGAAAATCGTTGAAAGTGTTAATATTGATCATGATAAACATATGAATATAACTTTTGATTATTATAGGAGTATTTTCATGTGCTGGCCGTGGCAATTCCAAAGAGGAAAAGAAATTGTTGATGATTTAAATATTAATCAAAATTATAAATATCAAATTTATAATCGAATTGCAGAATTAGTAAGAGATAATATTCCAAAAGTTAAAAATCAAAAAAATTGGACTCCAATGATAAGTTATGAAGATCGTAAAGTATCGAATTATGATGAATCAATTTATTTTATTTATAGATGGAGTAATTTAGAAGTTTTCAAATGTCAATTATCCAATATCATAAATGGTTTATCAATTTGTAAATACGATTATAGATTAGAACCGAATAATAATGAAAATGATGGGGTTGGTCCTTTAAGAGGAGGAACACAAATGGTTAATATCAATCAATTGCTATACGAGTATTCCAATAAAATCACTGAATTATCGACTTTTATAAGTAAATTACCAACTGGTCGAGAATTATGGCTAGGTTTTGCTCGAGCCCATTTGAAAAACTGTGGTTGTGGGAAAAGTATTTACAGACCCAACTTGGTTCTAATAACCAAAGATTCAAATCCAAAGGGCGAAAAGTATTATAAAATCAGTCATATTAGTTCTTTCCTAGGTTTAAGTAACGTTCCTATACTTCCGTGGGATCCAGCCAATCCTAAGATGATTTGTGGAGAACAGTATCCAAATGCCTTGATTCCAAACGGTATAAGTGATTGGAATTTGAAAGAAGTCGCTATAAACGATGATATAAAAGGGATTCAGGATTATCTCACTCTATCCTTTAGTGTAAGTGACTCTACGGTTGATATCATTCATATCAAAGGCTTATTGAATGAAATCTTCAGACTAGACTACAACACTGACATCAAAACCAATCGGTTGATTGGAGACATTGATATCATCAAGGATGACGTTAGCCATAACTGGATGAAGAACAACGGATTCAACAATATCAACGTTGATTGTGCCATTCGTGAATCAAAGAACTTCTGCTACCACTACGGCCTCCAAAATGGCGAAAAGACAAAAGAAGAAAAAGAAAAAGAAAAAGCAAAGCAAAAAGAAGAGAAAGAAAAGCAAGAAAAAGAGAAGCAAGAAAAAGAAAAACAAAACCAAGAACAAAAACCAGACCCAAATGCTAAAGTCGAAGCCAAGGTCGAAGAAGACGCATCAGAAAGCAAATACTAGTGTGACCTGTGTAATCTGTGTACTTTTCTACTGTAATATACCCATTTATACTTTGTGTTTATACTTTGTGCTCTCCCCCAACAGCCGGCTCCTGCTGCAATGTTAGCAAGTCTCGCAGCACCAGAAGTAATAATCTGTTGATGTTCTGACGAGGCGTCCTTTCGCGTGGCACACGTGAACAGCAATAAGGAACGAGGCGGAGGCCCGTTTGAAGCACTAAAGTCTCTTATACTTGACGTATTGCGTGTGTAAAACAACATCAATCCCTTGCTGTGCCAGTGGCTGTAGATGGCTACTAAAGATAACATTTGACGGTTTAGCCCTTGTTTCCGTAGATTGGCGTCAACTTTCCAAAGCAGTTAAAAAAAGAACAGAAGGAAAAAAAAAAAAAAAAAAAAAAAAAAAAAAAAAAAAAAACATTTGACTAATTAAAAGATACTTACAATATTTAATTATACAGACTTTTCAATGGATTGAAGTAGCTGGAATNAATCCCTTGCTGTGCCAGTGGCTGTAGATGGCTACAACCAATAACACAATCTGAAAAATATGCTGAAAAGGATATGCTGAATTAAAAATCACTAACAATTAAAAAAAGAACAGAAGGAAAAAAAAAAAAAAAAAAAAAAAAAAAAAAAAGAGAAAAAAGGAAGAGCGGCTATTCAACTCAACTTCTTCCAGTCTTCAATTCTTCTTCTATCAAATCGATAGTTACCTGGCGGTATGATTCTTTTCAGGCGGTATAGGTTCTCCTTGCCATTGGCGGTGGGGCTTCTTGTGCTTGGGCTAATTGTTATTTCCCAATTTTCTGGTTATAATCAGCATGGGCTACTTGAAACGTTTAAATCGGCATATCATCAGGGGACTGGTTCATTTATGAGTCTTTCCAAGCATCAAATAACCAAGAATCAACTTATATTTCCATACAAGTTCCCGGTAAAGAAGGAGGGATTGAAGGAGTATATGCAAAAGAATCCCAAATCGTTTAATTCGACCGAATTGAAAAAACCTTCTATAGTGAAGGCCAAGTACGAAAATATTAATGAAAATGACGTTAAGAATAACCCTATAACTGATGAATTATTGAAATCGAATTTCAAAAGTCATAACATGAGTGTATTCCACTCTTCCAAAAACACTAATTTAGATTTGACAAAATGTAATAATATCGCTAAAACGTTTGATCAAACCCAGATCAATGACCCGGTTAATGTGCAAGTGTCTTTGAATGAGATGTTAACCAAGATACTAAACCAAGCGTCCACCGATCCGTATTTGAAAGAACTTTCTCCATTCTTTATCGATGAATTAGAACTTCAATTGAAATATAACGTGGTGGATCGTTTTTGGTATCGTCTTGCAGGTTCTTCTGTCTGGTTAGAACAATACCAGGTTCATTTTATGATTTCAAGAATCTTATATAGTCCAAAGGGAACTAGAAACAGTCCAATTTTATCATTTACCTATGCACAAATTTTCGATAAAAATTGGAAAGAATTAGTTAATTCAAAATTAGTAGTACCAACTAATAACGAGAAATCCATGAATGATGACGATAATGAAGATTCCAAGATTTTTTTCAAAACAATGAGTTTCCCTCAAGTTTTGAATATTCCTTTCTGGCATGATTATGATAATATTGAAGGAAAATATTATGGTCCTGAAGATCCAAGATTATTATTAACCAAAAATTCAAAAGGTTATGAAGAACCTCTTATAATTTTCAATGCTTATCATCGTAAATTATCTCATTTTGATGACGACGTTGATGACCATGTTTTAATGAAGACTGAATTTTTCAGATCAATGTTTATGTGTTGGCCATGGCAAACTCAATCAGGTAAAGAAAATACTGACGGAATTTCAAATGCTGAATACGATAATCGTATATACAATAAAGTCGTTGAATTGAAAATTAAAAATTTACCAAGACAAAAGAAGCAAAAAAATTGGACTCCATTCATTAGTATTGATCAAAGATCTAAAAATGGATTTGATAAAACAATTAACTTTATTTATAGATGGGCTAACTTAGAAATTTTAAAATGTGATTTGATTGGTGATACTGGATTATGTTCTTTCACTTATAGATTGGATAATAATTTAAGCCCTCAAGCTCAAATTGGTCCTTTAAGAGGTGGTACTCAATTAATGAATGTCAGATCTATTTTAAATTCAAGAAATGATATTGATCTTGATAAAATTATTCCTCCTAATAGAGAAGTCTGGATTGGCTTTGCAAGAGCTCATTTAGATGATTGTGGTTGTGGTAATAATATGTATAGACCTAACTTGGTCATTATCGTTAAAGATACCGTTGATGTTGAAATTAAAGAATTAACTGATAAACCTTTTAAACAATCAAAAGATTTTTATAAAATTAGTCATATAAGTTCTTCTATTTCATTTGACATTCCCATCATAGGGTGGGATTTAATGAATCCGAAGAAAATTTGCGTTGGTTCAAATGTCTTAATTCCAAATGGTATTTCAAGTTGGTCAATTGAATCTTTTGATCAAGAAAATTCCAAAGACAATTGGATTTTAAATGATTATATGACATTATCGTTATCAATTTCAGATTTCACCGTTCATAAAATTGATGTCAAAGGATTATTATCTCAAATTTTAAATGAAAAATCATTATTTTATTCTCCTTCTTCAAATAATGAAAAACTTTTAAATCAACCAACTACTAAAGTAGTAAGTGATCCCGAAAAAGATTTAAGTAAATCTCTCAACGGTTATAATAATGACAATGTTGTTTGTGCTTTAGAAGGTTCAACAAGATTTTGTGAACAATATGGTAAAGATGAAGAAAAAAATTATGAAGATCACTCCCGTATATATGACGATTTAGAAAATTCATTAACCCATGCAAAATCTGCACATCATTATAAATCTAGCAAAGGTGAAGAAGTTTTTTATGAAGAAGAACTAAATGAAGAATTGGAAACTGACATTGATAAATATGAAAAACAATTAGAATTACTAAATATTGAAAAACAAGTTGAAAATTTCCCTTCAAATAACAAAAAAAAAAAATCTAAGTAGTCTTCGAGGTAGATCAAACAATATATATTTAAATTAACTTCTAATTTTAGTCTTCGTATCCTAATACATCTAGCCGTTTGAAGTGTACAAAAAGTATAATTACAATTCAATCTTGTAAAAGGTATATGCAAAAAAAGAAAGTTCCGACACCGGGAATCGAACCCGGATTCCGACTTGGAGAGAGTCAAGTGATAGCCATTACACTATATCGGACATAATAGTTCAATCCGTACACCATACCTGAAAGCAAAACGACCAGGCCATAGCGGACTATTTATGCGTGTTTGCGCAAATTATATACATGTTCATGAGATTTCAAGTATACCTAAAATTCAAAATATTTTTAAAAATCTGTTTAAAAAGACTAAGAGAGTTTTAAAGTAGTAATATAAATTCTCGTTTGTTGACAGAAACAGATAAAAAATTTTGAAACTTTCTCGGTCTCAGATTGCCGCTCTGTTGAAGTTCAATTTTTTTTGTTAGCTTCTTCAATCTTTTCCACTTTATTGCACATATATGATGCAATAAAGAGTAGAAAAATATCCAAGCTTCGAAAAGAAAGGTTTAGTGTTTAAAACTTTAGAAATATTTGATGATGAATGGCCAAGAGGAGTACTTTTGTCCAACAGACCAAGCCAAAGTCAGTGAAATGAACTGTTGAGATTGACGAACCCCTGGCTAACTAGCGCAAATATAAAGAATCACTTTAATGAATCACTCCTATATATCATTTGGTTGGGGGGTTTTGGAGTAATTTACCCAATATAATGAATCCCGAGCTCAAAGCATGGCAAATTTGTACTTACATTAAGCAAGGCAAATTTGTAATTACATTAAGCAAGGCAAATTTGTAATTACATTAAGCAAGGATATGGCACTAGGAGAAGGTACCTCTCAGTTATGGAGAGGTGCTTTCTAAATTTAAGCATTCTTCGGGGTGTGGTCAAACTTTGGAATGCTTACATGATTTCCAAATGATTTTTTTTTTGCAGCAAGAGGATGTTCCCCTACTTATTTTAAGTCATCATCGCGTCTATTGTGCTATATAAGTATATAAAAGAGAAAGCATCTGATCCTCGATTGCATAGGCGCTTACCACTAGTTTAAAGGTCAGGTATCACGTTTTATAATTGTGCATTTCTTTAAAATTTCTGTATGGAAAGTTAATATGGGAAATTTACGTTATTTTTTTTGTAATGAAGAAATGATAAATGATTGGAGCTTTCTTTTCATATACTACAACGTCTATCTTATCTTCTTTGGTATAAAGTAAAACAATAATAAGGCTTTTTCTTTTTTTTTTTTGATTATCTAGGCATTATGTACTAATTTTGGTAAAATTTTCGATAAACAATTCAACTATTCAGCCGAGTGGGTTGTTCATTGCTAGACAGTTAATCGCAAAGCTGCAAAAGCTGGCGTGATCGTACATGGTCTGCCACTGATGCAAACGTTATTGATCTAGGCTTGAAGATGTTCAGATCTTTGACACTGTAAGTTAGACAAGCCCTTCTGGAGTAAGCTATACAAGCATCCCTGGCAACGATGTAAGTTAGTCAAGCCTTTCTATTAAGCAAGAGTCATGGTGCCCACCATGGTTGAATGCATAACACCGTACAAAAGGGAAAATGAATATGCGAATAACCTCTTATCTCCATTCGCTCAAATACACTACAGAGACATGAATGGTGCTACGGAGACTCCTTCGAACAATCTAGGCAGAGTTTCAATAAAGTGCTGCCACCGAGCTCGACCAAGAAGAATAAACCGAAAACAAGCAAGACTAACGGAGAACTCAAAGATGTACTAGTAAAGGAATTACGGATAAGTTTATGGACACAAGGATATCACAAACGAATATTTCACTAATGAATAAACACCGGGGGTCAATTAGCGAAATGCCATGTCTAATATCTTCCATCAGTACCTCTCCCATTATATCTAATCACATTCACTGGCTGTTTTAGCACTGGTGGAGCATTAAACTCCGTGAAAAGCTCGATTCTTCTTCGCTTTTTTTGCAATCCAAACCGTTTAACTTATACTTTTTTATATTTGTTTTGTAGCCATCCCTTTTGCGCATATAAATGGACTACTGTTACCCTGTTATATCATATGGAATACGTCCGATAGTCGATATTAGCCATTCATATTTGAAGTAAAGCATCGGTACTAATTGTGAATTTTTCACTAACAAAAAAAAAGATTTCAAACGAAAAAACCCGAAGTCGAACAAAGCCTAACAAAAAAAAAAAAAAAGCAAAGCAGTATATAGACCAACCATAAGAAGCCAAAGAATTTACTGTAATTATTAAGAGGATAGTTGCTCAGGTAAGCATGAAGCCAGTCAGACAATTGAATTTTATTAGGAAAGTTAGTGTTGGGGCATCACCATCTAGTTCGGTTCCATCACCAACTCAGGCCAGTGCTAAAGTAGATCATAGTGTTAGTGATCCAAAGAATATTAAGTATGCTGATAATTTGGCAGTTAAACAGAACTTAGAGCTGGCAGAGTTCCAAGCGTTGGGGATACCACCAACTATAATGTCAGTTCAATCACCACCTTCGGTACCGGTTTATATAAGAAGAGGGTCATTATTATCAGTTTATGGAGTTGATTCTGCAAATAACAAAGCACCAATTCAACACCAATTAGAGATTATCAATCCAATTAAGAGGTTTATCTATGGGAATTATGCTTCGAGCTATCTTAAATTGATATCAACTACACCATTTTCGATGTTGGTAAGTTCAATTTCGAGAAATTTTTCAATTTTCACTAAATCTAACAATAAATCGTTTGTATCACTTAATTTGGATGGGATTAATGATTGGGCCATCTTGGATAACCAAGCATTACAAGTGTACACTGGGAACTCATTAAAAGTTGGAATGTATAAATTACCATATTATATACTGAAGGCATTATCTAAAAAATATGAAATTCCATCAAATTCATTAACTGGTTTATATAAATGGAATTCTTTAGGGTATACTTTGTTAAGTGGAAGAGGACAAGTTGGATTAGTTGGAAATGGAACTATTTATAATGTAAATTTACGTCCTGAAGAAGAAATTTTAATTAATCAAAATAATTTATTAGGAATTAGTGTCAATGGACCATACGATTTACAAAATTGTATATTGAAATATTCATTCCCAATTAATAATGAAAACGATTCTGATTTACAAAAACAAATTGAAACAACCTCAATCAAATTAACCAAAAAGGAAGTTGACTCTTCTACCATGGGTACTTATGGATATTATTTCAACTTGATTAAAGATGGATTACAATCTTTAATTACTTCTTTTAAAAAAATTCGTTCAGTTTTATTGACTTATTTTGTTGGAAATCAAGAATTTATTAAAATTGTTGGACCACGTAATTTATTATTACAGTCAAATAGTCCAAATCAGTATAAACTTGATAATAATAATATTTCATATTCAACCATACCTTTGAGTTCAAAATCCGATAAACATGTTCATCAACAGATAGAAAATAAAACTGCTTCGGATTATTTAAATTATGTTAAAGTTGACAAATCAGGAACTAATTTCAAAAGTACCCCAGATTTTAAAGAAACAATTGAAAAAAAAGTTTAAACCTTATAAATAATATATATTCATACTAGTTGATCTAATGTAGTACAATATTTACAAAAGGGCCAAATTTTTATCATAACACACTAATATACATAAGATTTGAATGCAAAAAAAGAAAAAATAAAAAAAAGTAATAAATAAAAAGATAATAAGAGTATTAAGAGTATTAAATATTAAATGAAAGACTATATTACATTAATTGCGTTAAGTTTTATCCTCTTCAGGATTCGGTTGTTTGATGTTTTTCGAAATGGGGAACAAGTTTGAACCATCAGCATTCATCAGATAGCCTGCAACTTGTTTAACACTGGGTAAGGGGAAGTTGGATTGTAAAGAGGGAGTGATTGGAGGTAATTGGATACCCGATTCCTTTTTCTGATGACGATTATCGAAAGAATTGATATTATCGATGTTATCTTTCAAAGAAGGTAACGGGTCCAAGGATTGAATTGGAGGAGGAGGTTGGGCAGTTGTTTCCAATCTTGATAAACGGGCTGCTCTTGAATTGACTGGAGGTTGGTGTTGTAACTCAGCATCGTGAATCTCGACATTTTTCTTTGATAAAGGAGGAGTGTTATTACCTTTAACATTTTTGGAATGGTATAATTGAGATTGGGTTGGGTATTGATAATATTGATTTGGATGAATGACTGGAGTTGGGTCTTCAGTTTTCGAAGAACCAAACATGCGATGACTTTGATCTTTAGTGAAATTATTAACATTATCCGAATCTTTATTTGTTTCAATTGAATTTTTATTAACTCCTTCATCTAATTCTTTAATTTGTTGAGGAGGATGAGAAGGAGGAACTTGATTTTGTATTTTATTCAAAGCACCATGACGAATATAACTACCGGCACTATTACCACCGGAGGTATTTGAGGAAGGTTGAGTGGAAGAGTTTTGATCATTTGAACTAAAGACATTTGAAGATAATCCCGTGTTACTACTCATCAAGTTGGAACCACTACTACCAGAACCAGAACCAGAGCCAGAAATCCCCGATCCTGATAATGAAGCACCACCGCTATCTCCATTTGATCTTGAGCCGGTGGCATTTTCGTCGTTACTATTAGGAGTGCCTTGGGTTGAGTTCAGTTCCAAGATTTCCGTTGATTCGGGAGCAGAAGCCAGTTCAGAATCGTTGTTGGGGGATTTTTTCTGTTCAGCAGCTACTGCAGCAAAACCTGATTTTTCATTAGATAATTCGTTAGCAGAGGAGTCATTGGAGTCCCGATCGTTTGAGATTTTATCCAAGTCATCTGGCGAGGAGTTTGATTCGTCGGTGATGGTGGCGCTGGAGCTGCCTCCTCCATTCGGGGTGTTATTGTTGGAGGTATTAGTATTTAAAGGGACTGGATCTGCTGGTTTGAGAGCGTGTTGAAAGATGCGATTATTACGATTATTGATGGATAATTGGTTTGAGTTATTTGACTGATTCATTCTTCTTTTCAAAACCTTCAATCTTTCATAAGGTAAAAAGGAGGGAGTTGCTGAGGAAGGAGGTAACGATTGGTGATGTTTTGGAGGGGGTTGGAAGTGATTTGGATTGGTAATGATATCATCTTTTGCATAAAGATGATTATTAAATTGTTTATTTGGAGAACAAGTTAAATCTGCTGAATAACGACGATTTTTATTGATTGAACCTCCGTTAATCCCCAAGATTGATAAGTTTGGATTGGATAAGTTATTAAACTGAGAATGGTGAGTTGATGAATTATTTTTAGGAGGACAGGTTAAAGAAAGAATATCTGAGCTACCGGGATCGGACAGTTTTCTATTATGATGATTAAGCATGGGAGAAGTTGAGTTTGAATTATAATGGGGGGTTGTTTTGGGAGCAGAATTATAGGAATGGATATTTGAAGAATACTTCAGAATAACCTTATTTAAAGCAACAAACAAGTCTGACCATTTGAATACTTTCAAATCTTTTTCGATATTTCTAGGTCTGGGATCCTCCATACTCATAAGTAGATTGAAAAACCTTTGCAGACTCGCATTTGTTCTTGAGATGGTGTATGGTTTCAAGCTTTGCAAATTACGACGAATCCGGTTCTTCTCTTCAATAGAAAAACTTTCTTGCACCAAGTATTCCAAAATCAAGATGATGTCGACACTAGTCACTATATGAATATCTTTTTCTTTCCAATAGATGCACGAGATGATGGGAATCTCTGGCGTATAGTTCTTCTTTGCGATTGGATTGAACTCCACCCAGAAATCCGTTGGCGAAATCCGATTAAAGTTAAACTGAACCAATCTTCGTTCATTCATCACTTCATCCTGGCTCCAATCAAGAGTGATGGAGTTGACGTCTTTTTCAAAAAGTAACTTAACTGGAGTATTAATCAAGTTTAGATTCTGTCTTATATAATCCGGATCCAAAGAGGATGTTCTGATTAAGTTCGAATCCCCAACATTCCCCTTTGTCCAAGGTATACTACTTTTATCGTTACTAGTCATGATACTTGATCGACTAGTGATGTATTAGACTGAAAGTATTCCACTTTAAGACAATAACATTTGCTGATCCTTTCGATGAAGAGAAAAAGTACAGAAAAAGGATTAGCAGCAATAAACTGAATATATATTGTGGATAATTAATAAGGTTGTGGAACAGTTAATTGGTGGCTGATTTTCTTTTTTTTTTTTTCGCTTTGATTTTTAATTCGTTCATAGCAAAAGAGCAATTCAACGTATCTCAGACACAAACAAACAAAGGTTTAACAAAGTAAAACAAGGTAAACAAGGTCAGAAAACAGTCACACAATTCTTGCGCAGGGTGAATCACTGTCGGTGCAGCCCCGGGCGAGCGAGCTGGCCAATGGCGTTGCTCCCAGGGGTTTGAGACAATGGCCGTGGTGGTGGTGGCAGCGAGGGGCTAGAACCGATGGCGAATTAGGGTAAATGTGCGGTTACGTAAGGCTGTCTGGACACACGCAGACACTTTGACGGTGTCGTCGCTGTCGTTCTGCCGTTGTGCCGTTTAGTTTGGGTTCTGGCACGGATGGAGTTACAGTTACTAAATGAGGTGATGTCTCTGAACTTTGGTATTTTTTGAAGATCACCTTGTTTTACTTATTTTTTACCTTTTATTTCTGTTTTACTTATTTTTTACCTTTTATTTCTGTTTTACTTATTTTTTACCTTTTATTTCTGTCTTACTTATTGGCCAGGAATATTTTTTGGCCTGCACTACTTACTTATTGGCCAGGAATATTTTTTGGCCTGCACTCCTTATTGGCCAGGAATATTTTTTGGCCAGTGTTGCCTTTTATTTTCATGGGTAACTTTTATTTTCAATTGTTTCACTTTTAATTCTGATTGTTTCACTTTTAATTTTGATTGTTTCCCAGTTATTTTTTCCCTTGTTTTCGTTTATATTTTTTCATTTATCGATTATGTAAGCTATTTTCTGCCGTCTGACATTTGTTGTTGTCTCAGATTGCTCTTGGCTCCTTGCTTGAGCCCCACGACTTCCGAGGGCGGGTGCCGACTTGTGGTGAGTGACAAAGGGGGTCGTGTCGCGGCCGGAGCCTACTGGCGGTGAAGGTTGTATTTTGCAACCAGGGATGGTTTAATAGGTGAGTATATCGACGATGATGTTGATTAGACTCACCAAGACCTCGATGCCCACCAACACAACCACAATGAACTCCAAACTCTCTTCGTGCGAGTGGCCCAACTGCTCTTTCAACATTTGCAAGAGGTCGCTGATCACCTCTAATCGCTGGTTCAAGAGCTCAACCCGCTGGTTGATCTCCAAGTATCCCCTGGTTGCTTGGTAGATGGGTTCCAAATGCGGCTCGGCCCACATTAGCTCCGGGGAGTCCAACACCGACCCATGGAGGTTGATGTTGATTCGCAAGATAAATAACTCTCCGATCGATTTCATAATCTCGTCCCGCGTCATCTCGACTTTCCCAGTCATGGCTATTTGCTGCGGGATGTCCTGGGTGTCTTCGATGGTGTTATCAACCAATTCTTCAAATAAGGAGATCTTGACCGATTGCGCCAAAGCATGGCTTATCGATAATTTCAACATGTAATTCGAATCATCTCTCAAAGTAATGAAATCATTATATATTCGGGGCTGGTACAGCTGGGTGATGTAGTAATTGAACTCTTCGATTTGTATATCTTCATTCAGTAATTTTTCACTTTCGAACTTGTCCAAACTGTCTAGGAAAAATTGCTCTTCCTTTAATGAATACCCCCACATGATTATCACCCCGTACTCAAAAATAAATATATCGTTTTGCTTGCCAATATCAATCTCTCCTCCTTCATCCGCTAATCGAATTAACTTCCGTTCGTTATTCTCTTCTTCAACGTCTTCCTCGTTTCTCCAGTCCTTGTACCGGAATGGCGTATATAAACATTCATCAAATAACTTCGGACTCGTATTATGTATTCTTTTCCTCTCCTTTAGCCATCTTAACAATTCCTTCATCTTATACGACCCACACGTACAGTATGCACTTACCCTGGGTAATAAATCTCGATGCAGCTTACTCAATATCTCGGCATCTTTCCGTGCCGGCTTATCGGTGATTCGCTTCACTTGGGAGTAAACCCCCAGTCGTTTACTTCTTCTTTTCCTCACCTCCTCCTCCTCTTCCTCTTCTTCATCCTCCTCCTCTTCTTCGTCCTCAATCCCAATTGGATCCTCCGGTAGCAACTTCAACTTACTCGTAGTACGACTCGTCCGCTGCAATCCTATCTGCGGAGATTGTGATATCTTGGAACTGGCCCGATTGGCTTGATTCACCACCACCTCTTTGCTCTTGGTCTCTGGGAGTTTTATCGGATTCTCAGGGGTCTCCCCCTGGTACCCTAACCGCTTCTTCCTCCCACTGCTTCCTGTCGCCAACAACGGCGTCCTGTCCGATTGATCTGACATCTGTCTCTAATTGATTGTCTGGTTGGTCAATTAAAAGAGTTCTTCTTTTATCTATTCGATATTTTTGATGGTGTACTTTTTTTTTGTAGTGCACTTAAATTTTTGTAGTGCGCCAATCTATTTTGATGAGATGCCCCGATGCCCTTTTAAAAAAATTAATTCTCTATTCCATCACCATCAACCTTGATCTACATCTTTACCATGTCGATGTCTCTGAAGCATAGCAAGGTCAAGAAGACCCAGTCCACGAGAAGACATGCGTTTGCGTCTTTCCGTGAACGAGTGGACTCAATGAAAATTGAGCCCAGTCTCAACTTGACTAAAAGAGTCCATGATTTTGTCGAAGTATCCCATTTCCTTACTACTTTAAACCATTGGAAAGAAGTTAATGTTAGTGGTGATTTCACCGATTTCTTAGACGAAATCGAATCCTTGGTCCAAACTTTGCCTCAGCTCTTATACTATCAAAATAAAGTATTTCAATCTTTGGTGAAACATATAAAAATTAATGATGCAAATTCAATTCAACCTTTATTAGAATTATTATCCCAGTTCATTCATGACTTGGGCCCGGATTTTCTACCCCATTATGAAGAATATTTGAAACTAGTCACCGATTTAGCTTGCTCAGTTAACCCAAATGATTTACAAAATAATAAAAACTCCTCAAATATCTTGGAATGGTGCTTTAAC
Source organism: Hyphopichia burtonii NRRL Y-1933 (assembly GCF_001661395.1). NCBI lineage: Eukaryota > Fungi > Ascomycota > Pichiomycetes > Serinales > Debaryomycetaceae > Hyphopichia > Hyphopichia burtonii. The sequence goes on from NW_017963732.1 coordinate 637,440, forward strand.
TGTTTGGCATTCTCTTTCAAATACTTATCGAGAAGTTTAGTTAATGATTTGATTCCAACTTTTGAAAACCTTTTACCAACCTTATCTTTAACTAAAAAAACTTACATCTCAAGGTTCTCAGCTGAAGCTTTATCTTTCTTGATAAGAAAATCTAAATCCGATTCCTTAGATTCAATGATAACTTATTCTTTCAATAATCAGATTGATCTCATCATTAATAATCAAAGCTATCGTGAATCCTTGGTCACTTTATACGCAGAATCAATGATGAGCACTTCCGGTAATTTCCATTCAAAATCATCTCTTATTCTATCTAAATTAGTTGATCATTCATTATTATTAAATGATTCAAAGGATTCATTATCAAAGGGCTCAATCATCTCAATAATTTGTGATATCATCTTAAACTTATTCAATCACGGTAATCCTGACGCTTGTGATAAATTCTATAACTTAATCATAAATTATCTTAATGAGCTTCTTGATAAAGATTTAAACTTACAATTATTGCTTTCAGTTTCCCAAATCTTATCAACTCTTTCATTTGCTGAGTCGGGTAAAAAAATTAAATCATGGAATCCAATCATTTCCGTATTGATTAAACTAATCAATAAAATTCAAAATTCATCCCATGAAAGTAATTCAAGCTTGTTGAACTCCTTGGTTTATAATTTCATCATCTTATTCCGTAATGGTAATAATCAAGAAATTACTAGATTTCATAAAACTTTATTCGATTCAATTATTTCTTTGAATAATGCTAGTCATTTCCTCGTCTTTGCTGATTCAAACTTATCCATATCCGAATCAAAATTATTAAGCTTTGGTATTGCAAATCACATTCAAAACTTCATTAATAAATTGTCTTCCAAAAATTTCCAGTCATTCGACAATTTGAAAAAATTGGCATTTTTCTTAAATAGGTTATCTGCAAAAGAGTCAACCTTACTTAATTCCATTATAATCCCTCATGAAGTCCAAGATGTTATAATATCCGAGTTGGAATCATTTTCAAAAATTGCCAGTCATGATGACCTCCTAGAAATTTATTGGAGAATTCTGGTTTTGAAATATAATACTAAATTCGTTAATTTACCAACTCAATATTTTATTAAATTGATCAAACAATTATTCAATGAATCATTTAAATTAGATTCTAAACTTTCTCATGATTTAATCGGTATTACCATTGATTTACTAACCATGTCATTATCAATAAATTCAAATCCAAAACTTTCAAATGAAATCTTCGATATTGTTTTACTCAGTAATAATTTCTCCCGTTTTAAAGAATCTCCAATATTAATGAATTCTTTAAAAAACTTTATATCCACTTCTCATGCTTCCTTAGGTGATAAATTAAGTTTAATTGCAAATGCTACCATTATCTCCGTTTCCGATAACCTTTCTTCTCCTAACCCTAAAGCTCGTTTAAATTCAATTGAATTAATGATAAAATTAACTAGTACCGTTCATAGTTCTGATGAAATCTCTCCTATTTTACAGCAAATCCAAATCATAGAACAAATTCCTTTGACTATTTCCAATTCAAGAGATTTGGAACTAAGAATTAGAAATTTAGCTAATACTTTTAAAAGTTTAGAATCTCCTCTGGATATTGAAAAAAAATCAATCTCAAATTACATGATTGGTCTTTTAACCAATAAGTTTAAACCTTGTTGGGATGGGGTCTATAAATCACTTCCATTCATTTCAGAATCATGTTCCCAATATCTTTGGAGCTTGTTTTCATATCTTCTCAAGTTTGACTTTAATTCTCAAGATTCAACCTATTGCGATTTAACTTCAGTCTTTGATGATAATGATGAAGGCTCATTAGCAGATTGGCAACCTAACAATTATAGAATTCACGATAACTTCAAACATATAAATGATGAATTTCTTTCAAAATATCAGAATGCTACAGTCTCGATTATGGACTTCGCTCATGAATTAAGAGGCGATTCCCTTTACGAATACATGTTACGTTCAAGAGTTATCCAATCATTGTCTGTGGTTCCATCAATTGCAGAATCCAGATCTGAAGAATTGGTTCCTTTGGTGTTGAAGAATAATGACGAAAATGATAATGACGAAAACTCAAACTCCCCACATTGGTCGGTAAAAGATCGTACTTCATTAATTTCTGTCTTTAGTAAGTTCAAGAATTTGAATAAGATCCATGATAGAGATGCTTTCAAAGCTCACATCATGGACATGCTTAGTCATAGACAAAGTCAAATGCAAGAAGTTGCTTTGGATGTGCTTATGAACTGGAAAATTCCGGGTGTCAATAAGTATAAAGATAATTTAAAAAATTTGTTAGATGACACCATATTCAGAGATGAAGTTACAAAGTTGGTTGTTAAGGGGTCCGACTCAACCATTGAAGATCAAGATTATCCAACAGTTGTCCCAGTTATATTAAGACTTTTATTCGGTAGAGCTCAGGGTGCATCAAAAACAACTAGTAAGATTGGTAAAAAATTTGCCGTTTTTTCTGTTCTACCAAATTTCCCTGATCAATATATTAAGGAATTCTTAGAAATTGGGTCAAGTAGAACCAGTTACGAGGCCTACTTCAGTGGAGATTTGGATTTAGACTCTGTTGATTCTTTCGAAATAAGAAGAATCTTGGGTTATGTCCATCTTTTGGAAGAAGCTTACGGTTCTTTAGGTTATAAATATAAAGAAGTTTTGGAATCAACGATTCAGCCTTTGCTTTTTTCATTAATCGTGGCCCAAGACAAGATTGATAAATTAAAGGGTGAGGAAGATATTATATTTGTCAAGAGTATTCGTTCTATAAGACAGAATGGTCTGAAGTGCTTTGAAACCTTATTCAAATTATTAGGACCAAAATTTGAATGGGATCAATATGTTGGGTTGATTTATAACTCAATCATCAAAGCAAGGTTAGAAAAGTTTTCTGATGAAAATATCCAACAACCATCTTCTGTATTGAAAATAATACTTGGTTGGATAGAATCGGATAACGTTAATGAATTCTTATACATAGATGATTTCGCTCCAGTTAAAGCTGTGGTTTCTTTGTTATTCAATCAGCATTTGAAAGAATCAGTACTTTCGGTGGTCTTAGAATTTTGTATCAAGGCATTAACAAGAAATAAAATTGATGATGATAGATACTTTACTCTTGCTGCCATCTTGGTTGATTCATTGCTTCAAAATCTACCAAGTGTTATTGAAAAAACAACTGATCGTGATACTAATTCGAAAGCTATTCATATTCTTCTTTTGATTATTGAAGGTAATTACATCGATGAAGATTCTACAAGATCCTCCTTATTGAATTCTTTAACTTCAGCGTTGGATAAACCTCAAAGTCAAGTTATTTCAAAAGATAAAACTAACATTCTTCTTTCCTTATCTGCTTTGATCAATGAATTTGACTGTTCATTCGATGAATTGTCAGGTCTCTATAAAAGTGTATCAAAGGCTTTCAGAGTTTATAGTGACCGCTCAATCCGTCAAACATTAGTCACTGTGGTTCAAAGTATTGGTAACAAATTTGTTGATTATCAAGTTGTGGGTGAATTACTTGATGATTTGAATGCAAATTCTCCAAAGCGTATTGAAGAACCAGATTTCGAAAGACGTTCAAGCGCATTTAAAACTATCAATGAAGATTTATACAAGACTTTCTCCACTGACCAATGGTTTCCTATAATTAATTGTGCTTTATTTTTCATCAATGACGAGCTTGAATTGGCCATAAGAACAAATGCAGCATTTACTTTGAAACGTTTTGTTGATTGTTTTTCAGAAAAAGAATCTATTGAAGCAGCAAGTAAATTCATACATTCTTTCAAAGACACAGTTTTGCCCCATTTACGTATCGGTATTAGACATCACAACCAAGATGTCCAATCTGAGTACATTGGATTGCTTTCCCATATTGTTGAACATAACAAATATTTGCCGGAGTTTGAAAATATGAAGGTATTATTCGGTGAGGATGATGAATCAAATTTCTTTGAAAATATCACACACATCCAATTGTTTTCCCGTCAAAAGGCTATTAGGGATTTAGCAGGATTGAGAAATGAATTATCTGGTAGTAACATTTCACACTATTTATTACCGATTGTCGAAAGTTATGCTGTTGCTAAGGAGGAAAAGTTTAGAAATATTTCTAATGAAGCTGTTGTCACTATTGGCTTATTGTGTACTTGTGTTACATGGACTCAATACAAAGCCTTGTACAGAAGATATCTTGCAGCATTAAAAAGTTCCAAACCTGAAGAACTAAAAGTCAGAGTAAATATCATTGTTTCGGTATCTAAATCCTTATTAGATTCAACTAATTCCAGAAAAGAGGGTAAGAATGACGATATTTTGAAAGATTTTCCAACAAATCAATTAGAAGTTGATACATATATCACTAAAGAGTTATTCCCATCTATATTAAAAGTTTTGAATGTGCGTGATGATCAGACCATTGTTGCTCGTGCTCCATTGGCAGAGGCTTTAACTTGCCTTATTATGTGTATTACAGAAGACCTTATAGAAACTGAATTACCTGGTACTTTGACTAGTACTTGTCAGGTCATGCGTTCTCGTTCTGAAGAGTTAAGGGATGCTGTTAGAAAGAGTTTAAGTAAAATAGTGACAATTCTTGGTGCTAAATACTTCAAATTTATTTTACAAGAATTAAAAACAGCATTATCAAGAGGTTCCCAAATTCATGTTTTGAGTTTCACAGTTCATCATATGTTGGTACTGATATCACCAATTTTAGAACATGGTGACTTAAATGACTCAGCTGGGCTTCTTGTTGATATAATCATGGAGGATACTTTTGGTGCTGCTGGTCAAGAGAAAGATGCTGAAGGTTATACCAGTAAAATGAAAGAAGTTAAGCATAAAAAGAGTTTTGATTCTGCTGAGATCTTAGCTTCTAATATAAGTTTAGAGAACTTCAGTTTCCTCGTTCATCCTTTGAAACTTCTTTTGAGTGAAAATGTTTCTTATAAGACTGAAAATAAACTAGATGAATTATTAAAAAGATATGCATTGGGATTAAACCATAACTCTTCTTCGAGTACTAAAGAAATATTAGTTGTTTGCTTTGAACTTTACAAGCAATCTGCAAAAGAATCTGAAGATAGACCATTCAAAGGCAAGAAAATTAGTGAATCCGAGGAACACTTTTTGGTTCAACTCAATGCTAGGCCATTAAAAATGCAAACCAAGAATAATCAATATATCTGTACTTTACAAAAGTTCTCTTTAGAATTATTGAGGGTTTCTATCACGAGAAATGATGCTTTACTTACAGTTTCTAACCTTGAAGGATTCATACCTATTCTTCAAGAAAGTTTGAACTCTGACAATGAAGGTGTTTGTATAAGTTCATTGAAGGTTTTAAATATCATTGTTAGGCTTTCCTTCTCCGAAGATATTGATGAAATTTTCAAGTCTTGTGCTGCTAAGTCTTTGGATATCGTAAAGGATAGTCCATCCACAAATTCAGAAATTTGTCAAAGTAGTTTGAAATTTTTAGCCACAATCATCAGACATAAGCCAAATGTTGAATTAAGTGATGCTGCAATAAGTTATGTATTGGAACGAGTACTTCCTGACTTAGAAGAACCAAATAAACAAGGTCTTGCGTTTAACTTTTTAAAGGCTGTTGTTTCTCAGCATATTATGATACCTGAAGTATACGATGTTATGGATAAAGTTGCCAAAATTATGGTGGTCAATCATTCTAAAGAAATCAGGGACATGTCTAGAAGTGTCTATTTCCAGTTTTTAATGGAATACGATCAAGGAAGAGGTAAATTGGAAAAACAATTCAAATTCCTTGTCAATAACTTAGGGTATGTAACTCAAGCTGGTAGACAAAGTGTTATGGAGTTGATACATTCAGTCGTTTTAAAATCTGGAACAGAATTCCTCAAAAAATTGGCATCTAGTTTCTTCGTTGCTCTAGCAAATATTGTTGTCAGTGATGATGTTGCTAAGTGTCGTGAATTGGCCTCTACCTTAATTTCAAATATCTTTAAAAAATTGGGTACCTCCAATTTAAGTAATATTGAAGCTTACGTAAATGCATGGCTCACCCAATCCTCAAATGATTTATTGAAGAGATGTGGTTTGAACATCTATAAGATCTATATTGGTGAATTCGGCGTTGGATCAAACAAACGCCTTGATGATGTTGCAAAAGAGACCATTGAAATTACTTTGAAGAAATCTAGAAATGCAAATGAGGATTCTTCTGATACATTGTGGGAAGATGTTTATATAAATTTGAGTGCATTCAATTCGATTTGTTCCAAGTTAAGAGAGGAGGTTTTCAAGGAAAAGTATGGTGATATCTGGGTAAGTGTAATCGAAGTTTTGTTATACCCTCATTCATGGGTCAGATTGATATCTTGTCGTTTAGTTGGGCTTCTCTTGTCTAACTTGGATAATTTAGAATTCGAAATAAGCGATTATCAAATTCAGACCATAGCTTACAGACTTTTGCACCAATTGGGAGCACCTTCAGTTTCAAAAGAATTAGGAACTCAGATTGTGAAAAACTTGGTTCTTATTGTGATGAGATGGGAATCAAACAAGACATTATTTATTCACAACCAAGACAAAGTAGCTGATACAGATGAAGAACAAACCAGATTCAAATATGCTTCTGAATATATGGTTTCCCGTGTATGTGCTATTATGAGACAAGAAAGAAACTTCAAAGATGCATATATCTCTAAAGTTTCTGCAATTCAATTTTCAGCAATGCTAGTCCAAATTATGGACGAAAATAAGATAGCAGAAGCTGCTGAGAAAATTTTGCTTGGTTTATATAACTTTACTGAATTAGACCCAAGTAGAAGTGATGAAGATGCTAAATTAGTTGAATTAACTACTGAATGTATGCAAATCATTGAAAATAAAATGGGTGTATCTGACTACACCGCCATTTATTCGAAAGTTAAACTGCTTGTTAACTCTAGAAGACAAGAGAGAAAAACAAAAAGAGCACAAATGGCTCTTAATGCTCCTGATGTTGCAGCCAAAAAGAAGATGAAGAAACATGAAAGATTTAGAGAAAAAAGAAAGCATGTTAAGGACGAGAATGGCTACTACCGTGCTAAGAAGAAGAGAACAATTTAATCATTTTTTGTATATAGATTAAAAGTGTATTTTGAATATTACATGTGTATATTATAATTTGATATTTTTACAAAGAACGTTTAAAAGGCAAACTCAATTAGTAGAATTTTCAGGATCGGCTTCTTTAGCCTCTCCATTAACAGGTTGATCTGACAATGAAGACTCGTGACTGGTCTGTGTATGGTGTTCATTTGCTGAATCAGTTGGTCTATTCAAACCATTTTGTGCCGGTGTCTCGGGAACATCTGAGGCTTCTCTTTGTGCCATAGAAGAATCAACTGCGTTTTCATTAGAACCCTGGTTTTGATCATCTTCGACTTTGACTTCTGAATCCAATGGGGCTTCAGTATCGGCAGTTTCCACTTCGAGTTCTGCTTCTGCTTCTGGCTCTGCTTCTTGCTCTGCTTCTTGCTCTGCTTCTGCTTCTGCTTCTGCTTCGTCTTCTGCTTCTGCATCTGCTTCTTCTGCATCAACATCCATTTCTGCTTCCGCGTCTGCTTCTCCGTTAATTGAAGGTTCTATATCTTCATCATCTTGTTCATCATTCTCCTCAGGTTTAACTGTAGTTTCCCTACTAGGGTCTGCTTCTGAATCATCTATTGGAGCTTCTGAATCAGTTTTTTGCTTTTTGTTCGCTTTTGATTCATCCAGTCTTATTTCTTCATCCTCTTCATCCTTCTTCTTTTGGTTGTATACCACCATTTCCCTCTGGTATCTAGCTCTGTCTTCTTCGTACAATCTATAGAACGGTTGACGTTTTTCAAGATCTAAATTTCTCCAAGCTTCAGTCATTGTTTTAGATAAGTCAGTAACGACACCACCACTTGATTCAATTTCATGTTTGACGCGTTCCTTTTCCAGCTCACAAAATATTAAATAGGCATTAGTGGGTCTTTTTGGTAAATCAGGATCTCTTAACTTAGCTTTAGCGGCTGCAGAAGTAGCCGGACCTCCTCTGCGTTTTCCTTTCTTGGATAAGGAAGTACGAGAAAGATCAGCATTCGAATCAGTCAAAGAGTCATCCAAAACAGTTGGAGATGGAGGAGGTGACATTTCCTCTAGTTCGGCTATACCATCTGGTACCATTATAGCTCGATCCTCGAGTCTTTCGAGTAGTATCATATATTCAAGACGTAACCTTCGAATCCCCATTCTAGTTCTTGAAAGTGCTATAGTAGCAATCTCATTATTTTCCTCGATATCCGTTATTCTTTTTTTCAATTCTTTACATTTTTGTTTCAATTTTTGTTCTATTAATGAAATGTTAGAATTCATTCAATATATAAGAGAAATATAGAACATACCTTCACTTTCTGGAGCTTCGTTCTTCGACATCGCTGTCTTAATTGCTTGAGACTTCATAGTAATCGCGATTACTGATGAATATCAATCAATTAATTGGCTTTTCCAAAACAACCTTGTCTTCCTTGAGTACTTCAAGCAAGAAGACTGAATTTTCCTGGATTTCTCAACTGGCGATAAAAAATTCCTTGGTTCTTTACACGACCTTTCTTTTTTTTTTTTGTCTTTGTTAGGCAGTTCTATTAGTATATCTGAATACAAAAGGTTCTTTTGTTCACCCTGTAAGCTTACTCATTATCTCAGAGTAAGTGGTTGGACTTTGATTTTAGGTGTTGTTGTGGTGGGTGAATTTTTAGGGAGTGAAAATAGAGAGTTTTTTTGAAAAAATCATCGAATTTAAATTTTGCAGCAACGACATCAACAAGTGTCAAGAAGTCGATTAGAGCATGACTGACTCAAATAAGAATAAGCGTTTTGAAGTTATAATCAAGGAACAATACTACAACACAATAAGTAAGCAAACATAAGATAATTGAAAATTATATAGCAAAACAAAAGTAGTTAACTAACGAAAATAAATGAGTGAAGAAGAAAACCGCCAACCTATTCAACCAGCATGCATACCAAGCGTGAAACCTATTAGTCATGAAAAAGGGTAAAAGAAAAAAAGAATTATATAAAAGAGTATTTAAATTTGAGGAATGAAATAAAAATCATTAAGCAATGCTATTGGTGGTGGATAATACTTCATAGTCAGAGTCAATTTCACAATCAGACTCACTGATCATATCGTACTCATCCATATCCTTGTCATTTTCAGCATCGTTTTTTGCATCTTCTGCTTCTGCAATGGTTGAATTAGCATCCAAGTATTGAGATCCTTGCTCAATAATAGATTCCTTTGGCAAAGTTGGTAATACCATCGAGTGAACCGACAGAGAAAACGATTGCAGTCTGGATTGATCAGCTGAAGCTGGGGAAGAAGCGAGTTCATGATCTTCAGTCACAGATGAGGCATTATCATCGTTCAATTCTTCTTCGGGAGTACTTTCAATAGTAGCTTTTTCTGGTAATTCAACCGGGGTAACGGTATTGAAATTAAAGGAGCCAGAAAGTTGTTTCATACTCAATTCAGTAAAAGCAGTGAAAGAATCATTCTTCATTACTAATTTGAATGGATATTTAAGATGGGCTCCGTTAACAGCGATGTTAAATTTAGCACTTTTACCCGATAAAATACCATGTTTTTTATGAACCAAAACACTTGATACATTTGTTTCGAAACAATTATAGACTTCGAATTTCAAATCCGAGCAATCAATTGGTTTTGCTGATTTATTAGTAATGATGATTTGAGCCATTTGGGAAGATTTAGGAACAAAAACAACGTTAACTTGATCTTTTCTATCAAAGACGATATTATTTGAAGTTTCAATTGATTTTGTATCAAATTCTGGCACTGCTTTGGTACTAACAACAAGACTGGATTCTTCGCTTTCATTATACTGCCCTTCCATTATCAAACTCGAATCATAGGTTGAGATTCTTAATTTTTTACCTGATAATTCGTGGAATTTATCAGACAATTTACCCAAGTTATAAAATCTGTGTTGACCTGGAGCAATACTATTAGCAGCTCTAACAACGACAGTTTCACTTTCATCATCATTGAAAAAGGTAAAAGTCAAGTCACCGCCATTAATGACAAAACGAGAGTTGTTTTGCAACATGATTGAAATGACTCTACAGTGGTCGCTATATTTTTTTGTCTTGACCACAACATGTTCATTAGTAGCTTCAAGGTTCAAGTCAGAAGATTGATTTGAATGGGTCACTTCTTTTTCTTCAGTTTGAGTTTGTTTTTGTTGCTGAGGAGAATAAGATTGAGTAGCTTGATTATTTTTAAACTGTTCAACCAAGCTTTGTAACATTGCAAATTTAGTATCATCATCTTCATTGCCTGAACTGATAGAGTCGGCGAGTTTTTTGAATCGAATTGCATTTTCATAAACTGCGTGTTCCATAGAGCCAACTTCACGGAAGTTAGTGGCGAACCTACCAAAAGCAACCGACTCTGGAGTGGAAACTTTTGCTAGAGGATGGGCCGGTAAATGGCCACCAACGGGATTTTTCAAATTTGCTTCACAGGAAGAGCAAAGGTCGAAATCCGGACACACCAAGCATTTATATCTAACCCCATGGATTGGTTTAAATTCATGGGAAGAGCAGCCGTCACAAGCCACATTTGTGTGAACAACCAAATCATTGGTCTGATCATTGGTTTGATTATGGGTTTGATTATGGGTTTGATTATTGGTTTGATCAGCCGGTTGGTGTTGATCAGACTTATTTTCAGACTCACCAAGATCAAATGAGAAGTCCTTCATGAACTCTTTGAAATGATCAAAGCAAGCTTCAACCAAAGCATCACCCAATTTAGCAAAATCGATTTTTTTAAGAGGAGATTCATCCGAAGTCTTTTTTGCAGCATTGGCAATGGCAGTTTTATCGGAAATACGTAACTTGACGTGGTTTTTAACCTTCAAGCTTCTCAATAAGCATTTAAAGTCATCTGGTGATTCCAAACCAATGTATTTCTTATTCTTTTTTGATTTTCTAGCCAAACTAATTAATTCGTAAGGTGGAGATAAAGGTATTCCGTATTTCGACAAGATTTTAATCAAAGATTCTTTCGAATTGAGTTTATTCAAGACTGACCGATCAATACTAATGGTCTTAGTAAGAATATCTCTTTCTGATTTCTTATCAAAGGGTAATGAACCGTTTACTGCTGCTGCAGCGGCAGCAACGGTAGATACATTATCACAATCGAGGTCAAGTTTGCTAAGCAGCACTTTCAAAGTTACCATGCTTTCACTGGAGGCTCCTGAATCCATGGCTGAAGTCAATGATCAAGAAGAAGAAGTACCAGACTAAGATGAAATACAAGATGGCAATCGAAAAAGGGATATAATGTGATTGCCCCCTTTATAAAGAACCCTAGGGGCAAACTGCACTAGACGTTTTGCAGTTTATTTGATTTTGCCAGTGATTTTTTTTTTTTTTTTCTCTTTTCTGTGGAGAGATAACGATGGAATTTTTCATTTAGAAACTTTAATCAGGTCCAGAGAGATGACACGGTATGAGTATCCTGCGGTGGTGGTGTTTGACTTGGACTACACGTTGTGGCCATGCTGGTGTGATACGCACCTTTCGCCGCCGATCAAGCCGGTTTCCAAGACCCGAGTAGTTGATCATTACGGGATGGAATTGTCAATGTATAAGGATGTTGAATCGATAATGGTTGAATTAGAAGCCAATGGGGTGGAGATTGTGGGAGCCAGCCGTACGGCCACTCCCCGGATAGCACAGGAGCTATTGAGCCGGTTGCATATCAACGGGAAACCGTCGATGAAGTATTTTGCCAATCTTCAATGGGGGCAAGGAACTAAAACCAGACATATTCTGAGAGCAGCCAAGGAGTTGGGCATGACAAAAGAGTTGGAGGCAGGGATGTTTATCTTGTTTGATGACGAATGGAGAAACCGAGACGTTGAATCCATAAACTGTCATTTTGGACATATAGTCGATGAACGGAAAGGATTAACTCGGGAAATCTTTGAAAAAAAATTAATTGAATGGACCAAACTACAGAATGAACAGCATTAAATATAATAATAATATTAGAATAAATACATACAAGATAAATAGTTAATTACTTGAGTAATTTTTGTATAGAGTAAATTAGGGTGAGGACAAATTGAGAATAGTTAAGATTTAGTACAAGGGCAAGATAATTAACCACTCTTTTCCTGAATAGACTTAACGTAGGAAATAAGGCCATCACGAGTAGCATCCGGAGGAGGACTGATTTCTTTCTTGAATAAGTTAGTAATTGCTAAAAGGTATCGATAAAGTAATATACATACTTGGCTCAACCAATGTTTCAAGTTATCTTGAGACCATTCATTGATATCCACAAGACTGCTGTCACCCACCACGGTCTGAGAAAGAGCCTCTTCTTCTTTCTCGGCTTGTTGCACGTCGGATCTGCTGAGTTCTATTGGTTCGTTATCATCGGATGCTTCTTCCTGGGTGTTGGTGAGATAGTTATAAATTGACGTTTTCAAATGGGGGAAAGTCGATATCAAAAGATACCCGGCCCCAAGCACCACGGCCCCGGTCCCGGCAGCCACCTTAAGGTTACGTCCACGAGCAGACTTGTTCAATTGAAGCGCCATCGTTAAAGAAAGAAGTAATAGACAATTAAATCAGTCAACTTTTGCTCATTAAGAGTCGAGTCAGAAAAAAGTGCACGATCGCACGTGAATTTCCTTATCGTCCCTCGGAACTGATAAACTACATCACTTTCTTAACTTTGCAATAGTTAATCTTTGCAATAGTTAATCTTTGCAATAGTTAATCTTTGCAATAGTTAATCTTTGCAATAGTTAATCTTTACAATAGTTAATCTTTGCAATAGTTAATCTTTACAATAGTTAATCTTT
>NW_017963732.1:650452-755038 GCF_001661395.1 Hyphopichia burtonii NRRL Y-1933
CAATAGTTAATCTTTGCAATAGTTAATCTTTACAATAGTTAATCTTTGCAATAGATAATATTTCCATATTTAATTATAATACACATTGATGAAGAGAATTGAAGACCCATTAAATACATAACCTATAATTCTTGAGAACCTTTGGTGGCTTTACCTGATTTCTTAGGTAATAAGTTTTGGTGGATGTTTGGTAAAACACCCCCTTGAGCAATGGTGACATGACCCAATAACTTATTTAATTCTTCATCATTTCTAATAGCCAATTGTAAGTGTCTTGGAATGATTCTGGACTTCTTGTTATCTCTGGCAGCGTTACCGGCCAATTCCAAGATTTCTGCAGCTAAATATTCCAAAACCGAAGTCATGTATACTGGAGCACCAGAACCAACCCTTTGAGCATAGTTCCCTTTTCTTAATAACCTGTGAACTCTACCAACTGGGAAAGTCAAACCAGCTTTGGCTGATCTGGAAGTTGATGCTTTTTCTGAAGTTCCTGCTTTTCCTTTACCACCGGACATTGTATCTTGTTTGTTGTGGTAGTCAAAGCACTGGAAAACCAGCGAATCGTCCCAGTTATAAACCCACCGGTGAATTGGCGGTTGTTGTTGTTGTTGCTGATGGCAGCTAGTGCTCCTGTTTACACAGTTACCCCCTGCCTGTGTAACTGTGAGTCCGTGCCCCCGACCGCGCGCGGGCCTTGGTAAATTGGAGCACGCCGCGCGTACACCGGGGCACGGCCGGGCGCGCGCCCGTGCACCGCTACATCACGCAGTGTTAATTCAAGGGGGCGGCGGCAATGGTTTTGTTTTGATTAAACAACAAACAAAAAACACAACTTTTAAATATAAAAACTTGGATATCCCCGTTCTTTTATCGAATAACAACTACTTTTCTTTTTCATCCGTATAATCAATTGAAAATGGCCCCAAAAGCTGAAAAGAAACCTGCCTCCAAAGCTCCAGCTGAAAAGAAACCAGCTGCTAAAAAGACTGCTTCTTCTTCTGAACCAAAAAAGAGATCTAAGACCAGAAAGGAAACTTACTCTTCTTATATCTATAAAGTTTTAAAGCAAACTCATCCAGATACTGGTATTTCTCAAAAGGCCATGTCTATCATGAACTCTTTTGTTAACGACATTTTTGAAAGAATTGCTGGGGAAGCTTCTAAATTAGCCGCTTACAATAAGAAATCCACCATTTCTGCTAGAGAAATCCAAACTGCTGTTAGATTGATTTTACCAGGGGAATTGGCTAAACACGCTGTTTCGGAAGGTACTAGAGCTGTTACCAAATACTCTTCTGCTGCTAATTAATTTCTTTCTAATTCTTGTCCTGTTTTTTCCTTGTGTATTATATAGTTTCTAGTTTAAACTATGACTGTGTCAGTCTTGTATATTAGTCAAGAAACCTTGTTATGATTTAAATACGTTATTGTAGTTCTATTAATCACTCTAACTCTGAGCAATAATACCCCTGGCTGCAAAATAAACCAATACTCTTAAAGTATTACACTGTATAAAATAAAAGTATTACACTGTATAATAAAAGTATTACACTGTATAAAATAAAAGTATTACTTTGTATAAAATAAAAGTATTACTTTGTATAAAATAAAAGTATTACTTTGTANTGTATAAAATAAAAGTATTACTTTGTATAAAATAAAAGTATTACTTTGTATAAAATAAAAGTATTACTTTGTAAAGGTAATACCTTAGTCTTCGACCAAACGCATCTCTGATTCCCAATGGCTCTTGAATCCTTTCACTTCTTTAGAAACTTCATATCTCTGCTCTTGATTCTTAGTATATGAAAAATTTAAATATATAAAATTATCATTAATAACCTTGCAAAGTTTCATACCAACGTCGTCTATACCCCCCATCATTTCTATTTGTCTGCATCCCTTTTCAATCACGGCTTCTGAAAGCTCGGTTTCTGATCCTTCAACGTACGATAACAATAAATAGTACCCTTCAATGGGTTTCTGTTCCTTGACCGCCATACGAAACCCTCCATATAATACATCGTAGGCGTGTGCATCTTATCCTGCTCGTCAACAACTTCTGAATTGTGTTTGGCAATCAGCTCATAACAATTGGCTTCTCTAAGAAAACTCTGTATACAAATAACTTCCAGGTCAATTAATGCTTCTCCCAAACCTTACGCCTTCGAAACAACTTCCGGAATATAAAGCTTCATCACAACCAGATCGCCTGGTCTCTTGTCGCTGAGTACTTGCTTGAAAAATGGGAAGAATTGACAAAGTAACTCAACCCTAAACTTGTACACCTTTCTCAAGAATCCGTCTCCTGAAAAGTTCCATCCACGTAAAACTTCAAACCCACTCCACGATTCACATTGGCCAGTGACTTGGAAAATACTCTTGCGGCTGTCAATGTTAGCTCTAGCATTGGTTTCTTCGACAAGTACGTCCTTAATTGCAGCACGACGAAAATCAGCCTCTTCTTCAGGCTTCACCACTAAGGCTTCTTTAAAAACACAAATAGTCTCCTTCTGTCTTTCCTTACGAAGCTCTTCTTCTGGAGATCCTTCGGAATATAACCATGATAGAAAGGCGGCCTGAACGGTTATACACATATCCTTAAATGGTTATTCGAAATGAAACTTCTACTTCAGTGTCATTACACTTTGCCATTTTATCCAAATCGCCTTCATCAATCTCTAAGAAAAGAGTATGGTGGAAATTAGTTATAATACCACGAGTTACTTTGCAAACAATAAAGTTTGGACAAAAATTTCTCATGATTAACTTGAAATCATTATTCCATGTCTGGATTCCATCCTTAACCAAATTACTAAAGTCAGGTCCTAACGAATCGAGAAAAAATAAAGGTTCTCCATTCTCCAAATAAACCACATCTGGTCTACCTACGATTTTAACCTGACTAGTTTCGTCTTTAATTCTTACAAAATGGTCAACTCTTATTTGACGTCCTGCTACTTCGAGAAACCAAATTGTAGGATATTGAATGTATTCTTCGAAATCGCTAAAGCAATTACCCTCAGTAACAGGAACACAACTAACAATCTCATTAGATAATAAAAAAGCTTGAAGTATTCTCATCCACTTATCTTCGTAGTCGTTTGGATCTAAGTTTGAAATTTTCTCTCTATATTCTTGTTGAAAAAAATTCAAATTGCCAAAACATTCATTAGTAATTTCAGTTTCAATTCTTGGTTATATTCTAAATAACCTATTGCCAAGTTTAGAAATACCGATAATCAGACTGTAAACGTGTTCTAGTATCCATCCATCTGTATCAAAGTCAACCTCCAAAGGTATTGTGAAAAATGGAATAGCAGTATTTGCAAATAATTGTAAATCAAAGTTATCCCGAGAGTGAACTCGATATGTCAACTTAGATTTTATATGATACCGTTCAGAAGGACTCATTATTGCTAATAATTCAGGTATGACTATGTTGATGTATACTAACCTCTCACTTGGAAATCTTTTGGCCAAAGATTTAGCGGTGGCATTCTTAACATATTCTATTCGTTCATGTCCAGAAGTAGGTATTTCGGTTAATGGGGTAGGATTAACATACACTAATCGAAAGTTTTCTTCAAATATATCACGTCTTCCGCGGATGCCCTTGAAGTAATCATCCTGCTGACAATCATACCTTTCTAACAAGTCTTCTGGTGGAATGGAGTTAACATACACTATATTGTCAGTTGGAAAGATCTCCGCCAATGTTTCAGGTGTAAGGCAGTTGTAAACACTGTAAGTCCTGAAGTTTGAGTTTTTAGAATTTCACTGTAGCTACCTCGTAAATGTTACTTCATGGTGTTATGGTTTGAGTGAAAAGGTTAATCAATGTGAAATAATCAAATGTATTTATATTTATTAGCTTATTATAATGAGTTAAGTATTGCAACCGAATAAAAAATTTCTCTGCTTCGGCTGCAAAATCACAATATGTACGGATGTTCTGGTGTAGTAAAGAAATGGTGATACGCTATTCTAAAGTTCTTGATTGCAAGATACTTTTTGATGAACCAAAGTCAATGGTTAAACTATGTATGGAGTTTAGATATCTTAACTCAACCAAGCAATTTTGTATTCTGTTTTGTAATTTTATGTTTTTTCAAAGAACTGGAATTTTTTTCATAATTTTCACAACTTTCGTACAAAATTATATAAAGGTAATAAAGTAGACATCACCCAAAATCTTCATCTATTCCCTCCAATAATTGGCTGAAACCATCAACTTCACAAAATAAGCTTCTAAAATTATTAAATCACATCCTAAAAGAATTACCTTAAGAAAACTTAGCTTACCTTAAGAAAACTTAGCTTACCTTAAGAAAACTTAGCATAGATCTCCTATTAGCCATCTATGCAAATAGCCCATATAGACAATTTAAATAAATCATTTCGATAAGATGAAACTCCGTTTTCATTAGCAAATACACCTCACAGATAGTATTTTCAGCAGCAAAAAATTCATAATTATGCTTCATCAACCTATACTTTAAGCTAAAGCAAAAATACTTCAAATATATGATTGATCAAAACGAAGCTTCTCTCTCAGGCCAATCGATTTTCTACCATTTATTGGAAGTTCGTCAGTGTGGTCAATCTCAAAGCCAGGTGATATAATTTCTATGACATATTTAGTGAATAGTGAATATCATTTGATAAACGCTCAACGCCTCTATAACATTTTCACTAACATACTATTTTGCAATCTTCAATCTAACTCAACGGATTTTAAATTATTCATTGAATTTAAATAAACAAATACTTAGGATTATATAAATAGAGAATCAATACACTGTTTTCAAATAGCTAACATTGTCTTTCGATTTTAATTCTCAAGGTAATGTTTTACAACTAACATATAATATTCTGGTCCCGTATCAAGATAACTACTATATTATTTATCCGGTTTTTCGCCATACCACATTGAATTGCCATTATTTGTATTCATCAATAAATCAAGTTCTTTATCAGTATAATATTTCTTTCCATTAGTCTCAATTAACTTGATGCATTCATTTACTTCAATCTTTGATCTCCATGTATTTTCAATTATATCAGTTTGAAATAATTTGATAATGGAATTTAATGCTAATGCTTGTAAGCCTCCATTGAAGTTTGAATTGTAGTTTGAATTGTAGTAAAGAGATTTTCAATGAATGGTAATCTCTCTTCTTCAACCTTAAGGTTATACGTATTTAGTTTTTGTTTCTTAATTTCTGAAAAACCATCAAATTTCACCAGAGATTATTCAGGTAAATCTTTTCCTCATATCGTTATATATTTTCCATTGAATTTTAGATGGGTGCATATTCATGTATAATAAAAAAAGTAATTATTATCCTTAAAACTAGATTTTTGGTTTCATAATACAAGAAATAAAGAACTGGAGCATGATCAACAAGATTATAAAGAAAATTGTGTTCGAGTTTACAACATGTGTTAACGTTACTTCAAGACCGTTCTCTACAAACTAAGATAAAAGTGATAAAAATATATTCAATTGTAAATAGCTCTTACAAAGAACGGAATACGAGGTATCATCATTAAGTGTGGTATCTCCTGAGCAATATATATATAAATTTTAAACAGCCTATAAACCCTATAATTAAAATGCAACAAAAAAAAAAAACATCAAATAAACCGATGCATTGATTTATCTTTAAAAAATACTTATAGATGCATAACTTGCAAGCCTGATCGCATTTTCTCAATTAGCCTCGCCGGCTTACAATTACAGATTTTATTAACATAATTCATAGTTGACCTTAACTGTAGGAAATGTACATCATATCATAGTACTGATGAAATCATTTCGTCGGTAACGCTTCGTCAACCTAGCATAACTACCGTAAGTATCGAAGATAAAAACGTTAATGAACTACATCTAAAAGAGAAAAAACCTAAATATCTTGAACACCTCAGCTATACAATTTCGGATGGATGTAAAAAAAACCCTAATCAAAATAAACAAAAAATCCGAAAACATCTTCAGCAATTCCTTATTGCTATCATCAATACCTATGAAACAGAGCTCTATTCATCTGATTGAGGAAAATCAATCGCGCCAATACAAGTTTTTAAAATTCAGGTTCAATACTCACATTAAAAACCTATAATTGTATCTCTTTCAATTCTGAGCAATATATCCCAAGACGAGCAACACGATTGATGAGGGACCCATATCAATTGTTATTAAATTAGTTTCTTACTTAGACCAACCTTCACGTCATTTTTTAAGGAGAGGACGTGTTAATACGGTTGAAGAAAAGATTTACAAGGAAAAAGGAGATCATATAATAAAGCATACATAGCTAAAAAATTGATTTATACTAAATGAATATTTATTTAATTCAAGGCTGTATTTATTAAAGAATTGTTATTTATACATAATAATAAGCGCAATTTCCTACTTGATATGAGATCGGCAAATCATAATATAATGTGAATACTTGCATTAACTTTACAACCTCAAAATCTCAATAAGAAGTTTCAAAGAATAAATCAAACCAGTATTGAAAGGAAGAAAAAAAAATTCAAGAGTCTTGGAGTTAATACTGAACTTGAATGAAGTTCAACTAATTAATACTTTCACACAAAAAACCAGTCGATTAATTCAATTCCGAAGAAAAGCAAATAGTACCTATGATAGTGTGATATTAATTCCAATTATCTTCACCGCAATCTCGTGAGGGCATTACTCATTATGTTTCTTGCAATTATCATATATATTTTTATTTCTTAGTCATTGGTAAAAATAGATTATTTACTTTTCTTACAGCTTATTGATTTCTATCTACTTTTTATCTATACAGTTATTTTTCAGTTCAAACTTATAAATACATGTCAAGTAAAGAAAAGTAACAGCTAAAAGTTATCGTACAGAAATCTTAACCTTTTTTTTTTTTCACGTACATTTTTATATATTTGATCTAAATATTAACTATATAGAGATAGAGGTGTGCATAGTGGAAAATTTGAAAAAAACCACTTTAGTTGATTAAGAAAAGGATGGAATTAATTTATCGAGTTTATGATGATGAGAAAAAAGATACCTTTGTTTTAATGAGCCGACGAGTGAGGACCTTAGAAGGGACTGATGAAGATCGTCGAAAATTAACCATTTGACATTTAGTATTGACTATACATAAAAACAAAAAGCCCTTTTATGAATGCTTAGCTATGAATTTTAAAGTTATGTGATATTAGGGATATGTGTAGTTCAGAACTATAGTTTGAACGGCTGTGCTGTCGACTCAAGAGAGGCTACTTAATATATGTAATGGGCGATTTTGTTGATTTTATTTATTCGAAACACAGTTGAGGAAATGAATATACATCATAGGTATTGGCATGATGATTAATCAGAATTATATGGAAAAGAAGTTGAATTGTGTTTATCGGCTTAGTCACCCCAGCTAAAACTACTTCAGGTTTTGGTATTCGATAACGACTTTCTGATATTTTACAATCATTATATCAACTGATAATGTGCAGTGTATATTTGCGTAGTTGTATAAGTCATTGCTTATGCTGCCGTTCATCGTTTGAACTCACTATATTTACGTATCGATGGTTATTAAGAAAAGTGTTTTAGCCAGTAGGATCTCGTTGAATCAGAGATAAATTTAACTCTCAGCTTATTTCTCAAGTTTCAGCTAATGACTTATAGTTACTACTTCTTATTGTTGGAATCATTTTGGTTTTAGAGACTGCCAATCCCCCAAAGGCTTTAACAAATGGCTTCACGCATTCGTATTTGTTGAGATGTATACTTCAATTGCACGATATTTTCAATATAGCTACATTTTAGGGAAGTTTGTTCCCAGATTTGAACTCAAAGGCTCTCTCATTAAAGTGTTGCAGTACTATTAGATTATTATTCAAACATATGAATACGATGAAGTTGACTAATGCCCTTTTTGTATTATACTAGAAGTTTTCCTGACAGAATCGCGAATACTCTGACGATGAAAGATTAATGAATTTCTGATGTTTCGTCGCGAACTGAGTTCGAATTATAACAATCTTTGGAGCTGCAAAATAGTTGCAATTAGAGACTTTTGATCACTTTGAGATTTTACTTCATGCGCCTATTTATTTGAAGTTGAGATGAATTGGCTAGGTATTTCTAATGCTGGATTTTTTTGACAACCTTTGAGTCAGCACTTATATTTTACGGAAGTAGTTTATTTACTTGAGTTTTTAGTCGCTGTTTATTCGCTACTTGTTAGCTTAGCTTACACATTTCGAGTTCACCGTATAGATTAATAACATTTTGAATGTGTGCAAATATGTCTGGAAGTCTCCCATTTTAATTTTTTTTAATTCTTGAAGACTGTTTGGACAGCTTTAGCTTATCAGTTGCGATTAGTGTAATTCTGGAGCTTCCGGCTTTTCGGCAAAATTTTTACTCCCTCTAAAGTAGGATTTGTTTCGCCAACATGCTTACATTTTATTTCTTATTGAATCGTAGTTTTAAGGACACTCTAGGATGATTGTTGTTGAGTTGTTGATTCCCAGAGCTTATATATCCCTGTTGAATGTATTCAGATTTATCCCACGTTTAAGATATTATTACTTTTCTTATGGTTAGTTTGACAGTTCAAACATATTGATGCGTAACCTTATTATCTCAATATAAGTTTTCCATGCTCGGAAAGGGTCAACGAATTTTTATACCCACCTCATAAAATTTATTTTGACGAGATGGAACCCTGTTTTTAGGAAATAGTTCTTTTTGTTTGAGCCTTGTTGGTTTATCGCAAGAACTTAAACTTATCATCTAAAGCGAATTGCAGGATTTTTTTTGCAGCTGAGATTGTATAGCTTTTTTTTACACTTGTTCGAGATCGTAAAATCTGTATTCCTAGGTCTTGAAGATACACAGTTAGCATAACTGAGTTTTAGCGTTGAAATCGATTAGTCCTAATAAGCACTAGCTGACCTATTCACCTTTTTTTAAATCACACCTAATAATTCTTAGCCTGTTAGTGATTTTATGAAAAGAATTACTACCCAATAAACTTTACATTTGCAACTACTCTTAACGTACTGTCTTCGTCAAGAAAGATTCAATTTAATTCTATTGGCTGTGAAATTTTTGTTCATTGGTATAAGATGCTACGCCTAATAGGTAAAAAGTGGTGAAAGGAAGCAGAAAGTTTGTTTGAATATTAACCATATGGTAATAAATGAAAGTCTGTTTACTAAGAAACAAATTACAGAGGCCTTTGAGTGAGTGCATGTTGAATAGCAGGCTCATTTATGGCATTTTTAAGTTGATCAAAAATTTTTTGCAAGAAAGTATAGTCGTTAAGACAATACCGAAAACAGGGTTTTTGACTAGTTTAATTTAGTAAGCATGAAGCCTATACGTAGGATAAGATGGTATAAAGGAATTGGCTAACCTCGAAAAGTGACTTCGTGCTTGTCTTTTAAATTGTTTAAATTTTTGTCTAATATATTTCATCAAGATAGCTTGTTAATAAAAAAATATATAACAAATTTTTTTTTATAATGATAATGAATAATAATTGCCAATAATATTAGAAAGTGCTACGAGATTCTGATATAAATACTTAGTTTTCCAACTTGTTTGATTTTATTAAGTCAAGTCTTAATTTCTTTGACTTTTGATTATTCTGCGTTTAACCTTTGTGGAGGCTTTTCTTGCAACAACTCAGTTGAATTTTATTTAAACAAAAAGGTTTGGCGTTCCTTTCACCGTAACTTAAAAAAAGATGTAAATACTGAGTCTGGTCAAAGGGGAATTAGAACTTAAGATGCTCAGGCATAAAATTTCAAACCCCTTTTGTCTCGAATCCCTTTTCTAGGTATATCCTACTCGAGTAAACATTAGAAAGCTTGAAAGGGTCAAATAATTTATATAGTAAACGCTGTATCACTTAATGTAAGAGGAGTTTGTAATAGGATTTTGAAAAGTATTGATTAATATTTTGTTCAATTTTGCAAAAAAAAGTAGAATAATTTGGTAAAATAAGGTATTAACATTAAAAAAATACATAAAATTCCAATAAACCCAACCAAAACGACTTTTGGCATGTAATACAATAGCTTGAAGATTGATAAAATATATAGAGTCAAGAAAACTTTTATTGGTTGCAAATAGTCGAAGTCTCAGCTCAAATTCTTTTTTTGAGTGTTTTCGCTGCCAAAAATCAACAGTGGAACAAGAACATTGAAATTGACAATCATCAAGCGCAACCCCAAAGGACCCAGTATGATGGTCGAAGAGTTCCATACTGCTATAGCACATGATGGAATTTCTATGGGTTTGGCTGTGGAGAAGATTATTAATAAGTCTGGATTTTTAAACTTACATATCTAGGAATATCATGCTATATGCCAAAATGATATATTTATAATTTAATACATAAGATTTTTGATTAAGAGTACATGTATATACAAGCATTAAGGAAATTAAATTGTATCAAGATTCGAAGTTGAATCCCTATAGTTTTCAGGGGATTTTATACCCAAGAAATAGAAGAGTCTATCCCATTGGCCCTTTTTATGTAGCATTGCTAAGATTAAAATGGCGGGCAATTGCCATACCGAGCACCAAAACAATTTTTTAGCATGGAAACCAGCTGCTTGAAGGCCTTCAGCGGTTGGTTTGGCACCATTTGCGTAATTTTTCTCTTGTTGTTTCCAAAAGTTGAATGCCAAATAAGTTAACCAAATATTGGCAATTACCGAGTCTATTTGGAAAACCCAATCGGTTACACCGAAATAACTTAAACCAAAGCATAAAGGAAACATAAGTATAGAATAACGTAAAGCGACACGAGCATTTAATCTTGGATTTTCAGCAGCCGTCATGAAATATCCAGCACCTTTATATTGATCGGCAACGTTATGAGATAAAGCGTTGAAATGAGGAAATTGCCAGGCATATAATAAACCGGCTAAACACAAACCACCGGGGTGTAATAATGGAGATGAAGCTGCCCAACCCATAAGAGGAGGAATGGCACCAACTATGGCACCAACCCAAGTGTTAATGATTGATTTTCTCTTAAGAGAAGTATAAATCCAAGAATATAAAACAATATTCAAAGCACCCAAAAGAGAAACGGTTGGATTAACCCCCCAATATAACATCAGACAACCTATTGTACCAGTGGCCGCTGCAAACTGATATGATTGCTTCGGGGTGACTATACCACGAACAACGGGTCTTAAGGAGGTTCTAGCCATATGTTTATCAAACTCCGGTTCCCTACCCATATTAATAGCATTTGCAGCTCCCGAACAAAGGGCGGTACCAAGAGTTAAGAACGCTAATTGAGGTAATGAAACAGTTAAAGGAGAAAGTGAATAGGAACAGATACAACTTAAGGTAACTAAAACCGTTAAATTTGGTTTAGTAAGTTTAATGTAAGGATTTATCAAAGCCCGAAGATCCGTTTTGGATGAAGCTGAGGTGGATTTACATTTTGGTTTAACCGCAAAAGGGATATGATTAGATTGGGCATTTGTATCTGGAATGGGGGTTGACGTGCTTTTGACTTGGCCATTGTCCGAAGTAGATATTCTTTGGCCCAGAGGGGCATCCAGATCTTGACAGTTGAGGACTTTAGTGGCAACGTTTTGCAAAATCGTACCATTTTCTGGATTAGAAAGTGATTCATTGGAGGTTTTTGAGGATAATGAAGGATGATTTGGGTTTTGATTTTGATTTTGAAATTGAACAAATGTCGAATCTGAATGATTTTTATGCCTAGCAGGGGTACCTGTTATCAATTTTCTATAAGTTGAAGTCAAATACTGATTTCCAATGAAATTTTGTTGTTTCAGTAAGTTTTTGGTGGTATTTTTAAAGAAGAAATTGAAGTTCGAGGCATAATTAAGCCTGGGTATTATCAATTTCTGGGACATTATTAGAATAGATGGTTAATGATATAGGAATCAAATTTAGGAATGAGACAACGTGCGTCAGCTTTGAATCTTTCCTCTTATAGGGTAACAAGTACTATATATGAGACCAGTGTATCATTAAAAACAACAATCAAAGGCTTTACAAGCAGAACCAGAGGCACTTTAGGAGTAAGGAAGATGAAAGATCAAGATGAACTGATTGAAGGTTTGATCTTTTTTTTTTTTTCATTGAGTTTTTTTTTTCTTTGTTTTTTTTTTCGTTCTTTCCTCAGAAAGTTTTTGTGAATAGCTTTTCCAACCAATAACATGGAGAAAAGGAAGACTACAATGCAGCTACAAGAAGATCAAATGCTTTTCGTTTAGTTATAGCTATGGAGAGAATTACTCTTTAGAGGCCCCGTCACCTAATTCTTCAGTGGAAGTCGAAGCAGCAGCTTCGGGTTTATCAGAATCCAAATCATTTTTTGAATTTTTTTCATTCAATTGTTTATTTTCTAATTTATTTTCAATCAAGTCATGATAAGCAATGATTGCTCTTACCAAGGTACTCAAATAGACCATCATTAATTCGTCATTGGTTTTAATGGTGAAAGCAGTGGCCAAAGGATTTGAAGATTCACTTGGAGATTGACTATTTGAAGTTGAATCTGAGATTGGGTTTGCATGATTGGTTGGGTTAGTTAAGTTGGGTAATAAATTAAAGACATTTTGTAATTTACCCAAGATGGTATGATTTATTGGTAGTTTTTTTGAATAAACTTTATCTAAATAATTAGCAATTTCTCTTAATTTTTGATGTAAACCTAATAAGGATTGATAGCTTTGAGTAACCCTCAAGGATAAGTTACCTGCAGCCTGATCTCTAATGTCGGTTAATAAATGTTCAACCCCGATTTCTTCTGCTTCTTCCGCTTCGATTAATGAGGGAACGTGAACAAAAGTCCGTTCTGCAGCAGAACCATCGTTTTTAATATCGTCCACAGCATAATATGCATCAGTTGGAATACCAACTACTCTTGGTTGAACATCCACAATCAATAATAATGGATTTGTAGTATATTTTCTGAAAACATCATTGATTTTCAAATCGGAAGCTCTTAATTTTGGTCCTGAGTGATACCATCCAATTAATTTTTCTTTAGCATTGATTTTCTTGAACATTTCTCCCATGGACTCTATAAAATTATGATCTAAAAACCATACCGATGGGTTTTTTTCATCTTCTTCAAATGGAATAGCATAAGAATTTGTAACTTTTATAACATCACTGGTATTATCTCCCAATATAACACCAACCACTCTTTTCTTGGAGTCTTTGGCCACTCGATTATAATGGTCCACCACTGATAAAAGTACCAATGGTGATACAGTCACTGTTTTATTCAAAAATACCGATTCATTGGATGTACTCATTTCGCCACTTAAATTTTTCTGATAACTTGACAATTCCCAACAAAAACAACAGGAAATAAAAAAAAAAACAGCAAATAACTCTTCTTATACGAATCAATTGTCTACCAAAAGCCTTGATACTACTGATAATTCTCTTGTTCTATCTAATAATATTGCCTTTCAAGAAGAAACTCGAAACAAGTCAAAAACTCAAAAGAAATCGACAAGGGCAAAAAAACCTCCTCCAAAAAGTCGTGCGCAGCAACACTTTTCACCAAGCACCTTAAAAAATGACTGGCATCGATTGATTTGAAGAGAGAAGAAAATCACGATTAAGATGTTTGGACAGGTTGTTATAGGGCCTCCGGGGTCTGGGAAGTCGACCTACTGCCATGGGATGTACCAGTTTCTTTCTGCCATTGGAAGGAAGCTGTGTATAGTGAATTTGGACCCTGCCAATGACCGATTACCTTATCCAAATTGTGGACTTGATATACGAGATTTTATAACGTTGGAGGAGATTATGGACGAGTTGAACTTGGGGCCCAACGGAGGGTTGATGTACGCCTTGGAGAGTTTGGATGAAAGTGGTATTGAAGTGTTTATGAAGAAGATTGATGATTTGATCAAGGATCAAAATTATCTTATATTTGATTGTCCGGGGCAAGTTGAGTTGTTTACGCATCATAACTCATTATTCAAGATATTCAAGAAGTTGGTCAAGTCCCAAGATACTCGACTTTGTGTTGTTTCATTGGTTGATCTGATTTATTTGACTAGTCCATCCCAATATATATCAATTTTACTATTAAGTTTAAGATCGATGCTTCAATTGGATCTCCCTCACGTGAATGTCATTTCAAAGATAGATAAGTTGAACACGTACGGAGAACTACCTTTTAGATTAGATTATTATACCGAAGTTCAAGACTTAGATTATCTAACTCCTCATTTAGAGAAAGAATCCAATTCGGTATTGGGACAAAATTATGTTCGCTTAACCCAAATGATTGCAGAAATGGTCGAGGACTTCAACTTGGTATCTTTTGAAGTTCTATCGGTTGAAAATAAACAGTCCATGATTAACCTTTTAAGTATTATAGATAAAGCAAATGGTTATAGTTTTGGTAGCAGTGAAGTTGGTGGTGATACCATTTGGAGTGAAGCTACTAGACAAGGAGGGATGTCGGAGTATTTGGACATCGATATCCACGAACGTTGGATCGATCATAAAGAAGAATACGACGAACAAGAAAGAAAAGAACAAGAAGAACTACGTAACTCAGTTATAGATCAACAACAACCAAAATTAACCGAAGACGAAGAATGGGAAATGGCTCTTCAAGATTGGGAAAACAAAAGAGGTGGAGATGCACTTCTTCGTTAATTATAGACCTTGTATATTAAAAAAAATATGTATTTAATTATTGAACTAATTCTTTAGCAGCACTTAAATCTTCTTCTCCCTTGTAAGTTTCTAAAAATTGGCTCAATGCTTCTTTATGATCCTTGATCTTGCGGCTGACTTCTGGAACCATTCTTTGTGATTCTTCTAATACTTGAATCTGTTTTTTCAATTCGTATTCATCAGCGTTATTTGATTTCATTTGATCCACGTATTGTTGTTGTTCGGCAACTTCTTGTTGGTACAAGGTTTCTTCCTTGATAAGACGCTTCAATGCGTTGACTTTGATTTGTAAAGCACTTGGTGGCATGTTATCTTCACTTGTCTATCGGGAGTTGTAAGTATAAATATGATCTACTCGTTGATCTACTCGTTGATTTGGCGTCTGTTTTCATTTTTTTGAATGGGAAAAAAAAAATCAAAACTTAAAAAAAAAAAAAAAAAAAACTCTGAAGATCTGAACATTACTTTGAAGACTAGCACCACACTACTTGCTTAAATTGTTTTTGGTAAGACCTGATATCGTATAGAGGAGCACCGGAGACCAAAGACTTTTGCTGATACACCTGAGAAAACCGCTTATACTAAAAATTTTGAAGAAGCAAAAGTTGATTTCATCTCATCTCGATCTAGGAAAAGGCTTGATTTTGTATAATGACCGACTTTGTTAATCCTGAAAACGAAGCTTTGATTCAGGAGCAATTGGCCAGATCGGTGTCGAACTTAACCTTGAAGAGAAACCTACTTGTAACCCAACTAGATACTTATACTGATTTGAAGAAAACCATTGCAAATAATGATCAACTAGAGTCAATAATGGTAATGCTTGGTGATGGGTGGTTCGTTGATATGGCGATATATGAAGCTCAGGAATTCTTGAGCAAAAGAGTATCCCATATGAGAAGTACAATTGATGAATTCAATGCTAAGATAAAACATGGAGAAAAAACCATTGAAGAATTTAGAAAATTTAAAGAACTTACTAATGAGGGATCCGAGTCAAATGATAAAGTCAATGAAGAAGGCTTGCCTTTTATAGAGATACGAGAAGAAATAGATGACGAAGGTAATATTATTGAAGTTAAATTAAACGATGAAATTCAACCACCGGATGAAAAAAAGTCAGATGAGCAATTGCCTAACATAGACGAGGATCAGATATTTAATATAACAGAAGAGCTTGATGAAGATGGGAACGTTATAAATTCAAGTTTGAAAGAAGAAAATGGAGCACAGAAGGAAGAAGAGAAAGAAGAGCAAGAAGAGAAAAAGATTGAAGAAATCAATGACTCTAACGATGAAATAAATCAAATAAATGAACTATTTGAGGATATGGAAATTATAAATAAAAAGGATATTGACCAAGAAATTGATAAGATGACTCAAAGTCAATTAGTTGATCAAGATGAATTACTTGAAAAAATAGATGCATTAGATATAGATCCTCAAGAGAAATTCAATTTGAAGAAATTTTGTGTTGAAGAGTATGCCAAATTAAAAGAAGAAAAAGCCGAATCCAAAGATCAATTAGATGATGATAAGAAACAAGAAAGAGATGAGATACTTTCCCAAATAATAAAGGAGAACGATCTTGATTTTGAATCGGATAATATTGGAATGACCAGTACACCCAAATCCAATAATCTTGATATTAATGGGAATGATTTAATTGAATTAGAGATTTTGGCCAGTGAATTAAACGAAGAGAATGATTTAGAACAAGACGATGAAGAATGGGATTTTGAATTTGATGACGAAGAAGAAGAAGAAGATTATGCGGATGAATTATTATATGGGAATGCTAAAACCAATTTCATGCCGCTGAGTAGAGACGGATTGAATGATAAACTATGGACTCAAGTATCTGAATTAAGAAAAAAGAAGGAATCGGATGGCAAGCCTACTAAAGAGATATTCAAATCAATTTTAAAACCAATGGAAAGGGTTAAAGAAGAAAAGAAAAAATCGGTTAGGTTTAATGATACTCTTGATATTCAACAAGTGGCTAATATAAGTGAAGAATTGAAACAAATGGCGCAATACAATCAAAGTTTTTCAAGATTTAAACAAGAACGAAATTATCAAAGACAAACCAATGAGCCAATAACCATTGAAAAAGAGGAGGATTTTGAAGAACCACTTAGTGAGTTTATAATTGAGAAGAACGTTGAACCCGAAGAAGAAGACGATCAAGTGGGGGAAGATGAATATTATGATAGCGATTCATTTAGTTTAGAAGTTGAAGAAGCCGCCAATTTTACCAGTTTCGAAGAGACGAGTTCGGAGTTTATTGAGGATGAGATCAGAATAAGCGAGCCCAAGTATGCTAATAAGATACTGGTTAAGGATGAGTACGAGAAGGAAGACGAATTCATCAACCGACAAAAATTGATGGAGGAATCGATCCGAGAGAATGAGGATATGCCTAAGAAGGTATCTAAATTCAAAGCAATGAGAGGGAAAAAGGGTGTTAGTGATGTTGAAAAAGATGACAATGTTGTTAGTGATATTGTTGAAAAAGATGACAGCGTTAGTGATGTTATTGAAAGAGAGTTTAATGATAACGTTGTTAGTGATGTTGTTGAAAAAGACGACAACGTTAGTGATATTGGGGAACCGATCGGAGAGAATGAAGATATGCCTAAGAAGGTATCTAAATTCAAAGCAATGAGAGGGAAAAAGGGTGTTAGTGATATTGTTGAAAAAGATGTTGCTAGTGATATTGTTGAAAAAGATGTTGCTAGTGATATTGTTGCAAAAGATGTTGCTAGTGATATTGTTGAAAAAGATGTTGCTAGTGATATTGTTGAAAAAGATGTTGTTAATGATATTGTTGAAAAAGATATTGTTAATGATATTGTTGAAAAAGATATTGTTAATGATATTGTTGAAAAAGATGTTAATGATATTGTTGATGTTATTGAAAGAGATAATGACAACGTTAATGTTAATGACGTTGGCAATGAAAAGAAAGTTTCTAGATTCAAATCCATGAGACAGGCCAAGCCCAATAAGACAAAGAGTCAACCAAAGAGTCAACCAAAGAGTCAACCAAAGAGTCAACCAAAGAGTCAAGATACAAAGAGTCAAGATACAAAGAGTCAACCAAAGGGTCAAGATCTAAATGAAGTACTGGTGGATTACGGTGGCATCGAAGATATGGATACCATGGCCCGTGCATACGTGCTAGGGGCCTACGACGACGATATCATGACCGAAGGCCCGGTAGTCGACAAAGTGGAAGACTTCGAGGTGCTCAACAAGATGATCAACAGCTTCCAACAAGAAGAAGAAGACGAAGACACCAAGCAAAGAAGAGTGGAACAGCGAAAGAAACAACTCAAGTTGAAAAACATGAATCAATACGACGAGAAATTAGACGTCATTGGCGGAGAATACTCCGAAGAAGAAGAAGAAGGCGATGAAATCATGACGGATGACATCATCGAACGAGAAACCAACCACGTCAACTCGAACATCGAGGACGAGATCCTAGGACAAGAAATCAAAGACAATTATAACAGAATGAGACAAAAGATGATTTTCGAACGCGGAGGCTACTTGCAGAACGAGCAAGAACAGGAATTCGAGTACCACCAGTCGCCGGTGGTGGACGAACAGGGTAATCCTGTTCGAGTAAGTCGTTTCAAAAGCAAACGATTGGGGTTGTAAACAACGAAAACTTGACAGAATTGTGGGGTTGAAAAGTGGGAGCAATTTCCGGGGTTTACCACTAGTACTTTATATACCTTGTAATGCCAGTACCACCACTCCACCAAACCGTAGACCCACTGTAGAGACGCTGTAGAGACTGCAGACACCGGCATAGTCATAGATACATATCCTATACACCATACATCGTACCCACCTTGCACAGACTTCCGTTTGTCCTGCGATCCCCAGACTGCTGAATATTCCTTTAAGACTCCGACGATTAAACTCCGAACGGTTACCAGTTTCGAGGGTACAAACCCTTGTGGTCGTACCACCCTTAGTCTTGGGCCTACGCCTACAGACTCACCGGCTCACCATCCTCCCGTCAAGCTACTGCAACAAGAGACCACTGGCAGGGCCCCGGGAAAGGAGCATCCGTGGACGGTGCCCGTCTGGGGTGACATCGCAGTGGTGTCGGAATGGGCTGCACCGGTTTGTTCCAGGTCGGAGATTTGATCTTTTCCAGTTAGTGTCACCAATCCTCAAGTATCTCTTGCCATTCTTATTGGCTGATCCGGATATTCGATTGTGGATAGACGTGTACCCATTGGTATATATATACCGGGGGATATCTTCTTCTTTCTGGCTCCCGTCTTCTTCATAACTGTCCATCGTTGAATTTTTCAAAAGCAAACATAAAGTAAACCCATACCTCTCTCCCCCAGAGTGTCCCCCCTCCTTTGCTGCTAACTGTTTTTGTTGAGAGACACCCTTTTTTTAAGTTATTCAACATTTTTCAATAATTGGTTTGTGTAAAATCCAACACTAATACTCCACATTTAGCTATATATATATATATCCTTGTGTTTGCCTATACTTATACCTATCATTTTGTACAGACCCTAGACAATGAGTTCCATTCTTAAATCCAGAGTTAGATACGCTCCATACTTGAATAAATTGAGAACTGCTGAACAGTGTGTTGAGTTGTTCAAATCCGGCCAATACTTGGGCTGGTCAGGATTCACTGGGGTTGGTGCTCCAAAAGTTATTCCTTCGGCCTTGGCTGATCACGTTGAAAAAAACAACTTACAAGGTCAGTTGGCCTTTAACTTATTTGTTGGTGCTAGTGCTGGTCCCGAAGAAAGCAGATGGGCTTCCAATTCGATGATTTTACGTAGATCTCCTCATCAGGTTGGTAAGCCAATTGCCCAAGCCATTAACGATGGTAGAACCCAGTTTTTCGATAAGCATTTATCGATGTTCCCGCAGGATTTGACCTATGGTTACTATACCAAAAATAAAGAAAACGATTTATTGGATTATACCATTATTGAAGCAACCGCCATAACTGAAGATGGGGCCATTATCCCGGGTCCGGCCGTTGGTGGTACTCCGGAAATGGTTTCTTGTTCGGATAAAATCATTATTGAAGTTAACACCGCCACTCCTTCGTTTGAAGGGTTACATGATATTGATATGCCAATAAATCCTCCTTTCCGTCCGCCATATCCTCACACTTCTACCGATTATAAAGTCGGGGTCAATGCGGTCCCCGTGGACCCTTCTAAGGTTGTTGCCATTGTGGAATCAACCACCAAGGATAAAGTTCCTCCAAATACTCCTTCGGATGCCGTTTCTCAAGGTATTGCTGATCATTTGATTGAGTTTTTCAAACACGAAGTTAAAATGGGTAGATTACCAGAAAACTTGCATCCATTACAATCGGGTATTGGTAATATTGCTAATGCCGTTGTTGAAGGTTTGGCTAAATCTGAATTCAAAAATTTAACTGTTTGGACTGAAGTCTTACAAGATTCTTTCCTTGATTTCTTTGATTCTGGTTCCTTGGATTATGCTACTGCTACTTCAATTAGATTAACTGAAGCCGGTTTTGATAGATTTTATGAAAATTGGGATAGTTTCTCCAAAAAATTATGTTTAAGGTCTCAAGTTGTTTCCAATTCTCCAGAAATTATTAGAAGATTAGGGGTTATTGCCATGAATACCCCAGTTGAAGTTGATATGTATGCTCATGCCAATTCAACCAATGTCATGGGTTCAAGAATGTTGAATGGTTTAGGTGGTTCGGCTGATTTCTTAAGAAATGCTAAATTATCAGTCATGCATACTCCTTCTGCTAGACCTTCGAAAACTGATCCAACCGGGGTTTCTTGTATTGTTCCAATGGCTACTCACGTTGATCAAACCGAACATGATTTGGATGTCATTGTTACCGAACAAGGTTTGGCTGACTTAAGAGGTTTATCTCCAAAGGAAAGAGCTCAAGAAATCATTAATACCGTTGCCCATCCTGATTATAAAGATCAATTACAAGATTACTTTGATCGTGCAACTTTCTACTGTAAGAAAAATAAAACTTTACACGAACCTCATATTTTGAAAGATGCCTTCAAAATGCATATGAATTTACAAGAAAACGGTTCAATGAAGTTGGATTCCTGGGATAAAAAATTTTAAATAATTTAAATAGTTGTATTTAAAATAAAAGATTATTTATTAGTTATTACTACGTCTTTGTATATACTACTTTGTTTTTTTTTTTTTTTTTTTTTTTTTTGTTTGTCTCTCGAGGGTACGGGTGTTTTCGGATTTTCGAACAACTGGAGTCTTCTAGAAAAATTAGAGAAAAATTTTAATTTCTTTATATATCACCGGTCAAACTTGACAGTATATTCAACAAAGACTTCATCGGCAATGAAACCAAGCTTATTGAAGGCTGCTACAAGATTCACTGGTAACCTTACCAGAAGAAACCTTGGTCCTCGCATAATAACAAGAAATCTACATACCAAGATTGATTGTAAAAGATTATTTCATTCTTCATCCCGTCAATTATTAAACGTTGATCCTTATAAAACTTTGGGAGTCGATAAAAGCGCCGATGCCAAAGAAATCAAAAGGGCTTACTATCAATTGGTTAAAAAATACCATCCCGATGTTAATAAAGAAAAAGACGCTGAGACCAAATTTCATAAGATTCAAGAATCTTATGAGTTATTAAGTGATAAAGATAAAAGAGCTCAGTATGATCAATTTGGCTCGAGTGCTTTCGATGCCAACGGTAATTCCAATCCATTCGCCGGTGGCGGTAATCCATTCGCCGGTGGCGGTAATCCATTTGGTGGTGCCAGTGGGTTTGGTGGTATGGGATTTGATTTTGAAGAT
This sequence comes from Hyphopichia burtonii NRRL Y-1933, assembly GCF_001661395.1. NCBI lineage: Eukaryota > Fungi > Ascomycota > Pichiomycetes > Serinales > Debaryomycetaceae > Hyphopichia > Hyphopichia burtonii. The sequence goes on from NW_017963732.1 coordinate 672,006, forward strand.
TTATTCAAGCAAGCTTTCACTGGTGGTAGAGGTGGTAGAAGTGGTAGAGGAGGAGATGGCTTTGTCACTTCTCATGTTGGTGACGATATTGAAGTTTTAAAGTCAATCAAATTCAAAGAATCAATTTTCGGTACTAAAATTAATATCAATTATAAAGCAGTTTCAAGTTGTGGTACTTGTAAAGGAAGTGGGTTGAAAACCGGTAAGAAAAAATCAACCTGTCCAACTTGTCATGGTACTGGTCAAAGTACTCATATAATCGGCGGGTTCCATATGGCTTCTACTTGTAATACTTGTCAAGGTAGTGGGGTTACTGCTCATAAAAACGATCAATGTAATTCTTGTCATGGTAATGGGGTTGAAGAATCTCCAAAACAAGTCAGTGTCGATATTCCTCCAGGAGTTAGTGATGGTACTAGATTAAGAATTCCCGGTGGAGGTGATGCTCCATTCGTTACAAAAGATCCTTATACTCATATTGAAAATGGGGATTTGATTATTAGGGTTCATGTTGAAAAAGATTCAATCTTTAATAGAGTTGGTAATAAAATTCAAATTAACCACGAAATCCCAATGACAACTGCTTCATTAGGTGGTGAAATTATTGTTCCTACCATTGATGGAGAAAAAATTAAATTGAAAATCAGACCTGGTGTTCAAAACGGCCGTACCTTAACTATTCCTGAAAAGGGGGTTCCATTGAATCGTAATGTAAATAATAGAACTGATATGGATGTGATTTTAAATGTTAAAACTTTAATCCCTGAAACTCCAATTCAAACCGCTTTATTAGAGGCTTTGGCCGATGCTTTCAACGATAAAACTGCTAAGAGAACCGATGCTCACTGGAAATTAGATTTGGAAGATGAACCTTCAAATGATGATAAAATTGATAAAACTTTCGACGAAAAAGATTTACATCCTTCCAAATTGAAGAGAATTGGTAAATTTTTAAATCGTTTTTTCAATTTAAAAGATGACGATAAGAAATAATGATAATGATATTGAAATAGTATCCCTGTACATAGATCTTTGATTTTTTTTTTTCATTTGTATATATCCTACTAATCTTTGTATAAAGGGTTCCAAATATTTATTCAACCTGTGAAAAATACATCACAACCTGTAAAAAAACCAACACAACGTGTAAACAATAATCTGTAAAATTCCCAACACAACCTGCAAAACCCACCGTTAGACACAAAAGCCCAAACACCAACACCAACACGATTTACGAAAAATGAGAATTTCGCGAAAAAACCACTGCAAAAAGACGTGTTTTTGTTGTTTTTCGTTTTTCGTGTTGATCTTTGGCGGCTAAATTTAAACTACTTCTTCTTTATTGATTATTCATTGGAATCACCACGGCCACCTGTTGTGCCGCCTAACACTGGGAATGGGTCTCTCGCTGAGGCCTTCTGGAAGCAAGCCCTGTTTGTAAATGCCACCTGGGAACAGAACATGATGGGAATTGAGAATTTTCAGCTTTGCTCGTCACCAAGATCAAGGCGGTTAGCTCTTTACACGAGAATATGTAATACCTTCTGTAACGTTTCAACGATTGATTCTCGAGTCAGTCAATTTCAACCTGATGTATCCTTACTAACAATTGTCTAGAAGCTTGGGATCTAATAATAACTTGATTGGAGGCATCCTCCTTACAGGTTGTTTATAGGCTTTTTGGTAAATTTAACCCTTTCGGGAATTTGCAATCGATTCAGATATCAAAGCGTGTCATTGTTTTGAAGGTGTCAGCTATTGATATAGCTTTCAATACAAAGATCATAACACCCTTTCGCTTCGTTTGTTCCAATGTTCAGTATCCCACAATCAATGTGATCCATTCTCGTAATAAAGTCTATTCTTTCTACATTTGTCTAGACCTCAACTTACGTTCTTCATATCTTTTATCTTTCGTTTACCGATGAGAATTTGTTCTTTTACATGCCGGTCTGCCCATTGAATAAACAACAACCTTTTGTTATTGTTTACCTTTGACTTAACCTTCCTTTCTTTTTTGTCATTGTTTTGAGTCGGTTTTGTTAATGGATTAGATCCTTTACCTAGCTGTTTCTAACATTTACAAGGTCCCATCTTTGCATTTGTGATTGAATACTTAATTTCATCTTACGGGGTCCCATTTAGGGAGTGCATTAGAAAGGCCTCATGTCTTTTCCGGTAACTTTATTTATTCATTCAGTTGTGCCCTCCACATATATATAGTCTCTTCTACGCCCCGTCTCCAAAGACATTGGTTCATAATACTAAAGTTGATTCCACTCTTTTGATTTTTTTTTTGATTCTTCTCTTCTTTTTCTTTCTTCTTTTCTTCTGCATCAAAGTCTTTCTTTAATCTTCTTGAGTCTTGATTCTTTCTTGACAACTACAATCTACTCAAGTACCCTACTCAATCAGTTCAAACTTTCCTGATATTCATTCGCTTAAAGGGTAATTTTTTTTTTCATTCCAACTTCTTACGTTCATTATACTTTAATTTATCTTTAAGAAGGAAATAAAATAAAATAAAAAAAAAAGACAGGGAAAAGGAAAATGTCACTCTCTATTCCTGAACAAATTCCTAACGTCAATATCGGAAAGGATTCTAATCTAGAAGACATAACCTTGAATACCCCTAAAAGATCAAATACCGTTACTCTTAGAAATTACCCGAAACCAATACCGCATCATAATATCAATCCCAACAATAATAATGCTTACATACCTTCACCCCTCAAGAGTCAGCTCTCTAGATCCCGCTCTGTCCAATCCAATACCTCAACTGGTTCTTCGTCTTCATTGTCGAATCCTGATAATTCACAATATATTGTACACGTCAATAAAACTCCAAATAATTTAACTCCTTCTCAAAGATTAAAATTAAGAAAAGATCAATTAAATGATTCAATTGCAAAATTTAAACATCCTGCTCCAATCAGAAAATCAGAATTACAATATTGTAAAGAAGATAATGATGACGATGAAATTGACGAAGAAGAAATTGATGAAGATATGTCATTTGCATTTTTCAATGTTCCAATTTCGCAACCATTAACTTCTTTAGCAAATAAAGAAAAATTCACTTTTGCTAATAATGATCGTAAATTTTCTTTCACAACTGCTACTGAATCTACTCGTACCTCTTCAATACTAAGTCATGATAGTTTTGTCGATACTGAATCTAGTTGTGATCATGAAATAATGACAATGAATGATAAGGATAAAGTTTACCAAAATACTAATTCCATTCATTCTACTTCTTCCTTTTTAAGCCAACAGGACATAAATGAATTAAGATTGTCTCAAGATGCTCTAGAATTAACTCTTTTATTCAATCAAACTGAATCAATTCAAATTAATGAAGAATCAAGACAAAAAAGAAAATTACTATCAAGTTTTAAAAAATTAAACCAATCGGTCCCTCCTTCTCCTCATGCCGAATCATTTCTGTCATTAGTGAGTAATTCTAACCAATTACCTCAACAACCTCCACCTCCCGTACCAGTTGCATCATTTTCCAATCAAAAATCCCTCAAGTCTACTCGCTCGGTAAACGATTTAAAGTCTCCTAACAACAAGCCTATGCGTTTGTCTTTAAAATCAAGCTCAAATCCTTCATTACCATTAACAACTAAATCTCTTCCTAAAAGTCAACCTCAATCACCTTCTCAGTATACTTCATTTACAAGACCTACTTGGTTACCTCCTAAATCTAGTAAAGACAAAATGAAACATCAACGTGAATCAGAAACACTTTTAAATCATGCTATAGTATCTGAGAATAAACGCCAGATGCAAATTAGTTCTAATCTCAATAAATTGAATAAATTGAAACAAATAGATTTATTCAAATGGGAAAATGAAATATTACCGAATGGTTCAACCATTAAAACGAAAGATTATAGAAATCAAATTAAAACAAAAGCCGTTAAAGATATGTATTGGCGTGGTTTACCCCCATCTTTAAGATCAAGAATTTGGTGGCAGCAAATTGGAAACTCAATAAATTTAACTCCATCAATTGCCAAAAATTATTGGGAAAAATATAACATGTTTAAATCTCAGGTCAATTCATTTAATCAGTTATTAATTGACCATAACTTGGAAGACTCGGATTTATCAACAATTTCGTCCTTACCAAGTGAGATTAATAATTATATCAATTCTAATCCTTCAATTATTGAGTTCACTCAATTGCATCAAAAAGTAGTTAACGATTTATTTGATACCTTCCCAGATGTGAATTTTTTCCAAAATTCTGATGTTATGGAATTACTCGAACAAACAATTGTGAGCTTCGTTATTTATATGAGTGAAACAATTAATAAAGTCAATTTTACCAAAACTAATAAAATTATCACCAATTACTATTTTACCGGTTTGAACAATTTGGCTGCTTTATTATATTATAATTATCGTGATGTATACATGTCATTCACTAGTTTATGTAACATGTTTACTCATAACCAACTAATGAATATCCTCATAACACATCAAATGGAATCAATTGAGTTAAACAAAACCATTCTATGTGATTTGTTTGGAGACTTGTTCATGAATAAATTCGAAGCGGTTTTTCAAAAAAGATTAAATAGATTATCGTGTCATTTCAAAATTATCGGATTATCATCAGTTGAATATTTACCGAATTTATTGGTAAGTTTATTTGCTAATTTATTCAATTTCGAATTGAGCAGTCATATATTTGATGTTTGGGTATTTGAAAGTGATGAATTTTTGATTAAAGTACTTTTAGGATTATTGAGTAAAATTTCTCATAAATTGTTTGGGACTAAACAAGAGATAATTGACTTATTGGGAGAACAGAATAGGAAAATACACAACAAAGATAAAGATGTCTACAAATATATAAATGTTGGTTACGATTATGAATTTATGGACTTAGTTAGAAACTGCTAATTTAATTTAATTTAATTTACTCTATTTTTTTTTTTTTTTTTTTTGAACTTTTGAATTTTGTCAATTTGAAACTAATATTAGTTTATATTAAGTATTATTTAAGACTAAAATACAATTTTGCAACCAATATGCTGTAGACTTCTTTATTAAGAATAACTAGAAAATGCAAATGATGAATTATATTACTTATGAAAGAAATGAAAAACGTTAACATAATGAATGGAGAAATAATATTATTTTAAATATGGTACAATGAATGATTCATGAGTAAATACAATAATGATCTTAAATTATTGTTTGGCGTTATTGATGGCACTTAAGAGGTTTTTACCATCATCTGGAGTTTTGACTTTCATGACAAAAGTTTCGATAGATTTATCATCTGGATTGATGGTAGGAACTCTAACCAATGACCCATTGCCAATGGTGTCATAAATCATATCTTTATTAATTGAAGTATTCAATAAAACCCTTAAACCACCTTCTGCTCTGACTAAAATTCTTGATTTATTGGTTTCTTTGTTTTTCAAAACCTTCAAGTCACCTAAACCTTTAGAAGTGTATGGGTTTGCAGTATTAGATGCATCGAATAACATGAGTTTAGTTTTCTTTTCAAATAAAACTTCTTCATTTTCTTCCCCTGTAGATGGTGTATCAATTTTTTCGTTGGACAAAGACCCAACCGGTTTGAAGTCACCACCGGTTTCTTCTTCAGGGACTAATTCGCTTTCTTGTTTACTTGAGTCTGCATTATTAGTTTGATTGTTAGACGAAGCTCCGAAGTTGAAGCCAGCGCTACCGCCGAATGGTTTGGATGAGGTTGCAGAAGAACCGAAGTTAAAAGCTGGTTTCGATAAACCAGACAAAGGATTCTCAGTACTTGGTTTTGTTCCGAAAGCATCAGACCCTTGAAAAAGCGATTTTGGTTGATCGTCTTTCTTTTCATCGGAGGAGCCAAAGGTGAAAGGTTTCGAGCTAGAATTGAAAGAGAAAGGTTTGCTTGCTTCAGCAGGTTTGGCACCAAAAGAAAAAGCAGGTTTTGATTCATCTTTATTTTCTTCAGCAGGTTTGGCACCAAAGGAGAAAGCAGGCTTTGAATCTCCAGCAGGTTTAGCACCGAATGAAAAAGCAGGTTTTGGTTCTTCTTTCTTTTCTTCAGCAGGTTTAGCACCGAAAGAAAAAGCAGGTTTTGGTTCTTCTTTCTTTTCTTCAGCAGGTTTGGCGCCGAAAGAGAATGGAGGCATTGATTCATCCTTCTTTTCTTCAGCAGGTTTGGCACCGAATGAAAAAGCAGGTTTTGAGTCCCCAGCAGGTTTTGGAGTAAATGAGAAAGCGGGTTTTGATTCATCTTTCTTTTCTTCAGCAGGTTTAGCACCGAATGAAAAGGCAGGTTTTGAATCTCCAGCAGGCTTAGAACCGAATGAAAAAGCAGGTTTTGCTTCTTCTTTCTTTTCTTCAGCAGGTTTGGCGCCGAAAGAGAATGCAGGTTTTGGTTCTTCTTTCTTTTCGCCTTGTTTAAGGAAGCCGAATGGATTTGGTTTTGAATCGTCATCATTATTTGCTTGAGAGCCAAATTTGAAGCTTGGTTTAGTTGAGTTGTTTTCCTTTGGTGTATTATTAAGTTTGAAAACATCGTCTTTGATCTGTTTATTGAACGTGAAGCTAGGACCTTTAATTTCCACTTCGGATTCGGAATCAGAATCGGAAGAGGGCTTTTTAGTTGGTTTGGGACCAAATGTAAAAGGAGATTTTTTCACTGTTGGTTTAGATGCTAAAGTGAATTGAGGTCCTTCAACCTTTACTTCTTCTTCTTCTGATTCGGAGTCAGATTCTTTAGATTGTTGAGTAGTGGATTCGGGGACCTTTGGTTTCACAGGTAAGCTAGGGGTTGAGCCACCAAAACTAAACCCATTAGAAGGTGGAGCTGCTGAACTTGATGTAGAGGGGGCCTGGTGTTGTTTTTTATTAACATGTCCCAAGGATTCTTCTTGAAACTTCTTTTCAATGTCTTCATAATAAGAGACATATTTTTTGGCAATTGCACTGAAGTTGGCAACGGTACCTGGCTTATTTGCTTTGAGTATTTGATCAACAAATTTATCGTTCAATGCTTTGATTTGAGCATGTTTATCGGAAGATGCATTGGCTGTTGAAGAGTTGTTCGATGAAAAAAGCCCCCCGGCGTTTGGTGCAGCATTTGCAAACGCATTACCAAACGCTGATGGTGTGCTAGATGGTTTAGGCTTGAAAGAAAACGTACTAGTAGCGTTTCCTCTACCTCTTGGTTTAAGAATCTTTCTCTTAGCCATCACATCTGCTGACGCAGTAACGACTGGAGTTGGGTCTTCATTATCCAGACTCACGTCGTGATTGTCCTTTGTAATTTGATCAGCTGCTCCTCTTTTAGCCATCTTAGTATACTATCTTTTGAAGCAATATAGAATAAAGTATCGAATTTCAATGGGTTTATGTCCTTTTATTTTATTTTATTTTATTTTTTTTTTTCATCTCAGTCAAAATGCACGGGTGTTTTAGTAAGGGCTTGAACCCCAACGTGCACGTGCAGTAATTTGAATCCACGTGATATATTGAACTTTCTTCTTCAATTACAGATGTACGGGTGTTTAGAGTCGTGTTTCGACGAGTAAATCTTTTTTTTTTTTTTTTTTTTTCTTTTGAGAGGGAAAAACTTTCTCACTGTAGACTTTGGCTGAGGATATTGAAATAAAAATTTTATAAGACCTTTTTCATAATCTTCTTTTGAATCTTTTTAGAAGTTATAAAGAATCGTCAACAACGTATGTTATAAGATAGTCGACAAGTACATAAACAGTGTTAATATTGTCAGAATGGTATCCAGCCAGTAGAGTGTGGGCAGTAAGTGGGCAGTTTGGTGGGAGTGAAAAATTCATCAGGAGTCAAGAATGACTTGGAAAGTGGATGAATAGATATACTAGGGATATTGATCGATAACCTGATGCACAGATTGGGGGTGGTGAAAAGATTAATCAATAGAATAATAATCGATTAATGCATCAGGGAATTCACTGACTATACAATGACTTGAACGGAAGATTCACCTACTAGATTAGGTTCTAAAGAAGAGCTGGAGATATCCTATTCTGCAAGTTGACTCGTTATGTACATATATTTGAAGATTGAAATACTAACATTTTTTTTAGAATGGCTCCAAAGATTCAACAAACTAAAGCTGCTAAAGCTGCCGCAGCTATGGCTGGTGGTAAGAAAGGTAAGAAGAAGTGGAACAAAGGTAAAGTTAAGGATAAGGCTCAACACGTTGTTATCTTAGATCAAGAAAAATACGACAGAATCTTAAAAGATGTTCCAACTTACAAATTTGTTTCTGTTTCCGTCTTGGTTGATAGATTGAAGATTGGTGGTTCTTTAGCTAGAGTTGCTTTAAGACAATTAGAAAAAGATGGTATCATTGTTCCAGTCTTAAAACACTCTAAACAAGCTGTCTACACCCGTGCCAACTAAATTGGTTAACTTGTTAGCTAATTTCCTTTCTATATATAAAATTATAATGAATAATTAACTTTGTATTTTATTTTTTCAAAACTTAAATTGTAGCATTACGAATCTGTTTTAAATAAAAAATTTGAATGGGTTGGATCAAGTAGGGGTATTGGGCCAATCTTGATGGAGTAAAAGCGAAAAAGAAAATTACTGAACACAAGGCACTGTCTTCTTTAACCAACCTAACAAAATCAAGAATTACATAAATGGTATATAGATTCAGGCTATTATCACCACTCAGACAGATGAGTGGTGTTAGCCATGGAATTAGCCGGGTGTTCCAGCGGTCATTTTTCAATATACCATCACCATTTGAAAACCAAAATAAATTGATTGAACATAAAGTTAAAAGTAAGATCAATGCAACTCCGGAGCAAATGTTTGAAATAGTGAGTGATGTATCTAGATATAATGAGTTTGTTCCCTTTGTAGAAGAATCTTTTATAAATAAAAGAGATGCTAACACCAATTTACCTAGTGAAGCAGGTTTGAGGGTTGGATGGAAACAATTTGATGAACGATTTGTTTGTAAATTAACTTGTGATGATAAGATCCCAAAAGTTATTGCTGAATCAATAACGGTATCATTATTTGATAATCTATATACTGAATGGATTTTTAGAAAAATACCAACATTAAACGTTAATCAGGAATCAAATTGTGAAATTGAATTAATTTTAAAGTATAAATTTAAAAATCCATTATATAATACCATAAGTTCAATTTTTCAAGAACAAGTAACTCAAATTATGTTAAAAGCATTTACTAATAGAGCCACTCAATTAAAATTACAAAAAAAATTTAAGGATAGACAAGTTAATTTTAATAAAATTAAGTAATTCATAGACATGTATATAATTTTAATGAATAAATGAAAAAATAAGCAAAATGACCATATTTACATTAACAAGAAAGTAATAAGAAATAGTAAAAATACAGAAAATTTGAAAGAAAATAACGTTAAGAAGATATAGAAGAATGTTTTTTTTTTACTTTTTTTTATATTTATATTGTAGTTGGAATTAAGCCATGAGTACCAACGGTATATTTTTTCAAATAATGATTTGGAATTCTTGATAATGAAGCATCAGGTAAGGAAAAGATATTTTTCTTACGAATTGATGAATTATTGGAAACCAAACTTGCAAGACTGGTATTACTGTTATTAGCATCGGATAAATTAGTCAAAGAATTTGAATTTGATTGATTTGGACAGTATTTAGAATTCTTAAGGTATGATAAATTCAAAGGTGATACGGTTGTTGGTTTAACCAAAGCCCGGGTGACCCAAGGATCTTGAGAATTGAGAGGTTTGATGCACCTTAAGCAATTTCTGTAAAAACGACGTTGCAGAGGAGGTTTATCAGCGGGAGGATGCCATTTATATTCAGAAGAAGAAGAATATGAACAACGGGAGATATAACGACGATGAGAAGCAATGGGGACCAAGTTATCGATATCGTCATCGACATCAATTTCCACTTCTTCATCCTCGTCATCATCTTCATCATCGGAGCGATGAAGATCACTCAAGTTTTGGATATCGTCTTCGTCGTCATCGTGAGAGGTTCTTGTTGATTCATTAGGATCATTTTGTTCATCGTCATCATTGTCATTATCATCGTTATCATCTCCATCACTATTATACCCGGTGATTGAGAAGCTTGGGGTTGTTGGTAAAGTAGCGGCTCTCTTCCTTTCAATTTCAATTTGATTTTGGATTTCCAAATGATTTGTATTGTTATTTTTATATTGCTGAATTGTAATATCAGTCATGAATTTAACATTGGAAAAATTTATATTTGAATTACTTCTTGAGGAAGAGTTTAATTTAGTTTTCAATTTTGATAGTTTATTTTTCAATTTATTTGATTCATTGTATCTATAAGGATCGGATTGGGCTCTTGAACGAGAAACAAAGTCATTGGTTAAGTTAATCAAAGAACTATTTGATGTACCAAAAGCTTCTTGATAAAAAGAAATTTCTTGAGAAGAAGATGGATTATGATTTGATCTTCTACGACGGGGAACGGTACGGTATCTTGGAGCTTCACGATCATTAAGATCAAGAGAAATGTCTTTACCGGTATTTAGAGCCATATTCCAGTAAATTAAATCTCTTGTCGTGGAAAAATTTAAAAGTAATTGTTCACTTTCAATCCGAAGTCTTAGAACATTGGCTCTTTTCTTGTAATCGGTAGCCAAACCAATTCTGGAATGCTGTAAAGAGTAGGATCTTAATAATTTCTTATGATTATGCTTATTTTGTTTGATATAACGATGATGAGATTTTGAAGTGATTGGGGTTGGGTTATTATTATTAACCAACGAATGGTAGAACTCATCATCGTAACCCTGATTATGATTCAAACTGGTCACCGGACAGTTTAATAGACCTAGGCGCTGGCAGAATTTCAAAAATTGCAAATCGTCATCGGAAGTAAGATACGAATTATACTTATCCACTTCTATTGATTCGGATTTATTAAAGTTACGTTCATTATTAAGCGGAGTTGGTCTGAAGGCCAAGATGTGATTTTCCAAATTGGTGGGGATTTGATAAAAGTTAAGTTGAGTTGAGTTTAGTTCCATGATCAAGTATTTCCACAGACGAGATGGCGCCGCTTCGTATGGCGTCAACCATTCAATCTTCCGACTAACCACCCCAATCTTATACACCGAAGGGTCATACTGGGGGAGTTGCTCCTGTTCAACATTGGGGATATTACAATCATTTGGTAACTTGGATAATACTTGATACTTTGGACATCCTCCTGGCGGTAAACTATCATACTCCGGAGGATACACCGGATTTGGCTCCAAAAACTGCAAATACTCATCCTGGGGAGAGCTGATTGGAGGCAACACTTTAGATTCTCCGCTATCGGGCAAACAGCTGGTTATACAGCTGGCTCGAGGACTACCGGTTCCAAAACTACTAGCAGGAGTCACCGGCAGACTTGGGCTAATCGACTCGGATGGACTGGAAGGACGCGACATCGAGTGGCACGACGAAGAAGTATCACTCCCTCCAGCAATAGCACTTCTCTTGATATTTGAATCCAGCACCATCAGCAGCAGCACCATCAGCAGCAGCACCATCAGCAGCAGCACCATCAGCGGCAGCACCAGATAACAAATATCCTGAGATCTAGGTTCGGTTCCACTAACACCCATCTTAGAATCACAACCTGAAGCAGCCAAATCTCTCATAAACATGGCCGTCTCCATATATCTAAGACATCAATATAAAAGAAGTACTTTCAACCAAGTTTTAATTAAAGATAATACCAATTTTACGTCAAAAGAGTGAAAAGAGGCCTTGATGCAGGATCACCTGGTGAAAGTTTTCCTAACAAAACAAAAAAAAAAAAAAAAAAAAAGACCAAAATTTGAAACCTTTCTTTTGTCAAATCTTAATGTCCTTACTCTACTGGAGAATTTCACGGTAGTATTGTGATAATAAGGTATATAAGCTATATAAAGTTATCTAATGAGAGCAAAGCTTTGGTTGCGATAGTGACGTTATGAACCTCTATCAAAACTGCCCCTTTTCTATTGTCGATTTCAGTCTGCTGCTGACTTTGATCAATCGGCTGGGGGAGGCTGGTGCACGGGCGCCGGAGGCTGCTTTTCTTTTTCGGCGGTTAAAAGGGATTTTCTCCTATTTTTTTGCAATCGGAACCGAGGATAAGCGGGGGTACGGGTGTATCAGGGGTACGGGTGGGCATTTTTTTTGTGGTGTACCGGTTTAAGTTGTTGAGGACCACCTTGTTGCCGGAGAAGGGGTGCAGCATATGCTGCAAAAAGGCCACCACCCGGTCGAACTCCAGGCCGTCGCAGTGGCAGGCGATTTCCAAAGTGCTGGAGTGGGAGGAGTGGGAGGAGTGGGAGGAGTGGGAGATCTTGACCTGGGTTCCGGTGCCCTCGATGACCCATTTTCGGCTGGCCATGAGGTTTTCACAAAATTGATAATTGACTAGGTTCTTGTAAGTGTCGTGGCGGAAGATATCGTGTAGGCTGGCTGGAGGGTGCAAGGGAGGAACCAGGCCGCTGGAGACCTGGCGGGACTCGAATTCGTGGTTTGGTTTAGGGCTGGTGGCCGAGGGTTGGGTGATGGAACTCAGGCCCGAAGGAACGCTTTGGTTTGGCTGGTGTTTGTTCTTGAGTAGTTGTAGTACACAGCCAATCAAGTCATTTTTGTATTCGACAAGGTGTTTTTCCAAGAGTGGGTTTAGGTAGTACTGGATTTTTTCATTTGTTTGGAGAAACCGAAGGATGGAATCATCTTTGATGTCGATTTCCGGTTGCATCCAGATCAACATGCTTTCGTAATAGTCGGGGATTGATAAGTGGGTTAGTTCCCGCTGGTTGATGGTTTTGATTAAACGATCATTGCATCTTTTCATTTGCTGCACTCCCAAAACACACTGGTCAAATAGTTGCGTGGGGTATAATTGGCAATTGGAGTCAAGCGTCAATTTGGAGATTGCAACCCGGGGTAAGTATTTTGCAACCTGGGTTTTCCATTCAATTATACCAAAAGCGTTTTTCATGATACTTGACCCTAATCTACTGATTTCAAGGGTTTTGATGGGGAACCATACTATTTGCTCGAGTATAGCGTCCACACACTGGCACTGGGACTGGGTATACTCGTGGATTTCCTCTAGTTTATACTTGGATCCATGCATACACCCACAAGCTATTTTCAAAGTATCCAAGTTCTCACTGAAGAGCTTGTTTAATTTGCAACTGTCCAAACGAATTTCGTATCGCATATCGTACTCCATGTCATTCATGGCGCCATGGCAATGGTTAAACGTGAGCTGTTTCAAATTGGGGAACCGGATCCCATAGCTTTCAAATTGTTTCAAGATAATTAATCCGGCGTTTTGCTTGGAGTTTATCTCCAATTTCTCGAGCCGTTCTGCAACTTGAGCCAACCGTTGGGATCGGGGGAAAAAATGGTGTTTGAAATCAACTATAACAAGTTCTAATTCTGTTATATGGTCACTGGCAAGTTTGGCTAAATCTTCAATCCTACTAACCTGTACGTTGCGTAGCCACTTATTCTTAGTATAAAGTTTCAAAATATCATCATACCCGGTATGGAAATGATTATAGGGAACTCTACCAAACTTGAAATAGCGTAATTTGAATCCGTATTTATTTTGCCAATTATTCAATTTAAATAATATAAATTTGATATCATCACTGACTAATTTCTTCACATACTTCCCCAAAGCTCGATTATCACCAAGACTCCGTTCAAACCGGTGAAGTCCACCAGTCTTTAAATCGTACTGAACAACACTCCATTTACAACTCTTCCCCTTCGTCTCGGTTACATAGATTTGTTTATAAAGATATGGCGTAAAAATTTGATAAAAATCCCGGTTAACTCGATTAAGCCGTATAAGCTCCACTTGGGTCAGCCGCTGCGATATCAACTCGAGTATATCATTAGGCAACTCCTCTAATCTAACCATAATACTTCCATTTGCCTATTACTTAATGGGATGACTATGCGGATAACCTCTATAAGAGTAATAAATACCCTGGTGCACGGGTCCAAAAAAGTAGTGATTGTTGATCGTTACCATTATAATGTAACCCAGTTCCATTATTCTTTATCTATTGAAGATGAAACCTTAAACCCACTGTTTGACAATAGCTGAAGCCGCTCGAGTATGAGTCGAGTCTTATAAATATTTGGGAAATTCCACTCAATTACTGACTTTACTTGAAGTAATAATGAAACTTGCTCTATTAACGGTACTTGCTACCGTGGGTGCTGTTACGGTAAACCCATTACCCCAACCTCAGTCTATTGAATGGTTGAATGAAAATGCAATAGTTTTCAACCCCTGTGCAAATTTGCAGTTAAACATTGATAACGAATTGGTTGAGAAAAACTTGAATAGAGTATTAAATAGTGTTTTGGAAACAAAATACTATCCTCAAGCTATTGAAAAACCAATCTCTAGCTACCAGCCGTTTCCTACGGGCACGGTTAAAAGGGGGAACGGTGCTATTGATTCGATCACCATTACCATTGAAAATAGCTCAATTCCTTTACAATTAGGTGCCGATGAAAGTTACAACTTAACAATTGACAATAACGCAATCAATATCGATTCTGTATCTACTTGGGGGTCAATACAAGCATTGAAAACTTTGCAACAATTGGTGGTTTATGAAAAGGGTCAATTCTTCATTGAAGGCTCAGTTAGAATCGAAGATCATCCAAACTACCCTCATCGGGGAGTTATGCTTGATTCTGCTCGTAATTTCCTTTCTGTTAAGAAAATCAAAGAACAAATCGATATCATGTCTTTGGTAAAACTAAATGTGTTACATTGGCACATCACCGATACTCAACTGTGGCCATTGCAATTAGAATCAATTCCAGGAATGATCGAAGGCGCTTATCTGGAAAGAGAACAGTACTCCAAAAATGATGTCGAAGATATTATCAACTATGCTTACGAACGAGGAATCAGAGTGATTCCTGAAATTGATATGCCAGGCCATTCAAGAGCTGGATACATCAACGTCAATGAAGACGTTTTGGCCTGTCAACATAGCTGGTGGTCGAACGACGATTATAGTCTCCATACGGCAGTAGAACCACCGGCTTCGCAGTTAGATATTCTAAATAATGAAACTTATCTGATGGTTGAGAAAATCTATAACGAAGTGAGTGGTCTTTTCCAAGACGACGTTTTCCATGTTGGTGCCGATGAACTACAAGCAAATTGTTACAACTACTCTCAATTATTTGTTGATTGGATCAAGGCAAACCTGTCAAGAACCTACAGGGACTTAAGTCAATATTGGATTGATCATTCTATTCCAATATTTCGGAAAATCCCCAATCGTAGATTAATGATGTGGGAGGATATCTTGACTACCCCCGAGGCCGCTTTCACCATTCCACAAGATGTCATTTTACAAAGTTGGTCCGATTACTTAAGAGGATCAAATAATATTAAAAAACTCACTTCTAAAGGATTCGACGTGGTTGTATCTCTGAATAACTACTTATACTTGGATTGTGGTTACGGTGGATTCGTAACTAATGATCCAAGATACCTCGATTCCCCACAAAATGATGAATTCAATACCGGCAATGGAGGTTCTTGGTGTAATCCTTACAAAACCTGGCAGAGAATATATGACTTTGATTTCACCACAAACCTTACTGACTCAGAACAAAAACATATCTTGGGTGCTGAAGCTGCCCTCTGGTCTGAACAAGTTGACAATACCGTGTTAACCCAAAAACTTTGGCCCCGTTTAGCTGCGCTAGCTGAAAGCGTTTGGAGTGGCAACCGGGACTCCAACGGTAACTACAGAACAAACTGGCTTTCCCAACGTATCTTCAATTTTAGAGAATGGTTGGTTGCTTTAGGGTACGATGCTCTGCCCTTGGTTCCTAAATATTGCTTGCAAAACCCCCATGCTTGCGATCTTTATTTGAACCAAACGGTGTACAATGATTACACTTAATTTTCAAAATATTGCAACCCATACAAAACTCGACATTACTCCTTTAGTTTAACAACCATTACACAGTTCTAAGACATCTTATGCCGCAAATAACAATACTTGCGAATGCGAATTGTAGCAAAAAGTACTAACAAACAGAAAAAAAAGGGTGAAAAAAAAAAAAAAAAAAGAATTGTGCAGTACTTATTCATGGCCAATTGACCGCAACTATAATACCCTATTGCAACCTTCCCAGAGGAAGGGATCCCAGAGACCTCAGCCCATGGGGCAGTCCTGAGATGGTCAAGAGGATCGTAGAGTAGAGAAGCAGCGTAGAGGTTGGGAGTGTAGTAACAGGACGAGGAGTCAGACAGACTGTGGATAAGACCAAAAGGTCGAAAAGAAGTCCGATTTAAGCATTAAACGATTGTGCTGAGCTTAAATGGCAAACATCCCTTGGATAGCAATCATGATTCGAATTATGCAAAGTTAGTTGATATATAAGAAGGGGATTTCGTAGTTAATTTTTCAGGTTGGGTTAGATTCTATAGCATTTTTTTTCATTATAGAATATCATCATTATGTCTAAAGATCTTGACCAATTAGCCATCAGTACTATCCGTTTATTATCTGTTGACCAAGTTGACGCTGCTCAATCTGGTCATCCAGGTGCACCATTAGGATTGGCTCCAGCTGCTCATGCAGTTTGGAAGAGAATGCGTTTTAATCCAAAAAATACTGATTGGATTAATAGAGACCGTTTCATCTTATCTAATGGTCATGGTTGTGCCTTGTTATATTCGTTATTGTTCTTGTACGGATATGACTTGTCCATTCAGGATTTGAAACAATTTAGACAGTTGGGTTCAAAGACTCCTGGTCACCCAGAAGCCCATGATGTTCCAGGGGTTGAAGTTACCACTGGTCCTTTGGGTCAAGGTATTTCTAATGCTGTTGGTTTGGCTATTGCTCAAAAACAATTTGCGGCAACTTATAACAAGCCAGATTTTACGCTTTCTGATTCTTTTGTCTATGCCTTCTTAGGTGATGGTTGTTTAATGGAAGGTATTTCCTCTGAAGCCTCTTCCTTGGCTGGTCACTTGCAATTGAATAACTTGATTGCCTTTTGGGATGATAACAGAATTTCCATTGATGGTGATACTAACGTTGCTTTCACCGAAGATGTCATTGCTCGTTATAAAGCCTATGGCTGGCACACGATTGAAATTGCCCATGGTGATACCGACTTGGATGCTGTTTCTAAGGCTGTTGACGAAGCCAAGTCTATTCCAGATAAACCAACCTTGATTAGATTAACCACCACCATTGGTTTTGGCTCTTTACAACAAGGTACTCACGGTGTTCATGGTGCTGCTTTGAAAGCTGATGACGTTAGACAATTGAAGGAAAAATTTGGTTTTAACCCAGATGAACACTTTGCTGTTCCTAACGAAGTAAAAGATTATTTCCATGAACATGTTAAAGAAAATCAAAAGATCGAAGCCGAATGGAATAAGACTTTGGCTTCTTATGTTGAGAAATATCCAAAAGAAGGTAAGGAATTACAACGTCGTTTAAGTGGTAAGTTACCTGATGGATGGAAAGATGCCTTGCCATCGTACAAGCCTTCTGATAAAGCTGCTGCCACTCGTAAGTTATCTGAAACTGTTCTTTCTAACTTGTTACCAGTTTTACCAGAACTTATTGGTGGTTCTGCTGATTTGACCGGCTCTAATTTAACTAAAGGTACTGACCAAGCTGAATTCCAACCTCCTGCAAACGGTTTGGGTAAATTTAGTGGTCGTTACATCAGATACGGTGTTAGAGAACATGGTATGGGTGCCATCATGAATGGTATTGCTGCCTTTGGTGCCAACTACAAAAACTACGGTGGTACCTTTTTAAATTTTGTTTCCTATGCTTCTGGTGCAGTCAGATTATCAGCTTTATCCCATTTACCCGTCACTTGGGTTGCTACCCATGATTCTATTGGTTTGGGTGAAGATGGTCCAACCCATCAACCAATTGAAACTTTGGCTCACTTGAGAGCCATTCCAAACTTGTCTGTTTGGAGACCTGCTGATGGTAACGAAGTTTCTGCTGCTTATCAAAGTGCTATCGAATCAACTTCAACTCCTCATGTCATCGCTTTAACCAGACAAGGTGTCCCTCACTTGGAAGGATCTTCTATTGAAAATGCTTCCAAAGGTGGTTACACTTTAATTAAACAAGATAAACCAGATGTTATCATTGTTTCCTCGGGTTCCGAAGTTTCAATTTCTCGTGATGCTATTGCTCAATTAGAAAAAGCCGGTATTAAAGCCGGTTTGGTTTCTTTACCAGACTTCCATACTTTTGATAAACAACCACAATCTTACAGATTATCTGTCTTACCTGATGGTGTTCCAATCTTATCCGTTGAAGTCTTATCAAGATTCGGTTGGTCTAAATACTCTCATGAACAATTTGGTTTAGATCACTTTGGTGCCTCTGGTAAAGCCCCTGATATCTACAAATGGGTTGAATTCACTCCAGAAGGTGTTGCTGACAGAGCTGCTAAGACTGTTCAATTTTACAAAGGTAAACCAATCTTATCTCCTTTGAATACTGCTTTTTAAAATTGATTTTATGACATCTATGAAACTTTATTTGATAATGATTTTTTGATTTTTCTTCCCCATTTTTAAGTTCTTTTATTCACAGTTTTAAAATAAATATTAGACTGATTTTAAATATATTTGTATTTGTAATTACAATTGCAGCCAAACCAAAGGCTATCTGATTTGTACCCTTCGTTTATAAAAGATGTACGGGTGTTGCTGGTTTGATGAGATGAGCTTATACCATCTTCTTTTGCTTAAAGCTGTATCACCTAATCGGCTTCTTTAGAAACCACGAGATGAGTCAGCAAGAGACATTAGATTGTGTCTCTATAACCAAGAGGCTACTAGTTGAGTCTTCATCCAGTGCCAATGAATTTCTCGATCAACTTCATCATTTAAGCTCCATAGTATCTCAATCCAGTCAGGATCCAGACTTCAGACAAGAGATTAGTTCACACCCTGAACTAATTGAACTAGTGGTTGATATAATTACGGAATCTTTTAATATAGATATTGAAAGTGAAACCATCCGGTCTTTGTACATTCGTTTATTTAGAGGAGCCTTAATGCTTACTAGAAATATTGTTGTTATAAAACCTGATGCCATTGATTTACCATTATTCTTGCTCAGCATCCAACATTTCAGCCAAAAAGCTACAAAAGACGATCCTTTTTATTTAAAGACATTGGAGGTTTATATTCAGACTCTAGCAAATATGACCCAAACATTGAGTACGGGTGGTGAACATTTGCTAGACTTGATTAGAACTAGTTTTGATGCTTTTCTGATCCGCATTATAAACGAACATGAAAACTTGAAATTACCCTTCTTGTTCTTCCTTAATAACGTCTTCAGCCTTCAAGAAGTAGTCTATGACTTTTTGACTTTTGAAAAGTTTGATTATTTTTGTGAATTTCTCCTTCAAGAATCGGAAAAAAATATATTAAATGATGAAGGCCAGACCACTCACACTTTACTTTCCTTAATATCTAAGGTAGTCAGTCATGAAAGCTACAACAAGTGGATTTCGCAAAGAGTTGCCTCTAAGGATATGGTTCAAATAGTGAAGATAAATCAATTGGTGATTACAAGTGTTGAATCATGGGATAACTATCAGCTAACTGCAATTTTATCATGGGTTTGGGACTGCTTTAAAGTCTTTTCCGCAAGTTCATCAGAAATGTTACGTAGTAGTGAATGGGATGAAACTGGATTGAACTTTAATCACGCCAACACCATTGGTCTTCTTGATATTATATCTGATTTATGTAAGTTCAATGCAACCAAGGGCTTTTTAAATCACTACAATGGTCTTGAAGAACTAATAGATTTATTAAGGGTCGTTCATGAAAATGTTGAAAGAAAAACCCTCAAGAAGGGTAGTGAACCGAAATCGGTGAATGCTGTCAACAGTAAAAAGCTGTTTCCACAAGTGAAATCCTTAATAATTGAAATCCTAGCTTATTTGACTCACGATTCCGTCGAAATTCAAGACAAAATAAGAGACTTGCATGGACTCGAACTAGTATTATCAAATTGCATGGTTGACGACAATGACCCTTTTATCAAAGAGAGATCCATCGTTTGTTTGAAGTTTTTGTTAGCGGGTAATCAAGCTAATCAAAAATTTGTTGCAGATTTAGAAGCTAAGAAGACATATGATGATCAAGCTTTGAAAGAAGTAGGCTACGAAGTTGAAATCAAAGAAGGTCAAGTTCAATTGAAACAACTGGAGGATCTGAAGAACTTACAAGATAAGATAAGCAGCAAGAAAAATGCTTTTTAAAACGAATGATTATGACGATTAATTACTATGTATAATATACACTTTTTTTTCTCCTTTTTTATTTAATGTTTGACCATCAAAATGTAGCTTATTTGGCTTCCTTAGCTAACTCTTCAATGATGATGGATTTAATTTTTTCCAAAGATGGATCTTCAACCAATAATAATCTCTTTTCTTTTTCAGAGAGGGCCTTTAATTCAGCTGGTAAGACGTCCTTTTCAAAAGAGTAACCATCGACACCATCCAAAGCCTTGTTGACTACTTCGGAGAATTTAGCAGGGTGAGCGGTAGATAATGAGATATAGTTAACGTTTTTGTTACCGGCGGCTTCATCGTCAGCAATGAATTTGTAAGAGGTGAAAACCCCAACGGCGGTGTGAGGATCCAAAACGTACTTACGAGGATGGCTGTGATAGATTTTCTTAATAGTTGCAGAAGTTTCTTCGTCAGTAACACGTTGAGATGAGAAGGTGGCACTAGCAGCTTTAACGACTGATTCTGGAGCAACAACGGAGCCTTCTGATTTCAATTGGTTCATCCATTGGTTTAAGATATCACCAGCGGCTTCATCATTATTTTGAGCAAGGTTGTCTCTGATTAAGTACCACAATAATCTTTCAAAGTTAGAAGAAATTAAAATATCCATAGCAGGAGAGTAAGTAGCTTTAACTTCAGCAGGTTTAGAAGGATCAGCGGTTTTTTCATAACGACCAGATTTCAAAAATCTATCTAAGATATCATTTTCATTAGTAGCGATAACCAATTTATCAGCAGGTAAACCCATTTCTTTAGCGTAGTAACCAGCTAAGATATCACCAAAGTTACCGGATGGGACCACAAATCTAATTTTGGAAGCATCAGCTTTATCACCCAATTTATTTAATAATTGGAAGTAAGAATAAAAATAGTAAGTCATTTGAGCTAAAATACGAGCCCAGTTGATAGAATTAACTGCACCCACATGGTATTTATTGTTGAATTCAACATCACCGAAGATTTGTTTAACATAATCTTGACAGTCATCAAAAGTACCTTTAACAGATAAAGTATGAACGTTGGGATCTTCAACGGTAGCCATTTGTTCTTCTTGAATTGGAGAAATACGGCCAGTTGGATATAAGATGAAAACAGAAACATCCTTTTTACCTCTTAAACCATAGATGGCAGCAGAACCAGTATCACCAGAAGTAGCACCAACAACGGTGATGGTTTCTCTATCTTCAGCTTTGGAAACATTGGCATTACGTTTGGTTAAAAAGTATTCGAATAAGTTACCAACAAATTGTAAGGCAACATCTTTGAAAGCATAGGTTGGACCATGGAACAACTCCAATAAGTGTAAACCTTTTTCTTCGTCAAGGGTTATCGATGGGGTAACTTCATCGGATCTGAAGGTGGAGTATGAACTGTGAATCAATTTTTTCAAATCATCATTAGGAATTTCCAGTTCTTTCACGTATAATCTCATGATGTTGAAAGCCAATTCTTGGAATGGCAAGTTTCTCCATTCACTGACAAAGTCAGCTGGTAATTTAGGGATAACCGATGGGATGAATAAACCACCGTCTTTGGCTAATCCAGTCATTACGACATCTTCAAATGATAATGATTGCTCCTTACTGGAACGAGTTGATCTATAAGTTTGAGAGGACATTTCAAGTAGTGTGTTTGTTAGTGACCCAGTGTCTTTAACTTATACCACAGCGTGTAAGTTTATGTTTCACAGTAAGTAGATATACTTTGACCAATTTTTGTAACAAAAACTATGATTCATAAATTTTCAAATTTCCAATTTTTTTTTTTTTTTTTTTTTTTTTTTTAATGCGGTTCCGGAGATTTTTGTGGTGCACGGGTGGGCATCAGTGGAGATTTCTCCCGAATTTTTCACTGAATAAGCAGGTATGGATTGGATGAGAAGTAAAGCTTGAAGAAGTCATCAGAAACACTTTATTACAGACGAGTGAGTGTCCCCGAACAGGCCGGAAAGATAGAGAATACACAGGGCTATAGAAGAGGAGAATTTCGGCCGATGAGAAGCATTTTTTACGAATAAATAGTAGGGACAGTCAAGTACAAAGAAGAATATAAGAATGAACAATTGTGGTAGCCAAATGGTTAATGGTTTGATAAGACGGCAGTTGGGTTACTGGAGAAGGCACTTATCCAGCAGACGGATTGGAACAGGAGCATACCGAGATGAATATTATAGGACGGTAGTTGCCCAAGGGTATCAAGGAGTGAAGGAAGATATAAAGATTGGCAGAGAAGAGATGACGAATCAGTATATGCATACGAATAACGAAGATAGACTCGAACAACTAATAGATAACTTCAAATCGCCAATTGAGTTTTCGTTTGGGTACGGGCTGGGGGTTTTTGAACAAAGTGGGTACGATATTAAGAAGAAGCCCCAGATTGATATGATACATATTGTGAGGGAACCCAGGCGATTCCATACTAGCAACTTGAGGCAATTTGCGGAGCATTATTCTTTTTTAAAGATGTTTGGGATCAGTTCCATAAGTAAAATAGGAGAATATGGAGCCGGGGTATACTTCAATCCGTATATATCGATGAGAGATCACGATGAGCAAGAGAATATGATCAAGTATGGGGTTATATCAAAAAAGGATGCCTTAACCGATCTAAGTGAATGGAGTTCATTATATTTAGCTGGTAGATTACAAAAACCGGTTAAATATTTGAAAGAAGAAGGAGAAGAACAAATGATTCAAAAATTGAATCAGTATAATTTGAAAAGCGCATTTGGAGTTGCATTATTGATGATGAAGGAAGACCGGATCAATGAAGTGAAACTATATGAAAGAATAGCTCAACTTTCCTATATGGGGGATATTCGTATGCTAATTGGAGGTGAAAATCCAAATAAAGTCAAGAATATTGTGAGTAAACAATATAAGAATTTTCAAACTTTGTATGAACCCATAACACAATATTTTGTTGATCAAGGAGTCATTAGGGTTTTGTCTGAAACCCAACAGACACAAGATTTAGGCGATGAAATACGAGGTTTTAAACTACAATTGACGTCTGACAAAAAAATGAATATCATCAGTCAACTACCATTGCAATTTCGGAAAAAATTATACCAAAGCTACGAGAAAAAATATTCCGCTGAATTGAAAAGGGATTCCGAAGCCCAAAGAGTGTTATACCAACAATCTTACGATTCTGTGAAGCCTGGAATTTATGTAAAGTCAATTGCAAACGATGAATACTTTCGCAAAACTTTAATCAATACCGTAAAATATACGGTGGCTTACCCTGCAGTCTGTCAAACACTAAAAGGCGTTTTCACGGCCGGACTTGTCAAGTCATTTAAGTACGCCTGGGAGAAAAAAGTGAAAAATTTAACTAGTAATTAGTAACTAGTGACTCGACAAGTTGTTGCAACGTCTTTACCCTGACCACGGAATTCAGTTGCTAGATATTTTTAGCATTTGAGACATGAGGGCACCATGGTACACCAGGCCGAGTTGCGTTGGTGGCTGAATCAACTAGGAGTTATAAAATTTCGTGCCTTGGGTAACCAAAAGTAAAGAAAGGAAATGCATGGAAGCCTAAGACGATACTATAGGAATATTCTTATCGTAATTGCATCTCTGGTGAGTCCAAGAGTACGTTATCTAGTTCACATTTACGTTTAAAACACTAAAACAAAGTTTATGACCTAACATAATATCCCATGACTTAATATATAGACTTCTTTATAGTTTAATTATTTTTTAGCTGAGTCTTGAATGTAATCAGTTCATAACCGTTATTTTTGATCAAATAAAGGGTATTCATAATAATTGAAAAAAGAAATAAGCGTTAGTGATCTATTTTTGCATCCACTTAGTTCGTGCTGCTTGCTGTTTCAAGGGTGACATCACTAAAATACTCCATATTCTTCTCTTTTTTTACAGCCAAACAGATCCTTTCAGATGCATTTGTCGTTAGCATTAACCCTTTTCTTATGGTTATACTCTTTGTTGTATGTGAGTTGATGATCAGTTCATTATTGAACTTGTACCGATCAACATTTGCTTACTTGGATTTGCTAGCTTTGCTTCCCAGTTCTCTGGCTTTGTTCTCGAAACGTGAGCTTGTCCATAGCAATACAAAGCCGAACAATAAGACTATTGTTTAATTCAACAGTTGTTGTTTTGTCTCCTGCTTTTTTTTTTTTTGTCCTTTCCAGACATTTTAGCTTTAGCGTTAACAATAGCAGAAAATAGTAAGACAATCACTTGATTGACGTACCTGACTACTTGATTATTGGTCGGAAGGTAGGGTGCCTCGTCTGTTGCTTCCCGTTGGGGTCCGAATCTTAGCCGGGGAGGATATACATTCGGTGATCTTACACTTTTTGTCTGTTGATTTGCACTGCAGGGCTGACACTTTTATAAACCCGACGATGAAAAGACTGCCGGATGTACGGATGTTCTTTTTGGTTGCAATTTTTTGTTACAAATTTAGGAATATATTAATATATGAATAATATAATATAAAAATACATAATAGAAAACATTATAGCGTGAAGACATTGAAAATAGTATTAAAACAAGTGAGATTATAGAACTGAAAGAAACCCAACCGACCCGAATTAGAAGAAGAAAAATTATTTCACCAGAAAAACTTTATTCAAAACATTTAATGCTTTAGAATCATTTGAATTGTAAGTGTTGGTATAATTGGAGTCGGTATTAGTTGGGGAGTAGCTTGGGAAGTAGCTTGTAGTTTGGGACTCCATGGGACTCGATAGAGTTGGGGAGGAAGCGATTTTGTTATTTGAAGAATAATGAGAGTTATAACCCGAAAGGCCCAAAATACCTTTTGGGCCAGCAAGAGTGAATGGGTAAAGTTGATAGTGGGGTTGAGATTGGATTGGAGATTTTGTTTTGGAAATTGATTCATGAATGATTGAAGGAGAAGATAATTTTAATTTTTTATTTGAATTTTGTTCAGTCGGTATTGGCATTGAAGGGATTGAATTATTAATATTTGGATTAAAAATCTTAGCACTTGGAATACAATAAGTATCGTCTTTATTGATGATATCACTTATTTTCAATCTAGCCAGCGAAGGACGGATGATTGATTGATCATAATCGATGGAAGAAGTTCTTGAGTTTGGAACTGATTCTGATTTTTTGATCAAATTTTTTTCCCGATCATAATTAATTAAACGATCTTGATAAATATTTGAATCTAAACTTAATTTATTTAATTTAGAATCGTTGGTTGGCGTGGTGCCTTTAACAACGTTTGGATCAGAAGAAATATAACTAATCAAATGTAATTTTTGATTTTGTTTTGTTATTAATGAAAAACTTTGTTTAACTAATCCATTAATTTTAAAATTTTTATTATTATCTAATTCTCTATAAGTTAAAAATGGCCCGCTTACTTTAGAAGCCGACCAATTCTTCCCATCGGTCCATCTTTTCATCCCACATTCGGTTTCATTCCAAGCAAATACACTATTAGCATTTATATATTTTCTTTCCATAGTATTTAATCTTCTTTTAATATTAGGTAATATGCCCAATCTTGTTCCTTCTAATACAAGCAAGGCATCGTTGAGATCTTCCACCGTACCTTTGTAAGTTTGAACGTTATGATTTCCAGTATTGAATTCAGGTATAATAAACATTTTCGATTTAAAGATGGGGAAAAACTATTTTCTAATTAGAAACGGAAGAATTTCAAAGAGTATTTATATTCCAATTCTTTCCAAAGGAATATCTCAACATGCTGCGCAACCAATGAGTGTCAGTAAGCAGGTAATGCTAATGAAAATGTAAGTATAACTGTTGTATTGATCAACTTTCTATACTTACATACGTACGTTTTTTTTTAGGTGCATCTATTTTATTTTATTTTTTTTCCCTAATGTTAGGCACTTTTTGAAAAAGCAATTAGTAGACTAGCATAGACGTAGAGTGAGTTATTCTCAAACCTTATAAACTGGAAAATAAAAAGAGAGCAGTTGGAAAAACAGAAATTGTCAGTAAAGTCTAGAAATCCGAAACGCAGCAAAAAAAAAAAAAAACATTTAGTAAATCAGACAGCTAACCAAAAAGAAATGGTATTGGGGAAGTTACTAGAGAAAGGCAGCCCAGTTTTCCACTCCGTTTGTATTCAACCCTTTGTTGGCTTACTTCTGGCATGATTGTTGAGTCGGTTCTAGCTCTCACTTGCTTAAACGGTTGGCTAACTAAACTAAATCAGTTTACGAAGTTTCGGAAATATTGTATTAGAATGGGCTGGACTCTTGTCTGTTTCTTTTGTTTTTTTCTCGCAATCTTTGATACGTAAAGCTGTTAGGTATATTCAAGTTGACTTGGTTTAGCTTGGTTACAGTAAAGGCAAATACTAACTAGGAGATACAAAAAACATTACAAAAACAACCCTGTTTTGCCTTACGCTTTTTCCTTATGCCTTTGCATTAGGGTGGTTTTCTGTACTTGGCTTACTTTTCTGTACTTGGTTTACTCTTCTGTACTTGATTCTCTTTTGCTGTGCTGAGTTTTATGAGTTGAACTTGTCAAAAGATGTTTGTTCTTCCCGCGTTTGTGCATGCATTCTGTGCGTTTCTGTAGATCCTTCCCGCCTGCACAGATGGCCCCGATTAGGGCAGAGGGGCATCTAAGTGTCTGTTTTTGGAGTATCTTTTGCTTTTGGCGTACATTTAGTTTGGTTCAGCAGGTTTACTTAGCCAGCAGGAATTATCCTCTTTTGGGAGCCCATTCGGTGTAGAAAATAAACACGTTGGAGAAAACACCCTTACCTCCTGCTTCAAACGACAAAATCGTGGAAGGACATTTCCCTGTCTCCATCGGGTTTCGTGAACAAAGCTTCGGGAGTAACGACTATGTGAATATGTCCAAATAATAGAACTTGAAATGAATAATGGACAGGCTATAACGGCAATGTCTATAAACCGGGATCTTGTGAACTATATTGTTCTAAAACCTAGATTGCAAGGGTTCATAAAAATATTGAAGACTTAGTATTATACCGAAAACAGAAGAATCGACCACCTATTATTATCCCAACACCAATTTTCCGGACGCACCGTCGATGACGACACAGAAAAGTGTCAGATTATCAGGTCATCCCATCGTTCACACGCCTGGCTGACAATACGCCTTCTAGATCGTGCATTGCAGCATTGCATGGGGCGGCAGCGTTACGGCAATGTACCGGTCGATGTCTGGGTTTCCCAAAGCAGCAATATCTAATTCGGAATAAGGAATAACTCTTACTTCCCCATTTTTGGCATTCTCCACTCGATCGATTAACTTGACTAAATCTCGTACTTGGTTCAAGCAGAACTAGTTAAGAATAAGCGCTTGGTTAACTAGGTTCGTATTTGGGATTTGTTTTGTCCTACAAGTGCAGAAAAGAAAGAGATTGATTGTTTTGTTCAAAGGTATGGAAGAACGCAAGGGTGTATCTAGAAAACTTACAAAAAAGAGTGACAAGATGGAAAAAACAAAAGAAAAACCTCAAAAGAAAAACCTCAAAAGAAAAACCGAAGAGGAACAAGAGATTAAGGCGACCATATGCTTCTGCTCACATCGCTTAATGAAAGCTTATCCGAATCCACCATCACATCTCACGCCTCGAAAGAATGCGAAAGCTTGCCATAGTAAAACCGTTCATTTCAAGCACATATCCGTTTTGATTTATTGAAGGTGGGGGGAGGTGGGCAGTGGTGATTGGCACCATTCGAGTATCTGTATCTATTATTAGAGCGTTGGACCGTCCGTAATTCAGAAGCTGGCCCCAAACCCAGGAATTTAATATTATTCAATGATAATTCGTATTTGTGGTCAAAGGTCTGGTAAATAAACAGAACTAAACAGTGCTGGTATCCGGGCTTTAACTAAAAAAGCTGAACCCAATTAATCCAGTTAACGTCTGCTGCTGAGACCTAATGGATAGAATACAAACTTGGTTTCTAGGCATTTGTTGATTAACCGAACACTAAAAGAGGTTTCTTCAGTTTTGTAAGATTAATTATCAACTGATTTTAATCTGGAAATGATCTTTCAGCTCTCTCTTCCAGGTGGAATAAGGTTTCGTAAATATCCTTTCATCTTTCACTTATATGTATTTGACCTTAATTCGTCGTAGATGTGATGGCATATTTTCTAGCATCCCTGGATGCTTGACACGCTTCTGATATCCACGAGTCCGTCTTCGTAAACCGGCTGTGGTCCTACTTGCCGAGTAGGACTACTTCTTCGCCGAAGGGTTCTTGTAGTTGCAATATTGGGTAATTGTGGGTGTATGGGTGTTTATTAAAGAAAGTGTATGGGTGTTTATTAAAGAAAATGTACGGGTGTTCCCTCTGGGGCCAATTTTGAAAAGGAAAGGAAATAAATAAACCGTTGGGAAACAACCTTCTTCTCCAGTGAACAAGATGGCACCAAGAGGACATAAAGAATCTGCCTCAGAGTCGGAGGCCAAGCCTGTGAGTAACTCGCGAAGCTCCAATAAGGCCAGGAACGCCGTTGCCCAAGCAGCTCAACAAGAATTCTTAAGTAGACATATCAATTCGAACGGACCCCATGATAAACCAAAAGTTAAACCATTAGATTTCATGGCTTTTAATGAAGCCACCCTTGACAAATACTCCAAACAGTATAACTTGGATATGCCGGATACCCAAACCCTCAATGAAAATATATTATCATCAGAAATTGGTAAGAAAACTTCAAGCTATAAGAAAAGTCAAATTAATAAAATCAGTAAAATTGAAAAAGCAAATAGCTTGAAAAAACACTTCATGGCATTACCTTCACGAGAAAACGAAATCATTACAAATTTCCTTTATAAAGTCAGAAATCAAGATAAAGATTTTAAATTATCATTTTGAAGTATAATGGTGGGTGCTAGTGGAAGAAACTGGTGCACGGGTTTCTAGTATCCTAGCTGACAGTTCGTAATTAACCCAAAGATAGGGATACTGAAACTTTAATTTAAGTCGGTAGACATTAAATGCCAGTTGATTAAAACTTGCTGAAGGAAGTATTATCCTCATGGAATATCAAGTTTCAAACCCGTTTACAAAAATCTGTTTGCTTTATTGCAATCTGTTAATCTTCGAATATCAAATTCTCTGTACTCTATTGTTCAAATAAGTTATTAAACGGTAGATCATAATTGCTCAATACTCTTATTCCCACTTGGGATTTGTAAGCTTTGAACGCATTTGTATTACATGCTTTATTAGGATCTCGGATTCCTTTTCATGCCAATGCCAACTTCAAACAAGTCAGTTTTCCTTTCGAGTAATTCGTAATTGGACTTAAGTAAGATAAGGAATAATTATTGTTTTCTATTACAAACCCTATCCTTTTCTTATGCACTTTGAAAAGTTCTTTGCTGCATTTTGTATGAACGATCCTACATTTGAATAATTCCGTGGCTTACATTTTGAACTGTTCCCTAGGTGTTTAGATGCTGGATCTTCGGTTAATTTCAACTTTTTCATTCTTATTCACATTTGTCTTACATATCTCTACCTTAACCATCTATACATAATGATCGACATCCCCTAAGATTCATTTGACTTCGCCATCAACGCATTCCTTTGTCCATTTCATCTGCTTTTCTATGTCCTTTTCTATGTCCTTTTCTATGTCCTTTTCTATGTCCTTTTTTATGTCCTTTTTTTTTGTTTGTCCCTTTTTTTGTCCTTTTTTTTGTCCTTTTTTTTGTCCTTTTTTTTCGTGTCTGTCGTTTTGTCTTTTTTCGTCAGACATTTGTTGATGCACGGGTGTTTTGGTGTACGGGTGGTTTTGGAAGGGAAATCGCTCAACCTCCTAAAGAAATTTGGCAAAGTATCAAACGATTAAACCATTCTACCTTACATCTTGCTGACTGGAAGAAGCAAAAGGGGGAAAAGATAGCAAGATAACAAGAT
Source organism: Hyphopichia burtonii NRRL Y-1933 (assembly GCF_001661395.1). Classification (NCBI taxonomy): domain Eukaryota; kingdom Fungi; phylum Ascomycota; class Pichiomycetes; order Serinales; family Debaryomycetaceae; genus Hyphopichia; species Hyphopichia burtonii. Next base: position 702,290 of record NW_017963732.1, read on the forward strand.
AACCAATATGGAACACTCCACAGTCATTTTCGTGCTTACCTTATTAATTGCGTTTGTTTTTCTCAGGTGGTTAATAACGCCCATCCCTCCAAGTTTACCATTTGAAACTACCTCAAATGAATCTACAGCGTCCAGTTCGGGAACTCGTAATCCAGAGAACGGGGGAAGCACGGCTACTAATCGTAGAAATAGAAGAGAAGTGTCTGACTCCATGATTGAAGTTGTTCAGGCGATTGCACCTCAATTAACTCCTCAACAGATTCGTTACGACTTGCAAAGAACTGGTTCAGTGGAAGTGACTATTGAAAATTTCATGGAAACGGGTACTTTACCATTCCCGCCGGGTGAATCTCCAAACGTCCATCTTGATGAGGATTTAGAAGGCCATAATCACGCTCCAACTTCCACTGCTGATCCCAATTTAATTGCCAAATATCATTTAGAAAGTAAGGTGAACGAAGATGTTGAAGATTCGCAAAATAAAGGTAAATGGGCTTCAAGTAAAGAAGAAAGATCTGATATATTATCCAGAAGAAGAGAAGAAATGATCTTGAAAGCAAGAAAACGATTAGCTTCTCAATTACAAAATGAAATTTAATTTATATACATTTTTACTTAATATTATTCAACCAATGTAGGTTCAATCTTTCTCTTCTTTTTCAATTGGTCATCGCCTTTGGTCATCTCGTTGTTTTTCACCAGCTTCTTCTTTTTAACAAAACTGGTTATATCATTAGCTATTTTCTTCTCTTCGGGTTTCTTGGGGGTTGCTATAACTGGTTCGCTTTTAATCAATTCAAATTTGTATTTATTTCCAAATATCCCCTTATTGAAAACAACGACTGAACAAAATCCATCTGCTGAACTTATTATAATACTTTCACCATCTGTATTCCAACATAAATCAGTGATTGTTGAATAATGTAAATTTGAAACCATCCCCAATGGTTCTAGACTTGCCGTATCGTAAATTATCACGGAGTCTTGGGTCGCAACTGCAAAGATCATTTTATACGGTAATTTGAATATACTGGATTTTGATTCGATTTCATATATTATTGGTGAAAATGATATTGCTATGGCTGGTTTCTTCAATCCTGGTATATGACATATCGGGGCTTTATTGAATCCTGATCGTATATATATATATACCGTATTGGTAATATCGTCATTATTTGTATTATTGGTCATGTCATTATCATCATTTTCATTAGTAACTGTAGTATTAGATCCTTGCATTTCATTTTTATGAATCCCCAGTGGTGTTAATAATAAACTCCCATCTGGTGAAAATGCTAATCTCCTGAAAAATGATTGTAATGTCTCTGGATGGTATAAGAATGTATTTTTTCTGGTAATTTTTCTATTTTCTGGTGCTGTAACCATTGGTTTCACCGCTGGTAATGTTTCATTTGATAATCCTCTTTTATGATTGGGAGGACTATTCTGTACCTGATGAACGTAATTGTTAGCCGGTGGATTCATTGGGGTGGCAGGTTTAGAGAATGAATTATCCTCTCCATTAAAGCTCGAACTAGTAGTGGAAGTTTGAACACTACTTGGGCCCTCGCTGCTTGATCTTTCACTACTATCTGTTGACTCCAGCCACGATTTTTCAAAAAGCGATAATTTGGAATTTGGTAATTCGGCTTTGACTATCTTGAAAAATGATGTGGGTACTATTTTTATTTCATTCGTTGCTGATGTTTCCGAATTCTTTAATGAATAAATATGAATTGATCTATCGGCAGACTGAGTCGATAAAAACTCATTTCGTGGGTCCCATGCAACCCCTTGTACATAATGATTATGTTCTGCCAATCGACTCACTTCTTGTCCCGTGGAAACATTATATATTCTAGTAATATTATCCATTGATCCAGTTGCAATGAATTTCGAATCGGGTGACCATGATAAATCATATATCTCCGAAGTTGACGATCTGTAAACATGCTTGGCTATCCAGGTTTCTTTGATATCTTCATCAATCTCCTCTTGCCCAAAATCTTTGCGTATCTCATCGGATAATGTCCATAATATAAGCGTTCCATCATCTCCAGCAGTTGCTAACATTTCTCCTTTAGGATCAAATCGCACAACGTTAACTGCCTGGGTATGTTTGCGTAAAGTAGTTAAATACTCAACCTTTGTCAGCGAAGGACTGCTTTGGCCTTCAGCTTCAATTTCATCGTTATAAACTAATTTCCATATTCTAACGTTATTATCACCCCCACCAGTAGCTAATCTGGGAGACCGTTCTTGACTCGATTGTGGCTGAAAATCCACAGAATAAACTGGCTGATTCTCATCATGCCAGTGAACAGTGATTGTAGAAGAGTCCATCCTTGCTTTAACCTGAGCAAACGGGTAAAATATATGGCAATGGTTCACTCTTTGGTACAAATGTTAGTATCAACTCTTTTTTTTTTTTTTTTTTGGAGACGCGTTTTCAAAAGTTTTGGTGTCCGGATCTTTTGGTGTCGTGTGAATGGTTAATTATTGATAGGACTTAAACCTCGAAAGGCTGGTCAGATAAAGCAGCCTCGAGAGTTATCTCTAGTTCTTTGTTTTATTTTAGACCAATTGGTTTAGTGGAGGACGTAATGAACTTTCTGAAAGACAAGGATTTGAAAGAGTTGCTCAAAACATTCAGTGTGATGGATAAGGAGGGAAATATCTTATCGACGGACGAGGACGAACTACTGACAGAAGAAGAAGTAGAGGAAGAAACTCCGGAAGAAGAAGAACAAGCTGGCCAATGGGCCAAGTCATGCTTTGAATACAGTATCCCCAAGCTTGAAATACCACTTCCACATAACCCAAATGCATATTATGATGGATATTGTGAGCAATACTTAAGATTTACTGACTCAAATCCTACAACTTATCACACGATTGAATTTTTCAAGTCATTATTAGAGAATAACGGATTCACTTATTGGCCAGAGTACAAGAGCTTTGATGAACAAGGTATTTCCAATGGTGGATTGTTTTTCACTATAAGAGGAGGTACTTCACTTATAGCTTTTGTGCTTGGGGGCAAATGGAGTGCTGATAAAGGAGTTGGAGTGGTTGGAAGCCATGTTGATGCGTTAACAGTGAATTTGAAACCTAATAGTATTAAGTCGAATATCGATGGGTATCAGTTACTAGGCGTCGCCAATTATTCAGGGACTTTGAATAAAGCTTGGTTAGATCGTGATTTGGGGATTGCTGGTAGTATAATCATACGAGATGAAGATGGTCAAACAAAACGCAAATTGGTTAACTCATCACCACATCCAGTTGCCAAAATACCATCTTTAGCAGAACATTTCGGTGATATAGCATCCAAGCCGTATAATAAAGAAACTCAAATGGTGCCAATTATAGGACATGGAGAAGAAATAGCTGCAACTGAAGATGAAAGAAATGCCCCATTGTATGGTAAACACTCCATTGCATTATTAAGGTATATAAGTAAGATCTCACAAGTACCGATTGGAAGAATATTAAAAGTTGACTTACAATTATTTGATGTTCAAAAATCTACTAGAGGTGGATTAGATAATGAATTTATATTTGCACCTAGAATCGATGATAGATTATGTTCATTCAGTGCGATTTATGCATTGATCGAATGGCTGAATCAGTTCTATTCCAATCCTAATAGTGATGATAAGTATCCGTTCAAAGATTTTGATGGGTTCAATATTGTTTTATTGGCCGACAATGAGGAAATCGGGTCTGCCACTAGAACTGGTGCTAAGGGGAAATTATTGAATAATATAGTTGATAGAGTTATCTCATTCAAAGATGAATCAAACTCTTCTCTGTTGGTATTTGCTAATCTGTTAATACTTTCAGCTGATGTGACGCATGCATTAAATCCTAATTTCAGTACTGAATATTTGGAAAATCATAAACCCAAACCAAATATCGGTTTAACAGTCAAGTTAGATCCACAAGGTCATGTCATGACTGACCTGATTGGTTGGAGAATTCTACAAGAAATTGCCAATAAGAATCATCAAACATTACAACAATTTCATATCAAAAATGATGCCAGATCGGGAAGTACTATAGGACCTATGTTGGCCACAGATACTGGTGCTCGAGTGGTCGACGTTGGGTTGGCTCAGTTATCCATGCATAGTATTAGGGCAATGGCCGGGTATAAAGAAATTGGATTAGGGGTTAAAATTTTCAAGAGTTTCTTCAAAGACTGGAGAGAAGTATGTGCTGACTTTAAAGATCTCGTCTAGTAGTAAATAGTTAATGTATGTGTATTTGATCTACTAATCTTGTGATGGAATTCTTGATTAGACGAGATTGACCTTTAGTAAAATAAGGGCTCAAAAATTTCAAAATAGTTATACGTACAGCCCATCATCATGCATGCAATAGCTGAACGGGTTTACAAGTAGTTATCTTTGGGGAAGGGGTGTGAGATATATTTCATACACAAGTGAAAGGTAGAATGCAAAAAGAATAGGGTAGTAAAGAAAATGCTAAGGTGGACGTAAAAGAATTAATCATAAGAGCTCACAGAGCTAACAACGGTAATAGAAACAATTAAAAAAGGCACAGTAAAAAAAAAAAAATAAAATAAAAACACTTAACGGAAAGGTACTAGGTTATGAAAATCAATGAATTCGTGAAGATTGAAGAATCATCAGGTTACTCATAAGGTACCCATAAATAAGGAAACGAATAAAAGAGAAGAAACCAACCAAACAGTTTTGGTATTAGCGGATCCAGCATTAACAGCAAAACCGGACGATTTTGCCGAAGCAGAGGCAGAAGCTGCAGCACCACCACTAGAACTACCGGTGTTCAATTTTAAGGTATGTAAAGCAGAGCTTTCGGTGAAAGAGCCAGTAGCTTTAGAGTCACTGGAGTCGGATGCTAATAAAAGGTGATCCGAAGCTGAGCTAGCAGCAGAATTTGCAATCTCGTTCTTGCCGGCTTTAGATAAAGAAGTAACCAATTGTAAGTCACTAAGAGAGCTGGTGGCAGCACCAGCTTGGGAAGTGACGGAAGCAGCGTTGTCAACAAGAAGAGCAGTGACTGAAGAGCCTGGCATTATGAATGAGTGTATAAGTGAACGGAAGGAATGAAAAAGATAAAGAATGATAGTTTTGAAGAAAGAAAAAAAAAAACCAGATCGTTCAGGTTTATATAAACTAAAAAGAAAAAGGAAAATAAAAAAAAAAAAATAGTCCTCGATGCTGCCCGTCAGGGGAACCATGGAGACATAACCAGGGATCTTTTTCGTTTGTTGTCAGTTGAATCTTTATTGGCTTATTTTAGAGTTTTTTTAGTGTAGTTAGTTGTTCCTAACTACTTTTGCCAACTTTATTTACCAACTCGCTCAATTATGAGGTAATTCTTCCCCCCATTTGTTTACTTCCTTACGGTAAACACTCGCTATTTGTTGATGCCATAGTGGTTTGTACTGTTTGTATTGGTGTTTACTGGCATTGTATAAATTTTTCAACTTTATGTTTGTGTCAAAATCATTTTAAACTTTTTCACGATTTCGTTCCTGATTTATTTTTTTGCGTATTTTTTTGCTTTTATTTTGTAGCTCTTTTCATTTTGAGTGTATTTTTTGGGCCTGTGCTGTTTATTTTCCTCAAAGAGCACCAATGTCGCTCAATCGGGGATTTCCATGTTATTTTTTTTTTCGTTTTTCGTTGTTCCCGCTGTTTATGGTGTAAATGTCGTGCGCTCTACTGCGGTGCGACATTGCAGCGTTACGTCACTTTTTTTTTATTTAAAGTTCTAATTGGGAAAGCGCTGTTTCTGTGGTTGCCTAAAGCAGCAACATATTCCGTTTTGAAACTATACGTCAAACGCGTTCATCGAAGTTTCATTATAAAATTCCATTAGTTTGAACCCTTTGGGGCAACTTTGCAACCAGTCAGCCGATTGCATCCAGTCACCGCTATGACGTCTTATGATATCCGCGAAACTTCCCGTAGACTACAATCATTACAATCGAGGTATTTGTATAATTCTAAACTTCCCGTAGACTACAATCATTACAATCGAGGTATTTGTATAATTCTAAACTTCAATTGACTAAGGGGGTTTCTTCATCGATATGTTGGCCTCTTTTCTTGGATTTGAATAAGCCAACACTTATGTGATTGAAAACATTATTCAAAAATCTACTAAATAACAGGGGTTTTTCTAGTTCTGCTAATTTGAATTGGAAGATTTCCTCGAAACTAGGTGGTTCGATTTCGGTTGGAGATACTTCTTGATGAGTAGAAGAGTTATCGAGGACCGAAGAGTCCGATTTCACGGGTTTAATGAATTCTTGAGATTGTTGTCTTGGTAATTGGGGGGGTGGGACCCCAGTAATTATCCCATTTGGTTCTGGTTTCATCAATGTTGGATTTCTTGCTAAAGATGCAGCCAGTTGGCGAAATACATCATTTGTAGATTGATCAACATTACTATTTCTACGGCTAGTATCTGGATCACTTGTAGACCCATAATCAACCGATCTTACTGAAGAAGATGTGGATCCATGAACACCACTTGAATGGAAAGAAAAAATCGAAGAATTATCATCGAAAACTGATCCCATATCTTCCAAGGATAACCCTTTGGTTTCTGGGAATAAATAATGGACACAGAAAAATGAAAGGAAACATGAAAGAGCAGGAATTAAATAAGTTTTCCATTTAATCAAATCTAATAAAATAGGAGTCATTTCACCAACAATAAAATTAAATAACCAATTGGTTGCAGTAGCCATAGCGGCACCCTTTGAACGAACAGAGTTGGGCATAACTTCACTCATCATCCAAGGAATTGGACCCCAACTTGTACCAAATGCAGCATTGAAAATTATAACACAAATCACCACAACTTGAGGAGTCCAAGGATTATCCATAAATAAAGACCAGGATATAGTTAAAAGAGGGATAAACATTAAAACTGCCCCCGATAATAATAATGGTTTACGACCCCAAGAATCAACTAAATACCAAGGAGGAATAGTACTAGCGACATAAACCAAGGCATTTACCCCCGTCATTAAAATAGCATCTCTTCCATGCCAACCAGCACTTTCAAAAATCATTGGAGCATAATAACTAACAATGTTAATACCATTCAATTGAGCAAACATTTGAGAAAAACAAGCAACACTTAATCTTTTTTTAAATCTATTAAACATATATTGATAACTACGTTCACCACCTTCCACTCGAGCAATTAAAACATTCTCTTTAATCTGTCTATATTCATTAATACCATTTTCATCTTCAACATCACCATCGGAATATAAATCGCTAATAACAATCATTCCTTCAATATCATGATCATGATCTAATAACCATCTTGGAGTTTCCACAATTATAAAGCTTCCTAAATATAATAAAAGTCCCATAATACATTGGACATAAAGTGGACAACGCCAACTTAAATTATTTTGTAAGAAAGAAAATCCATAATCAACCCAAATACTGGTTGCATATCCAATAATATTACCCGTAAATTCTAAACATGCATAAAAACCTCGATCATCTGGAGGACTAATTTCTTGCTGATAACAAGGAATAATCGTAGTTAAAGTACCAATTGCTAACCCAGTTATAAATCTACCAACTGATAAATTTAGAATATTAATAGAGGTTGCTTGAAGCAAACCCCCAGTGACAAATATAAATGCTCCCCATCTAATAGTACGACGACGACCAATTTTATCTCCAACTTTCCCTGCAACAAACGATGATCCCAATGCACCAATTTCCAAAATTGCAATCATTGAACCAACCTCAACTGGACTGGGATCATTATAATAATCTTTGAAAAACTCATTGGTTAAAAGGGATGACATTAACCCTTGTTCAAATCCAAAAAGAAACACTCCCAAAGACACGAAAATTGACGTGAAGTTAAGAAGAGCCCTTCCAACCAAGAACGATTCCTTGATTTGAAGATTATGGTGTTGATTTGGATGAGTTTCCATCTTTCTTAACTGCTAAAACAAACTGCTAAAACTTACCAATCTATTACCAATGATCTATTACCAATGATCTATTTTAGGGTTTCTTCCCAATTACTTACCTGATTTGTTCGGCTTCGAACTAAACTACTTGATAAGTCAATTCTCGATATTGGCGAATCGTTGATAGTTTTATAACTACTTTTTCCCCGTTAATGGAAATTTCCAATTGATTCTACTCCTTTATCAGCCTTTTTTTTTTGCGCACAGTTTTTTGCTAGCAAAGTAACCCACTGATAATGAGTCTTTGATGCAACTGGTGATAAGACTGAATGATCAGGTCAATTGTTGAATTGGATCCTGAATCACAAAGAAATCAAGAACATGGGGTAATACAATGGGCTTGACAGTTGTTCTGTTTTGTAATGTTCTTCTTTTGGTTCAATTACATGACCTTTTCAAGTTTGTAACTTGTTGTTACTCGATTGAAGTAAACTACTTGAATAATGTATTATGTATTAAATATTAAGGTACGAATTGAATAAGTATTATGGTTAACGAATACGGTTTAATCTTGTATTATTTAAGTGAACGTTAATATCCAATCTGTCGGCATCGTCTTCGATTTTTCTTAAACGGGTATTTTGAGTATCGACTTCTTGACCCATGACCCCGGCCGAGTTTTTCAATTTCTTAGAATAAGCAGCAATTTGATCCAAGTTACTAGCCAATTCTTTCTCCATTTCATCGTCTTCCAGATCATTTTCAAATTGATATCTTTGAGCTTCTTTTAATGATTTTTCTCCTTGATATTTAGCATGAAGTTCACTATTGGTGGCACTATTTGTAATACCTTCTTTTAATCTTTGTTCACTTTCGTAAACGCCTTTTCTATTAGCTTCTCTCATGTATTTTTCTTGAGTCTTATTGGCTTTAATTTTAGCTTCTTGTTGACGTAAACGAGATTTTTTATTAAATGGATTAATTGAAGTAGCTGGTAAGAAAATTGTTCGGTTATATCTTTCCAATTCTTTAACTTTTTCATCGGCAATTTTAGATTGGGTGTCTGATAAAAGTAAATTTTGTTCTGCATTATATAATCTTTCTGATTGGGATCCCAACATTCCCAAAGTATTGGTACCTGAAGCATCGGCTTCTTGTGCCATACGTAATGTATTACGAGTTGATGCTAGTGATTCTTGTTTATAATATTTAATATCCTGTTTAATTCCTTCCACTTCTTCATCTTCTGAATTGACTTCTTCTTCTTCTGGTAATTCATCATCTAATTCAACATTTAAATCTTCTTCATCTTCAACTTCATTCAAATCGAGCGTTGATTCGTCATCATATCTTGGTTTGCGTACAGCTCTAGGCTTTACTGGTGGTTGGTTGGTGGGAACTTCATTCAAATCAAGTGATTCGGTATCATTAGTATCCATGGTTGTTCGGGTTGATTGACGGGATATACGACTTGAATATGATGGTGGTGCAGTACTATTTGAGGTTCTTATGGATGGTGCTGCATAGGGATTGGATCGAGCACTAGCAGCAGAAGATTGGGTAGCCCCATTCTGTCCATATGCGCTGCTACGGGGTTGTCCGTATGGATTAGATGCTGGCTTATCTTGACTTCTTCCTCCATATGGATTTCCATTTGCCCCGTTTGCATTTCTTTGGCTTCCTCCGTTTGTATTTCTTTGGCTTCCTCCGTATGGATTACTTGATCCCCCGTATGGATTACTTGATCCCCCGTATGGATTACTTGATCCTCCGTATGGATTATTTTCGTTTGCTCCATATGGATTGCCTTCATTTGCTCCGTATGGATTTCCTTCTTCTGATTCTCCTCCGTTGGCATATGGATTCCCATCACCATTCACATTGGCATTAGCATATGGATTCACAGGAGCCATTGCTGGCTTGGCTGCTTTTCTTTCTTGAGCATAAGTTCTGAAAGCACTAAATTGATCGGGTCTCTGGTTATTCGATCTAGTTGAAATCCCCATTCTATTAAGATCCTCCCTGATCTCTTCCTCAGTGGGCTCTTTCTTCTTAAACATCTTTTTGATTCCCATCTTGTATTGATTGTATTATTCGACAGGATGAGCTTATAACACCAATTAAAGGGTTTGACCTTTTCTCCAGCATATCATTTTTCGATTATGAGCTAATCTGAGCCTCGTCTAAAAAAGAAATTATACACCCGTGCATTTTATGTTGGTCACGTGGTCTTTTCTAACATCCGTACATTTTTACAGTTTTGCAGTTTATTCTTTTTCAAAATGCAAAACCGTTATTTTGCAGTCAATTTATCATGAATTAGAATGAAATTCAATAAAAACACGTAAATACAATCAAGAGACTTATTATACAATAAGGATACTAGTATTGCATTTCTATCAGCTGTTGGCTTTTTCGTCTTCGCTATACTACATGTATTCTCAAGATAAATATATTAATACACCATATGTAGATTATTTTGAATCAGGCTTTGTAGGCTCTGTTCCAGCAGTGCTTGGGAATTGCACCTCTGAGAATGGAGCTGATCCAACTGTGGAATACTTATCATCATCGCTTTCTTCGAGCCTGTCGTACTCATAAATATATTTAAGATCATGAATATCGTCAGAATTATCGTATTTGGATTCCCGGTTCTTAGCATGAGAGAAGTCCAAAAATACAATATTGCCATCGGCAACTTTGCAGTTTCTCGTTGCAATATCGTGATGCTGGATTCCAATATCCCCCATCATTTCGAGTTGTCTGCATCCATTTTCAACCATTGACTTGGTGATTTTGGTTTCATCTTCCCCAACATACGATAATAATAAGTAGAATCCCTCGATAGGGCCCAGGTCTTTGACATTCACACGGAATGCTCCATAGTAGTATAGGGTGGGTACGTTGATCTTATCCTTCTCATCATCAGAACTTGAATTGTGTCTTTCAATCAGTTCATAACAAGAAGCTTCTTTGAGAAAAGAGTGNATGCAAGCTTTAACATCCTCCGTATCAGGGATGGGCCACCCCCTGAGTCTCGCAACAACACTGGGGATGAAAAGCTTCATGACCACCAGATCGTCTTGGTTCAAGCCTGTGAGGACTTCCTTGAAATATGGGAAAAATTTGCAAAGTAAGTCCACTTGGAACTTATAGACATGACTCCGGTGTCCTTCTCCTTGTAATACTTCAAACCCAGTCCATGATTCACATTCACCTTCAACATGAGAATTGCTCTTTTGGGGGTTAATATTACTATTAGCATGGATTTCTTTGACGAGTGATTCCTTTATTGCAGCATCAAGTAACTTTCCTTGCTCTTCATACTTCTTTGAGGTGATGTTATCGATTATGTTGAAAACCTTTTTCTGGTATTTTTTAAGAAGCTCTTCTTCATCTGCAGACTCAATGAAAAGCAGATTTAAAACCACAGCTTGAACAGTTAAACCCCGACCTTCCAATGAAAGTAACTTGTAATTGCAAGGAATCTCTACTTCATTGTTATCATCTGTGAGCTCTTCCAATTGACTGAGTCTAGATTCATCAATTTCTATGTAAAGGGTGTGGTGGAAATTAGTGATCATAGCACGAGTAGTTTTGCAGACAACGAAATATCTGCCTACTTGCCTTTTGATTGATTTGAAAGCCTCACTCGATTCATTAATTCCATCTTTGACCAAGTCACTAAAACGGGGGCCCTTGACTTCAACAATCAATAAAGGGACTTCATTCTTCGAGTAAAGCAAGTCCGGTCTTCCCTTAACTTGGTCTGTTGATCTCCCATTGCTACTACGCACCTGACTGCTTTTGTCACTAAGCATTTTATTTTTCTCAAGTTCAATAGCATGGCCTGCAGCAGCAAGAAAACTGGTTGTCGGATATCCAATGTAATGTTTAAAGAGATCAAGACAATCTTCTTCATTCTTTGGAAATGAACAAGAATAATATAATGAATATGCTCCGCTTATTCTAAGCCATTTCTTTTTGTAGGTTCCTTCGCCTGATCTTAAAATCTCCTCCTTTAAACATTGTTGAAAACGTTTTAATTTGTTAAATATTTTGTCGTTCAATTCAGTTTCTAATATCAACTGGAACTTGACCAATTCACTTTTGGAAGTAGAACCATGAACCCTCAGACTTTCAGTAATTTTTCTCAATTCATCAGGTTTCAAAAAGATTGTAAAAAAAGGGATAGCCATGTTAACCAATAGACGGATATCGACCTGGCCTGAGACTGTGTTTACTACCATCCTGACTAAGTCGGACTTAATCTCATACCTTTCCTCAGGAGTCATAAAGGCCAACAATTCAGGTGTGACGCTGTTGATGTATATCAACCGCTCACGATGATACTTCTCTTTCAATAGCTCGTGCGTGGATGCTTCGATAAACTCAATTCTTCCAGAAGAAGTATATCCGGTGATTGGGATAGAGCCGACATACACCAATCTAATATCTGACTGGTTGTTTTCAAACCATTGGTTCCGATACCTTTCTATCATATCTTCAGGAGGGATGTTGTTGACGTAAACAATGTTGTCAGAAGGAAAGATCTCCATCAATTTCTCGGGTGGGATGTTGTTATCATACTCAATAAGCTCGTCACCTTGACTTTTCAAGATCTTAGCATAGTATTTTGAATTCATGTTTTGGCTTGAAACAGCTGTGATTCTGAAAATGATCTAGTTGAATTTGGTATTTAAAGACTCTTGTGATTTGTGGTAAGTTTATGTTTGCAACTAAAATCAAAAAAATACTCTGCTTCGGCTGCGAAAACAAAATGTGTACGGGTGTATTATTACCACTGTTAAATTGAAGCCTTTTGAATAACTTACTAAACATTCTTTCCAGGGAACCAGTGGGAGTCTGTTTCTACTTATGCTAACCTGGGAAGTAGGCAATGTATATCAACTGCCCCTTTCTTGTGTTGCACGTCTGTTTCAAATTAAACAAGCTTTGTATCAGTTGCAGCGATCTGTATAACTTTTCCTAAGTAAAAGGGTGTTTCAGAATCTTACTTTTATCCCTACTTTTGGTCTTTACAATTGATTGGTTCCTTCACTTGTGTAGATTTACATTATTTACTATGAATCACATTGTCTTTTTTTTAATTAGATCGTTTATATATAGTGCTTAATCGTAATGCTGGTGATTTCTTTTGTTGTCCTTCAAGCTATCCTATCCTGTGTTCTTATGCTTCTCGTAACAAATCCCTTTTATTTGGGATTCTTTGAAAGTGGTTTTGCAGCCAAAATCCGAGTATTGCTCAAATTAATCATTGTAATCAGATTCAAATTAATGATCAAGAAGCTCCTAACATAAAAGGTCTGGTCCCCAGTAAAGTACCCAAATGCTCAAGCTCTCACCTCTTATGAACGAATTCTGTTATCTTACCTTAGTTTTTCACCTAATACTCGAGCCACTAATCCAGAGTTCAAAGATCTGTTATTCATTTTAAAAGATCCGTGCCCGTTGTCTTTTCCCCTCGTTTTTTTTTTTTTTTTTTTTATTTTGAGATGCTTGCAAAAACTTCTAATGCCATTGAATATTTCCTTGTTAGAAATTTCACCTTTATTCAAGTTTGTTTTCTTCGCTACAGTTTATTCTGTTTGGTTTCCGTGTTGGTAAGTATTCTCCCCACAGTGATAGCCAGGTGTTGCTAATAATTTGTTTAAGAAGAAACACGGGATACTATTTCGAAAAGGTTGTTACTTGATTCTGCCCCCAATAGGTATATTTACTAACTATTTTAAGAAATAATTCAATAAACAAACTCGTGATTAAGATTGGGTGTTTACTCTCCGTTATTGCTGCTTGTTATTTTGCTTTGGGTGCTTCTGTTTTTATTTTTTTTGCAATCGTATATAAAAAAAGGTTATTTTGATAAAAATGTCATCAACTAGTACTCATAAATTAGAAGAAGCTCCTTTGATAATTCAAGATCAAAAGAGAAGAAAGCTTGATCAACAAATGACGATTCCAATGCCTTCTGAAAGCTTAAAATCCAATTCAAATGGTACTTTAATCGATAACAGTAATGGTACCATGACTCCTATTGCATCAACTAAACCTATGGAAATAGATTCTCAAGAATATATTGAATGTCCCTGTGGTCATATGCATGGTCCTGGTCAAGGAGATCATCATGACATCCATGCGGTTGGTTTGGCCAGTGTTCCATTATTAAGAGGAGATTAAGTAAAACTTATTTGTATCATAAAAATCTTGCATTGTATATATGTATTACTAATAAATATAATTGATAAACATCTATGTACTTAAGATTTACCTCCCTTAATCGAGTGTTGAACATCAGTGATACTGTCCTGGCTTTCAACGTCGCTTGATTGTTCTACCTGTTCGTTCCCATCCTTAACGTTTCCTTGTTTTTGATCTCTAAGAGTTAAGTAAGTAGCTATAATTGTCATTATTAACCCAAATGATGATAAAGTTGCAGTATAACTAAAACCAATATGATATTGAGGAGCATCATTAGTATTCCAAACTAATAAAGGAACCCAAGCGCCAGTGACATAAGCTAAATTATTAGTTATAACAACAACAAAATTACGTTTCATATCATTTTCAAAAAGTAAACGATTGATCCAGGAGAAAATCATCGGTTGACCCCACATTGTGGGAGCACCGACTATAAAGTAACATAACCAATGCCAACCAATTGGAATATTCCAATGAGCTAAACTAGCACAACCAATAATTACTGGGATGAAAAATAATAAAACGAAAACATGATTTTGACGTCCACCAACATAATTATTATAATAAGCAAAAACCAAAGTTAAAATCATTCCAATACCAATTAAAAGAGAAGGATAAGTATTATATCTATAAGAACTTAAATTTAAATCAGTTTTCATCCAAGTAGTGAAAGTTGGTTGAGAATTAGCAGCACAACTATTGTTATAAGCTAAAAATAATAATGGGAAAACATAAATATGCCAGGTATTGAAAAATGATTTAATCTTGGGCCAAGTATACTTTTCTCTTGATCTTAATTGAGCTTTTATTCTTCTTCTTCTTTCTAAACCAACTAATTTATCTTGAGCATTAAAATAAAAAGCATCAGTTGTACTAGGAGTGTTTGGATCAACAAACATAGTATAAATTGCAATTGGGAATGAAATTACTCCATCGAAAACAAATAACCATTTAAAAGGTTCCATTTTACTATCTTTGAAACCACGTAAAATACCTTCTTGTAAAGGACCAGAAATTAAACTTGCAATACCACTAGCAATTGCAAAATAACAAGCTCTAGTACTTAATTCAGGACCAGCATAATTACTTCCTAGTAAATATTCCATTGAAGGGAAATATGCTGCTTCCAATAGACCAATGAAAAACCGAAGTGGATACCAGCCATTAACTGAATTTGGTATAATCATTAAAATCGTTAAAATTGACCAACTTAATTCTAAACCACCTAAAAAATAACGAGCCAGAACTCTATGAAGTAATAAATTTCCCGGAATTTGTCCAAGAATATAACCCACCGTGAATAAAGTAACCATTTTTTGATATTGATTGTTTGGTAAAAGATCAGCCATCCCATTAACATAAGCAGTTGAGATATTTGATTGATTTAAATTCTTAATGAAGTATCCCAACATTGAAGAACTAATCAAGAAAAAATCAAGTTTCATCAAATATGCTTGTTCCTTTGGGTGTTTATCAGCACCATCCCAAAAAAATCTTTTAATTCGGAATAACCTTGACTTTTCCCTTTCTGCAATAACTTCTGGTGGGATAGATAAATCAATATAAGGAGTATCACCTATTTCTATTGGTTCAGTATTAACATTGATCCCGTCAGTTTTTTCATTTTCTTGCACCAGTGACTTACTTGAATCACTATCACTAAGTTGTCTATGAAGCTCCTTTGGATCAATTATTTCATTTGCTACAAGTTCTTTCTTAACTTTTGTCCAAAATCCCATCTTGTTCTTTTGTATTATAATTAAAATCTAGAGATCCTCAAAATAGTTCAGAAATCATCGTATTTATAGCTCAAGGAACAATTTTCCGCTGGTTTGATTGATATGATCTAATTTTTTGCAATTGTTAATTTATTCCGGTTATCATTAAACTGTGGATTGCAGCCATAATTCTGACATATTACGTCAAAAATTAATATTATGGGTGTACGGGCGTGACGTCTAGGGAAGTGTGGCATTTTGCGGACCGCTAAATTTGCAATTAATACATTTTTTGCAATTTTGCAATTTTGACATATACATTTTTGATATGAAGACACCTTTTGCAACTAAACTAATAATACAAAAATAAACAATAATGAGATAAAGGAAAATATTAGTACAAAGAAGAAAAATCCGGGGTTTCAGCAGCCATTGACCAAAGAGTTTTTCGGGTAAGTATATCCAGCATCTTCCCAACTAGTTAAATTAACGTTTGAGTAAGCGTTAATGTGATTTTCAATATAGTCATAAGTAGGGTAATCGGTAGGATCGCAACCAAGGTTTACTTCATCTTCAGGTTGGTATACACGAACGTAGTCGATTCTCATAGTAGCAGGGAAATTAAGAGAAGTCCAATCGATATAAGCCCAATTATTAGAGATACCTAAATTCATAATAATTGACATTGGCTCTTTTGAAATTCTTCTGAACCCAACGTTACCATTCGGAGCCAAAGCATAGGCCTGGACGGTCAAAGTAGGGGTTTCATCACCGACATACCAAGTGATATAACCATCTTCATTATCGTTCAAGTATTCATATCCGTAAACTTGGAAATTGGAACCACCGGGGCCTCGTTCATACCACTCAGTGTTAAGGGTAGTTGTACCACTAACAGCTTGTTGTAAAGGACCACCAGTGTAAGTATTCATGCAGGTGACATCTGGATTATGAATTTCCACGAAATTGTAATCGGGATAATACCAAACATCATAAGGAGCCACTTGATAAGATTGAGAAGCCACTCCGAAATATTTTGTAGTATCGATTTCCCCTTCAATGATATCAATTTCTGGAGCACCACGACCAGTACCACGATTTGGATGATCTTCACCATTACAAGTACAGGAGTTTAATTTTTGTCCTGGTAAATAACTAATACCGTCGGGGGACGATTGATTAGCGGTGATACCTGCATCACAACTGTCATAAGTATACGGCCAAACCCCTTCAGTAGTTGACAAGTAACCGGGTCTACCCAAATTACCCATGGTCCAAATACCGGGCCATAATCCGGAAACCGCTCCCGAGTTTGGTAATCTAGCAGAGGCTAAGATTAAGCCTTGGGTGAAACACATTTTATTCCAAGATTGAACCATACCGGAACGATAGAAAAGATCATGATTTTTAATTGCGTCTAATCTTAAATTAAGAGTACCATTTGCGGTTTGGACCGCGTCGGGATCATACCATTCTAAATCTTTTGTTGCATCATAATGTAAATCGGCTGCTTGGAAAAATTGATCATCACCTTCATAGAATGTTCTTCCATCTGCGTTGAATTCGTCACTAAACACCAATTTCCAAGTTTTACCATCTTTATTTTTATGAGTTAAAGCATCCTGGGGAGTATCAGGGTCAACCAAGGAGGTTCTTATACCTGCAATCAAGGGGTACAGATACTGGGTTAAGATTTCATAAGATTCTGGTTTATAAGGGTTTGTTATACCGGAATAAGTTAAAACTGGTAATAAGATGAAAACCACAATTGCACAAATGATCAAGAATAAGAAACCGAAAAACCCACCAGCCGATTTTTTATCCATTGTTTTCAAATCGTACCAAAAACGATTTTTATCATAATCAGCATCTTTAATTGGATCAGGATTATGTAAATAATCATCAGGTTCCTTTTCATCGATATGTAAGGGGAAACTTGAAGCTGGGTAGCCACCAAAGGGACTGAAATCATGATTTTCATTTAATAACTTGGTAGTTGGTTCCATTTGATTTTGAGAAACCAAAGAAGATGAACTAACCACTCTAGAACCTAATCTAGACAGATACCGATCAAATTCGGGAGCATAAGCAGGAATGGTTTTATTTGCCGGAGGTTGTAATAAGTTAGTAGTGGTATTATTCTGAGAATTATAATAGCCATTAAAATCATCATCTGAATTACCATTGGAGTTAGACAGCTCACTAACGTTTCGATCAGTATATCTAAAATGGGCCAAATCTGAATTGGACAACGATTCCTGGAAAGGGTTCAAGGGTTCATTGGAGTTTGTATCATCATAATCGTCCACAGCAACAGAAGGGCTGTTATAAGTCAAGTCTCGTTGTGCCATATCAACAGAAACATAAACTAATGAAGAAGTAGTAAATTAAATAAACAACCAATAAACAACAAAAAAATTTATCAATATTAAAATATACAGTGAAAATTTAAGGGAGTACCAAAAAATAATAACAATCCTCGCCTTATAAAAGTTCCCACTACCAAAAAGGCTTTTTCTTTGGCTATTCTTGGTATCTACTTTATCTTACCACTAGTGACTAAGTTGTAAGATCGTAATTAGGCCGTTTAACAACCAATAGTAGCCCAGGGGCTGAGGAATGCTCCGAACCATGTACTACGCTTATATCTCCACAATCACTGGAAGGGTGCTCCGTACACCACCCAGGAATCTTGTCCAACTTGGCAAGCTTTGTTTCCTTTTAGGAAACCCCTGACTTTTCTTCGCTATTGTAAACAAGATATCTTAGTATTGGTATTAGTTTATTGCAAATGAACAGGTATTAAAATGTATTTAAATTTACTTAGTAATTTTGTTGATTTTGATGAATTTTGATGTAAAAATGTTATTTTGGCGAAAAAACAACATTTTCAAATCAATTTTCAGGGGAATTTTTCATTTTTTTCATTTTTTCATATTTTCATTTCATTTTCATTTTCATTTTCATTTTCATTTCATTTTCATTTTCATTTCATTTTCATTTTCCTTTTCCTTTTCATTTTCTTGTTTGCAGTATTACAGCTGCTTGTGGTCTTGTGTTACTCTTGTACGCTTGTACTCTTGTGTAGGCTAAGACTTGCTACCAATCTAGGCATCAGTATATTTCGGTATGTTTGATGCCGGGAAAATATCCATTGGGTCTGTAGATGGTTCACCCAGGTCAGTTGCCAGTTGCCAATTATGCCAAATGTCAATTGTCAACCAGATCAGATATTTGCAGCAAACGCACAAGGGTTAAACGATCTAACAATAAACCAGTATATCTACTTACACAAATAAACAAGGAGGCTTGATTCCTTTGATGTGCACTTGGAGCAGATCGACCAGTATCCACTACTGGTGGAGCATGGGGTTGCAAGTCTGAGGATGAATGGTGCTTCTGGTTGGTTCAGTAATTGTCGTGTTTGCTTATGATGCTTCAATCTGCCCTTTATACTGTATTTAAAAGTATAGTCTCAGATATGTATTCTTCACGATATACACGGAATCAGGGAGAAGGGTTCTTTTACAACTTCAATAGAACTACTTGAGTGCAGCACTTTCTAGACTAGAAATCACTAAGGGCCACAGAGTAACTGTCGGAAGTTTTCATGTTAGACGTGTAATTGGCAAAGCAGTTAAACTTTAGTAGGATGTAAGCAAGTTTTATATAGTGCTGACGGTGACTGTAGCAGGCAGTATTAACGTCAAAAGGGACTGATAGAGGCAAGATGGTGTTCAGTATGGTATGCAGATGAATGCAACCAGCTGGAACAAATACAGATATAGACAACGGTGGCTCGATGGTTATCGAATGTCTAACTTTAGGAGCAATTATTACATAGAAACATGCTGGAGACATTACCAGGTTATTTATCTTGCGGAAACCATTAAGCGGTTGAATGAAGCACTAAAACAAATGATCAAACCGAAGTACAGTTAGTTGGAGGAGTTGGTATGACGGGAGAGCAGCTTTGGTTATGTAAAACATTTTTAGACACAATGAGGTCAAGTGGACAATAATCTAGATGCATTAAATAGACTAGGAATCCGTCAGTTGTTCCAGATACCCTTCCAGAAGCTTCTGACGTGCTTCTCTATAATTAAGTATGGTTTTGCTTAAACGTGATGCTAACCGTTTTATCCATTCTATTTGGAATTGTCATGTTATAGCTAACCCCAAGGAAATGAATATGTCAACACAAAACTTTAATTACTTCCTTACAAGGATTATTATCTGGTCGAACGAGCCGTATAAAGAGTAAAATGTTTTCGGTTTTATTGTTTATAAAAAATCAATTTTCATAAAACAAGTACTTACGGTAGTAATAGAGAAGATTTATTTTAGCATCTGAACACTGTTTTTTTATTCAATTCATAGAAATTGAAAAAAATTTAAAAATATCTCTTTTGAAATTGCAAGAATACTATACTTTGAAAACGCTAAAAATCAATTTTTTTTATTAATCCGATGCGGTGGCTCAATTGGTAGAGCTTTGGACTCCAAATCCAAAGGTTGCAGGTTCAAGTCCTGTCCGTGTCATTTTTTTTTGCAATTTGCTTTCTTGTAACGGATTATAATAATCAGCTTCCTTTTGATACTAATCTACATTAAGTTATACTAAATTGTATATTGATGCATCTATTTAACAAGCTTGGATGACCTTATATTACCTTGTTTTCTAACCTCATTATCCATTAACTCTCTAATACGATGACTACCAGCAATACCAATAGCTAAAACTGATTCTAAATAATCTAAAGGCATTTTATCTTCTAATAATAATAGAGCTAATTTTTCACTTTTGCCAATAACCCCGATTGTAATACAACTTATATCATTTTCTTCTAATGTACTTAAATCCAATAATGGTGTTTTATCATATAATCCACAATTTATTGCTGAGACATAATCATACATTGAAATACCAGCATCAATTAAACTCAAGGTAATTGCATTAGTGATTCCTGCTAACAATCCACCGTCTTGTGCTAATACGAATACATTAACTTGTATTATTGTTCTTGGATAATTATAACTCATTATACTTTGTTCAAAAGTTCTTTCTAGCGTGGTCTTCAATTCAATTAATCTTTTTTCATTCTTCATCTTCTTCTTCCTTTCTAATGTTGAAAAATTCGATATCAGTAGATTTATTTCAATGGTTGCCTTCTTGGTATTGATTTGTGATCTATTAAGTGGTTCCATTGGTCCTTTGACCATACTTATTATCTTGGTATTTCCTTGTTCAACGTACGATGATCCATCCGATGAATTTGGGTGGGTGTTAGTACGACACTCGAAACGACGTAACTCATTCCATCTCCTCCCATCTATTCTAAGCCCTTCCGGCGAATATAACTCCAAACGTGACATGTTCTCTTTACTTTAATAACTTAAACGGTTAATGGTATCTTTACTGGTGACTCGAGATGAGTTTTTTTTTTTTTTTTTTAACAACTGAAAAATTTAAAGGTAAGAAATGTACGGATGTTCTGTGTATTACTGCAAAAACTATACAACGTCGTTGGACTTGTGCTTGACGTCCTCGATGAATTCTCCCAAGATATAACAGTTGGAAAGGTAGAAGCCAATGGAAGAGTAGAATAAGCCTCCATTGAAAGTGCTTTCACCTAGGAACTCTAATTTGTAGGCAAAAAACAACCAGCAAGCTTGACTCAAAATCCATAAAGTCAATAACCAAATTCCTTTCAAGTTCATAAGTCTTGTATCCAACAAAAAATTGGGTAAGAAGATTATAAACCAGATGAAATATTGAGAGGTGACCACCTTGTTGAATAGTACAAATGCAAATGTTTGCAAGAAGAAGCAATTTATCAAATTTCTTCTGGCGAAAAATAATGGGAGTAAAACTGATGAAATTAATAACTGGGGGATGAATGCTAGTTTTTCTATATTTCTAATTCCTTCGTGGTAAGTATCCATATACGGTTGTGCCGATTTATAATATAAACAGATATTGTAGATGGAGAAATTGTGTCTGTGGTCAAGTCTAGTTAAATGGTATAAGTATGAATGGTATAAGAATTCATAGCCATATATGTGATACATGGTCCCATTGAAAATACCCAAGGTTACAAGGACAACCAATAAATACTTTAAATTTGTATAGTTGATTAATTTAACCAACGGCAAGTTGACGATCGATGGCCCAGATCCACTCAAGTATAGTAAAATACTAGGTAAATATATTATAGGGTATATTTTAAAATGAATCGAAATACCCAAAAAAATGGCTGAAAGTGCCATCTTCTTCAATGAAAGAAAGTATATACTTAACATGATAAACACAGTTAAAACACTTTCAGAAGACCCTCTGGTACTTATAGTGATAACCATTGGATTGAGTAGCCATATCGATGATAAAATTAGTAATTTCCGTTCAGTCAACTTGGAACTTTTTTGCAATAACTTAACTATTAAAACCCCAGTAATTATATCACTCAAAATAAACAAAAACTTACCGAAACTCGGCCACCATTCATTCGGTACCAAAAACCATGATAACAAAGGAGTATATCTATACGTTTCTCTAGTATATGGCGATAGTCCTTGGTAGACATAATGAGAAGCATCCGAAAAGACAACGTAATCAATATCGGTGTACTTAACATTCATGTACTTATCCTGGTATAATCCAAATAGGAAAAAACCTATTCGAACTAATATCGATGCAACGATTAGATAAATGCTAGAACGTGACATTCTTCAGTGGACTGATGTACTTAATTATCTACAACGGTTTGATTCGTATGCTTTTCTCAACGACTGAAAAAAAAATACACCAAAAGAAAAAAAAACTAAAGCAATTTTTTTGAAGAATGAACGTTGTTTTGACGAAATAAAGACTTAAAGGTAATCAGAATGTCTAATCCTCAAGAAGAAGTGTATATTGACTACTTAAACTACGAATGGGACTCATTCGATGAGTTTCAGCAAGGGTTGAAAGATATACTTGATAATTATTTAGAAAGTATGAAAGAATCAGATCCTTCAGCTACATCAATTCCTGCTTTGGATAAACAACAGCTTATAGATCAGGCCAAGTCCTTTTTTTACTGTTCTCATACCGGAAACATTTTAAACTTGGACGATTTCAATCAATGGAAGTTACATAACGGAGATAAATATGATAAGAATAAGAAAATCGTTGAAATACCGAACGAGGAAGAGGAGGAGCCGCAACTGCTGGAACCACCATATTCTTCCAATTACCAAAACCTTGTTGAGTTGATAGTTTCTGGTAAACCTGTTCCTGGAATCAAACAGATTCCAGATACGGTATTGACTGACCAAAGTTCTAAATCGGATGCTAAGCAGAGAGTGAAGCCTTGGGAAAAGAATAAAGGGACTGAGGAAAACGATATTACAGAACAAATATAGAAGCCAAATGTCTAATGAATAAATTATGATCTAGAAGTGAATATGTAGTCTATATAAAATGTCATTAATGTAAAACTCTCATTACTGCTTCGAAAGCAGCTAAAGCAGCAGCGTTTGCTGGGAATGATCTTAAAATAGAAGGACCAAAACCTCTAGTGAAACCAGCTAAACCTTTTTCCCTATAGATGAATTTAACAGCATCGGAATATTTGGGGAATTTCTTCTCGGATTTAATTGGACTGTCGGTCATAATAACTTGTTTAATAACATCAGATGGATATGCAAATATCCAGAAAACCGTTGCTGATAACCCACCGGACCAGAAGTTAATGGCTGGTTTCAGTAATTTAGTATTATCTTCGAAATATTGGGTGAATAACTCATATGACCCCCACCAAAATATGAAATTGGTTCTGAATATCATGGTTGGTATTAACCCTGCAAACCAAGTGGTTGGTGATATCTTGAATAATTTTTTGGCAACATCGATTGGTCCAGTGTATATCTTTGATTTTGCATCATATTGCACTTGTAATCTTGCCTTGAATTGTTCAATGGGAGCTGCCACAAATGACACAGTCCATCCACTCCCCAATCCTGCCATCACATGGCCCATCAAGGGTAATTTAGTTTCTTCTGGGTAAATGTAATCTTTGACGTATCTTCTATATACATGCAACGATCCCAACATAACGGAATCCATCATAATCCAACCAACCAATGGTGGAGTAAACCCTTTGTAAAAACCTCTGAATCCTTCTGCCTTGAACGTTTGCCAAACACAATCCATCGGTCCTTTGAATCTACCTTCAGACGTTTGCAATCTCACCTTAACCGTATCAAACGGATGTCCAACTGCATTCTTGGTAACACCAGAAAACATCCCGGCAACAAACCCAATGTACTTCGGTGGAGGGGCTTTCTCCTGGACACTTGGTCCGTCTAGGATCTTATCTTCTTTATCTTTAATCACCAATGACATAATTTTCAAAAGCTGATCTGACTCTTCAATGAGTTTTCTTTCAATTTACGTCCCTTTTCACCGCTTGAAAGCAACAATTCGATCTGACCGTCGATTATACCAAATAAACAGTCTGACCGGTGTTTATTTATAAAGAATTACCCTTGAAAGAAAGAAAAACAAGTAGTAGTAGAGCTGAAAAAATTCCGGCAAATTTTTCAACCTCAAGTGCCGGTATCGCTCAAAAAAGATAACGGGAAGATCAAGCAGCAACAAATAATCGTGCAATTGAACAGAACTCCTCTTACACTTACCATCTACTTACATCTATAACGCTAATCCTCGACCATTTCACCGGGTTCTTGGTTTCTTCCAGGTTTGTCCATTTTATGTATGGATTGCAATGTCGCAGGCACCACGACATCAGCGACATTTGCAGTGGCCCGAAAAAGCAAAAAAACCTGAAAAAAAAGTGTATAAACAGTAGGAAAACCTTCTCTTCTGCCATCCAGCCCTATTTCTTCTGACAGATTGATTGACCGGCTTGATCTATCAGGGAAATATTCACTGCTCGACACACCGATACATCAAAACACTTGAAGCATGAGTCAACTGCCTGTGAAAAAGGAACCGACCGTGAAGTCTGAGCCGATTGATGTATTTTCACCTAGTTCATCATTTAATGGTGATGCTACAGGAAGACCATCACCATCTGCTGCTAGTAATGGTAATACACCTAATAGTAATGGTAGCAGGCCACCAGTAGTCAAGAAAGAAGCCAAATGGCAAGATATACCGTTAAAATGTTGTACTAAAGCAGAATTGGACGATATTCGTTATCATATATTACGCTTCCAAACAAAACAGGATGTGGATATAAATAATAATTTCACCAAGCCAGTTAGAATGCATAGAAAAGATCCTAGAAATATACAATTTCAACTCACAAGAGAAGAAATTGACCGACGTAAAAGAGATCAGGAAGCAAGAAAACTGGAAACAGATCGAGCTCAAGAAGACGAAGCTGATTCTCAAGCAGCTGATGAAGTAGATGCTGCAAGTGATGCAGCGAAAAGAAACCAAGCAGATATGTCACAAGTGGCTCCCGATGGTGGTGCTCGTAAGCCTAAAAAGAATGTTTTTAAACGTAAAACAAAACAAATAAATTTAATGGCTGAAGAGAAAAGAAAATTAAGATACGAAGAATATTATCCATGGGTCTTAGAAGATTATTCCGGTAAAAATGTCTTTGTAGGTAATTATGAGGCTGGTTCTTCAGATACTCAACATGTATTATTCGTCTTTGATAAAGATGGTTTTAAAATGGTTCCTGCTGAAAAAGTTTATAAATTTACTCCTAGAAATAAATACGCTACTTTAACTTTAGAAGAAGCTGAAGCTAAAATGGAAAAAAATGCCACTACTCCAAGATGGTTAATGAAACATATGCATGATAATTCTTCTTCTGAAGGCGCTACTCCTGATATGAGATTTAGACATGCATCTACAAATGGTAATGCTGCAGTTGGGGGGTCTTCTAGTCGTGGTAGAAGAATGAGAACCGTCACTGGTGGAGAAACAAATGATCGTGATTCTGATCATGATGATATTGATTTCGATGAGGAATTTGCCGATGACGAAGAAGCTCCAATTATGGATGGTGATGAAGAAGAAAACAAATTATCGGAGAAAAAAATAAAAAGGGAAATGATGAAGGCTGCACATTTTGATGGTCAATCTGATGCAGATATGGAAGATGATGATGATTTGAATGATTTATTTGAAACTGAAAAATCAAGAAAAGTCGATAAAGAAGGTAAAAAATTACGTAAAGTTTTAAATAAAACAGAAGGTGGAGTTTACGATAGTGACGATAACGAGGAAACTAATCCTCCTTATGTTTCTCAATCAGATTTGGAAAGTGGTAATGACAGTGAGGATGATGAAACAAAAGTAAAAGAAGAACCAAATGATTCCTTATCAAATGAAGTTCAAAATGTAAGAGCTTTCACCGCTAGAAATGTTGGTGATGGGTTTGTGGTCATAAAAGCTCCAAAAGATTTCCTTAATGGTTTCCCTAAAGGAGAATGGAATCCAAATGTCAAGAAGAGACAAATTGAGACCAATAAATCTCCTAAAAAGAAGGCAAAACTTGAACGTGATTCTACTCCTTCACAAACTACCTCGCCCCAAGTTAAAAAGGAAAAACAAAGCGTTTCACCTTCTCCAACTCCTGCTGCTACCAATCTTGCTAATGTTGACTTGAACTCAGGCGGCCCTAATAATGAATACGTCACTGTTAAAGAGGTCTTGGATATCGTCAGTAATAATCCTTTAACAACTAAAGAATTGTTAGTCCGTTTGAGAAATAGGGTCAACGCACACAAGGACAATAAGCAGCGGATCATCACGATTGTCAAGCAAACTCTCAAATTAGTTGATGGTAAGTTGGTGCTTAAAGACGAAAATCGATAATTTATTTAATTACGATTTTTTTTTTTTTTTTTTTTCGCTGCAAAAAAAAAAAAATATGTATTTATTTCTCTATATGTTTAACTAATTTACAAGACTTCAACTACTGCGTCATCATCGCTATCGTCTTCCATTTCTTCATCGGCTTGCTCTATTGGGGCTTCATCTCTCATTAACATTTGAACTAATCTATCGACTAAATCAGTAATATTTTCAGTCTCATTGGCTTTATGTAATTCTCTAATTAAAGGATAAACAGCTTTTTCTCTTAAGTATTCTCTTACTTCTCTACTGGTACATAATAATAATAAAGATTCTAAATGTGTGCAGATGATTGCTTCGACAGGATCTCTTTTCTTATCTGAAGGTAATAATTGTAATTCATCTGGTAAGTTGAACATGTCTTCTTCGTCTACTTCTTCTGGACCAGCAATTGGTAATAATATATATGGTAAAAGATTGATTTTTTCATTGGTGATTAACTCCATGTGTGCTTTCGTATCAAATAAAGCATTCTTAATAGTGGATGCAACCCCTTCTCTTCTAATTTTAGAATCATAATATTCAGTGAAAACTAATAATTTAGAAATTGGAACAATGCCATCGTATTCTTGTTCTGTTATAAAATAGCTTCTACCTTGTTGGAAACGAGAAATATCGGCGAAAAAATAAGATAAATAATCGAAATCAGCATACTTATTTAAGGAACGATCACTACCTTTAACAAAACAATCCATTAAGCAGTCAATTGCCTTATTTGATGTAAAAATTTTCTTTTGATCTTCACTTTCGTGCTTGATGGTGAAATTGAATATTTTGTTGATAGAGTCATTCTTGGCCAAGTTAGTTAATAAAATACACATCAAGTCAGCATTAGTATTCTTCAAATTTATAATGGATTGCACTAAGAACTTGAGGTATTCTTCATCTTCTACAATCAAGTTTCTCATGGTGATGTCATCACATAAATTGGCCAAAATAGTAACAGATTGAGTCACCAAGGTTTGCCCCGTTTCCTTGGACAACTTCTTCAAGTCTTTAATTGCTTCATAATTATCATAGGCGAAAACTTGTTGTTGAGTACCTTGAGAGTAACCAACCAAATTATCTAAAGCGATTTGGACCACTGCTGGTTGGGGAGAGTGCAAAAAAGTAACAAGTTCTTCTAATTCACTAGGCATTATTCCAAACTATTATACAAAAAGCCTATTCTTGAGTAATTTTAAACAGTTTATTCAACAACTGCTTAGTAAAGTAGTAATTTTTCAACTCGGTATATGAAAAAAAAATTTTGTGATGAAGAAGTGCACCGACCAAATTTGCAGCCTTATAAAAATTGCAAAAAACTTAAAATGTACATTTAATTTTTAGTTATTGAAGAGAAACTCTATATATAAAGCTATTTTGGTGCCTCTTTGAGCTTGTCTATCACTTGTAAGTAGTAGTAATAGAAGGCAATTACATGGAAGTGACCGTCGAAAGTCATTTTTTCATCAACAGAATGAATATTACTGTTTGGAGTAGGGAGTCCTGGTTCGTATCTAAAGATGTTTCTGGTCAAATCCCAATATGAATGGGTGTCGGTGTTACCAGTTGAAAGGAAAGGGGCAAAGACAAAAGTATCGTTGTCATCAGGGAAGACCAAATCCTCATATAAATAACGCAAAGAACCACCAAAAAGGTTCCAAATTTGGCCGTCATTAGGAGTTACCGGGGCCGGTTCTAAAGATCCTCTTAAAGTATAGTTGAAATAACCTTTTGGTGTTGGAGGTACAACTTCCTTGCCCTGGAAGATGACTCCCAAATTGTATTTAGCAGCAAAGTCTTCAATTTGGTGTAATACTTTTTCGGCCGTCGAGGAAACCAGTTCTTCAATGGCAACACGGTGATTGAGAAGAACTGAAGCACTTTCAGGAAGTGCATTCAGTTTTACCCCTCCGTTTATAATATCAAAGGCTTGAGAGGTGGTGATAATATACTTTGAAGCTAAGTCTTGGGATAAATACTCAATGACTTTTTTATTTGCGTTAATATCGAGATGAGATTTCAAAATATCACGCTTCAAAGATTTATCAATGGAAGTAGAATGCTCAGCGACACATTGAAGCTGATTGAGAACAGGATTGGCATTTGTTAAAAGACTGGGGAATTGTTCATCTTCAATATTACTAATTAATTTGGAAAGAAGACCAATTGCAGTATGATCAGGAGGGATACTCAGATGACCACCAGGAGTAAATAAGGAAATGATTGAATCAACGTGACCCTTTTCACCAGTAGCAGGTAAGATGAATTTAGTACCTTCGATGGTTTCAAACCCATTAGTTCCTTCATCCACAAGTTGAAGGAAAGAATCAGGACCATATTTTTCCAAGAGGAATTTTGAGATTTCAAAAGCACCTTGTCCATTGGATTCTTCGTCGTAGCCAAATGCCAAAACGATTGTTCTTTCAGGAGTGAATTTCTTTTCACTCAAGAGAAGTTCAACTGTTTCTAATAACCCAACTAATAAGTTTTTACAATCGCTAACCCCTCTACCATATAAATATTTACCATCAAATCCACCTTCAAATGGAGGGAAAGTCCATTTGTCGAGAGTATCGGGTTGAATTGGCACTACGTCATAGTGGGCAGTCAATAAAATTGGCTTTTTCAGTTTATCAGTACCTTCCCAAGTATAAACAAGACCAAGCTTGTTAACTTTATCGAATCTTAAGTTTTCGTGAACCAAGGGGAAAGTTTCCTCCAAGTATTTGTGAAAGTCAGCAAAAGGCGACCATCTGGGTTCACGTTTGAATAAGTCGTCCAATGAGTCAGCTTCTCTTGGGTCAATCAAGTCATCATAACCTTGAGTTGGGACCCTTACGGCATTTAATAATCGTTCTCTTGATTCATTATGATATTTAGCATCATGTAAGATTTTTTGTAAAGTACCTGGCGAGTACAAATACTCGGAAGGGTCTACTTTATCAACAAGAGGACATAAATGGTCTGGATGATGAGGGTCACTAGGATCAGACCAAATTGTCAAATTTAATTGATGGTAAAAGAGTCCAACAACGGAAAATGAAACAACTGCCAACTTGATAGCAAACCATTTGTAATTGAATTGCGAACGAGAAGTTGAATTATACAAGGGAATCCCACCCTTTTCTGAGTCCAAAGAAATAGCCATTGGGTTAATTGAGCTTTAATAGAAGAAAGAAACGGTTTAGGCAGATAAGGGAGACTCCAACCTTTTTATACGTTTAAATTGCGCAACCAAAATTCCGCTTTCTACAAGCCATATAATATTGGGCCATGATCTCTATAAGGAATTGAATTCTCTATTTAGTAATCTCTACTTATTAGTCTAGTTAAATTGGGCAAACCAGAGAAGTTGATCACTTAAGGTTTTTTCTTTGGCGTATTTGACAATTGGGTCAGAAATATCACCTTTGACTGAAAAACCATGGCTGACCCCTTGGAATAAATCCATTTGGTATCTAGCCTTAATATCAGTCAAGATCTCTTCAGTTTTCCATCTCAAGTCACGGGTGAAAAGAGGATCGACTTCAGCTGCAGAAATGATAATTGGTTTGGCGATGGCTTTAATTTCGTCAACTTCAACAAAACTTGGATGAGCACCAGCAGCAGCATCCAAAAACCCATCTTTAGAAATATTTTGAATAGCGTATTTAGCACCGTAACAGTAACCGATACCACCAACAAACTTAGGAGACCATTCTTTACGTAATTGTTGTAAAAAGCCATTGACAATTGGAGCAGTGATATCACTAGTATGATTAGTAAGCCATCCACTTAAATCACCATGTTCAAGAGGAACTGCATCACCTTTTAAGATATCTGGAATAACAACATGGTATTTACAGCTTCTAGCAATTTCATCAGCAATCAATAAAACGTTGTTGAATCTATTACCAAAGATATCGGTCAAAATAACAATAACCCGATCATTACCATGTTCAGCACCAACTTGGTAGGTATCAAGACCGAAAATTTGTTTATGTTCACCTTGAGCTTGTCCTTCGTGGAATGAAGCTTGAGTACAGCATGCAGCTGGAGCGTGGGAAGCCATTTTGGAGTTGTTTGACGTAAAACCAACGGAGGATCTAGTGAAAATTTGACTGCTTTATATACTCCTTCTCCGACTGAGACATTTTGGTGAGGCCCTCATTTTTGTCCCTTCGGTTAGTAATCAGTTGGTGAAAGCATACACGACTGGCCCTCGAGCAAGCGATGACCCAGTGTGTGTCTATTGTATCTTGTATGCTGCTCTATACCTGGGTATACCTGAATGTCCCGATACCTGAGTATCTGGATACTTGGTGCATATTGATACTTGGTGCATATTGACGGGTTTGTTTTTTACTGTTCTTCTTGCTGCGTTCGTATAGTGTTGAAGTCGTATAGTGATCTTCTTGCTGCATTCGTATAGCATACTCCTTACCACATTCAGTGTACTGTCTATATTTTAAGCTAAATAGTATTTAAGAACTGCTAGCAAGTCCAAGAAATGTCTAGACTTGTTGAGTCAGCAATTTTACAGCCATTTTTTTTTTCAATGAGATTACTGCAAAACCATGTATTGACAGCTATAAATTATTTAAATTGAGAAAACCAAGCGAGTTGGTCGGTTAAGGTCTTTTCTTTGGCATATTTAACTGAAGGATTGGTAATGTCACCTCTGACGGCGTATCCATGGGATACTCCTTGGAACAAATCCATTTGGTATCTAACCTTAATTTCAGTCAAGGCTTCTTCGGTTTCCCATCTCAACTCACGAGTGAAAATGGGATCAGTTTCAGCTGCTGAAATAAGAATTGGCTTGGTGAGTGCCTTCACTTGATCAATGCTCACCTGGGAAGGATGGGCAATGGCAATTGCATCAAAGTTTCCATCTTTCGAAGCTTGTTCAATGGCAAACTTAGCTCCATAACAATGTCCAATACCACCCAAGAACTTAGGTGTGGTCTCCTTATACAAGGTTGTCAAGTATTCTTTCACGATTCTGGTTGTTGTTTCATTGGGGTGTTTTTCAAACCAAGCTGGTAAGAATTCCAAACTAGCCGGTGGATCCCCACCTTCAGCAAGATCAGGAACCAAAACCTTGTATTTACCAAGTCTAGCAACCTCATCAGCAATTAACATATTATTCTTAAACTTATAACCGTATATATCAGGTAATATTACAATGATGTTATCGTTACCATTTTCAGCACCAGCAACGTAGGAATCAACACCAGCAACGATTTGATGTTGACCTTTTGGCTCTCCTTCATGGAGAGTAGCATGTACACAACAAGCACCCGGGTTTTTAGAAGCCATTCTTTGATTTCCTTGTCGATAGTAGACTTGGGTAGGCGGTTTTGGCAGCTAACTTATATACTTGATTTTGTAGGAACTTAGGTCCGAGTTCCGACCACGGTTACCACCGAGACTCAACTGCTAACGAAAAATTTTACCACCGAGTGTCGGCTGCAAACTTTGAAAATTGCAGCCTAAGATGATTTACAAACACGAGAATCAAATAGATATACAAGGAATGAATGTATTAAAGAATACTAATGCACATGGGAAAGAAAGATAAAAACTATTTATACAAGGGGCGGAGGAAGAGATTAATCAATAACCAAAGATTCGTTATCACTATCTAGTTTTTCATGACTATAATTTTGCTGGGTTGGATTCCCATTAGGTTGTTGGGGTGCTGTTGCTGGAGTTTGTCTTGGTGGTAAAGATAATTTTGTAGATTGTTTTTCATTCATTGTAGTCATACTTATATTGTGTTTATTCCAATATTCATTCAATACTGCGTTATTATCATTATGAAAAGGCATTTTACTATAATAAGTGCTAACCAATGGTAATAATCCATGATTATAATTTTTCAACATGATACATTCAATTGTAACAGTTAAAAGTAATAATATTAAAGTTATAATACCAAAAGTAACCAAGGATTTACGACCTGGGAAGTAGGAACCTGGAGTAACCCCAATATTATAAGCAGATGAGTACTTGGTATAAAGTCTTATAATTTTAAATAAGACGTATGCACAACTCATTAAAAATAATGAAATGGTACAAATGGTTAACAGTTTAATTTCACGAGTAGTAGCAAAATCACTGGCAAATAAAACAAGAATGGTTAAAGGTAAAACACAAACTGTTAAAATAAATTCAAGGGATTTTTTATTTGCAATCATAATGACAATAAATTGAACGGTAAACCCAATGAAAAAGAAAAAATCAAAAATAAGTAACGCCCGATGAATTTGGAAAATTGTATACATCTTTTTAATATGTAAATCACCACCAATTTTTTTATAACGAAACCATTTAACATTTTTACGAAGAACTCCAAATATCATATAAACTTGACTTACTAAAGTAAGAGCAATAACAACAATTGTTGCTATATTAGTACCACGGGTTGATTGTTGCCAAGATGGTGATAATCCATTACTAATGGAAAATCCAACTTCTTCAAATTGAATACCAGTATAAATTAACATACAACCATAAAATATACAAAGCATTGCTAATAACAACATATTTTTGGTTTTTAAACCAATGATAGTAAGAAGAACTTGATAAAATGCTGCAAAAATGAAAAGTGATAAATAAATCAGAATTTCTGCATATCTTTCTTTAGAATTGAATTTTTTTTTATGGATGTTAATAACAGCATAAATATAACATTCAAAAACTAAAATTAAAAGAGCAGAAAAGACAGAAGTTGCAAGAAATAGATGAGATGCTCTACGGTATCTATTATCCAATTCTTTACTATGTGGATCTGCTGTAACTGGAGTATCAGGAACTTGATTTTCTGAATAAAAATTACTAATTGGTGGTTGATAACTTATTGATGTAACTGATACTTGATCAGCATTATCATTTATTATTGGAGCATTTGATGCAGTCGAAGCTGTTCTATATAATGCAGGAGGTGGTGAAGGTAAACTACTTGGAGATGCAACGGCATTTTTCATATTAGCAAATTTATAAAAATCATCTTTTGAATCTTCAGTTCCTTCTTGTCTTTGAAGCTTTCTAGGGGGTAATTGAAGAGTTTGTTGTCGAATATTAGATGCTGAAGAAAGGGTAGATAACCGATCAACAGCGGCTGGATACATGATCAAATGAGTAAAACTTCAATGTATTTTTCCAAGACTAGTTAAAGGGTATTAAATATTATCGGGAGGAAACGAAACCAAAGCAAAAAAACGAAAAAAAGGCAAAATCAAACTACCAGGTGTAATCACAAACAGGATTATTGACAGTATTTAAGCGATTCTTTTAAAAAATGATAAGATACGAATTAATAATTTAAGCCCGAATATTCGAAATCACGAAATGTAAATGAAAACAAAAATATTTAGATTGTAAAAGCCTTGGACTTAGCAATGGGCATATTTTCAGAGGGTCTTCTATTTCGTGGAATCATCGTGTATATATATATCTAGGTTCCAAGTCTCGAATTGGTGCATGTACGGATAATTTTGAATGCATGGCATCATGAACTAAAAAGACGTTTCTGAGACTCTGCCCAAACTGTACAGTTAATTAACTGGGGTGGTGGCATTGTTATTGTTCAATTATCCAGTTTTGCAATTGTGATCTTTTCTTTACTTTTTCAATGGCTAAATTGTTTGTACGCGGTCCGATTCCAAAATTAAATTTGGATGGTCGAAAAAACACCGTGAAAAATTTTGATTTGAACTAGAATTGTATATTTTGATGACTAGACAACTATTAGTAGGAAGCAGGGGTATTCAACATACTGGTATGGAAGCCATATGATAGAGGGAAATGAATTCATGTATGCAGCTGTTTAGGCACAGTTAGTAAGTTAATGTGACCTTACCAAAAACAAAAAAAAAAAAAAAAAAAAGAAAATAAAAGCATAACAAAAAGCATGAGGCAGTAGACGGTAGTCTATAGTTAACAGCCTCGTCAGTGAAAATCTTGTTGTGGAATGATAGATAAAGAAAAGAACATAGGCAAGTTAGGGAATTGATCATGCAGATAAGTCCTTATAGTCAGCTGGATTTTCTTCTAAGATACCTTCGGCTTCTTCATGGAGATTCAACCAAGAGACATTTGAGAATCTCGAGTCAGACATTGTTTGATTGAGGATTTGGTCGACTTTGCTTTCCACAACGAGTAAACTTATGGCGTCAAACCCACCGGCACCAGGAACAACACCGCCAAAACAACCTGGTAACGTAAAACAGGCATCAAGTAGAATAGTTTGCAGTTCTGGTTCAATATCAGCCCCAGTCAAATTGGTAAGTTTTTTCAAATATTGACGAATGTCATGTAATGAATTGACTAAAGATTGTAAATTTGAAGAAATAATCGAATTTGTACTAAACTTATTTAAGTTATCCCGATAGTTTGATTCGTTTTCTTCGTATTCTTTATGTAATTGATCTAATGCATTAACCAAGGACATATTAGCGGAATTCAAATTTTCGTATAATAATTTACTAGTATTAGGGTCCTCATTTTTCCATTTTAATACTTTTGATACTAATTTTGGAGTCTCTGAACCTCCACTAATATCTCCCATCAATAATTTAATACCTGGAGGTAATGCACATCTAACATGTTTGAAATCCCATTGATTGTTAACAATTTCTTGTAACTTTTCTTGTTTTGGATTTTGAAAATATTCATCAATAACACTAGCATGAAATCTTCTATAGATAATTGATCCATAAATGGCAGCAGCAACATCAAATCCCGACCCAACCTTTTTCTGAGCATAACAGTGACTTATTTGTGCTAAATTATGTATCTTATCTTTGATTTCGTCTAATGAACTTTTCTTAAATACACTCAATAATGATCCAGTGATAACCGAAACCAATCCTGCTGAACTCCCCAACCCGGTCTTGGCTACTTGGCCAATGGGCTCCAGATGATACAAGAACTGTTTGGCCCCATTCCCGCTTTTGACCGCCCTAGTATCTTGCTGAGTATGGTATCCGGCATCACTATAAATGGTGATATGGTAATTGAATGATTCTCTTGGTTCAACATACTTCAATATCGTTTCCACAGCAGCCCCAACAAACGGATTCAGGTCTCCTTCGACCTGTTCAACTCGAAACTCCTCGTCTTTCATCTCGTACACCCAATGGCCCTTTCCAAACTGCGGTGAATCAATTGTAATCTTGGATTTAGCGGCTACTTCTCGTGATTCAATCACCGCGTGCATTCGACATGATAGCGCAGTAACATAGGCATTGTAAGCTGGATCCAACACCAAGTATCCTCCTGCAATAAGAGCTTTCCCCGGAGCACTGAAGGCCCTGACTGTACTCATCCTAAGGCTCTGGTAAGTTAACGCTTATGTTGTTGAAGGTGTTAAGTTGATGAAAAAAAAATTGGAGCGCTCGACAACTGAAAAAGTTGATTTTATTGAAAAAAAAAAAAATAAGAACGAACAAGTAAGAGTCACCATTGAAACTGGCATTACGATAGGAGAATCCAGGATGTCTGACGAAAGTAGAGTGGTTCTGGCCAGGGGAATTGGCCATTCCATCGAGGAATTGCAAAAAACAAAGATCATTGGGATAATTGGATTGGGAGATATGGGTTATTTGTATGCTAGAAGGTTTACAGAAGCAGGATGGAGAGTTGTTGGGTGTGATCGAGAAGATAAGTATGAGGAGACTGTTGGCAAGTTTGCCAACGACTCATTTGAGATCTTGAGGAATGGCCATGAGGTATCTCGTATATCCGATTATATTATTTATAGTGTTGAAGCAGAGAATATTGATAAGATAGTAGCTGCTTATGGACCATCCACAAAATATGGAGCAATAGTTGGGGGACAGACTTCGTGCAAAGCACCGGAGATCAAGGCGTTGGAGAAGACGTTACCTGCTGACGTAGATATAATATCACTTCATTCATTGCACGGACCCAATGTCAATACCACGGGCCAACCATTAGTGATTGTTAATCATCGATCCTCGGAAGGAAGTGTTGAATTCATAAATCACTTGGTATCGTGTTTGAACTCTAAAGTGGTGAGACTACTGGCAGCAGAGCACGATAAGATCACTGCAGATACCCAAGCCGTGACCCATGCAGCATTTTTATCGATGGGGATGGCGTGGAAAGAAGTAAATCAGTATCCCTGGGAATCGTCTCGATGGATTGGAGGAATTGAAAATGCAAAGATTAATATAAGTTTAAGAATCTACCTGAATAAATGGCATGTTTATGCTGGACTTGCTATTACAAACCCGCTGGCTCATGAACAAATTTTACAATACTCTAATTCAGTATCTGATTTATTTACCTTGATGATTCAAGGTAAAAAGGAAGAATTGAGACAAAGATTACATGTTGCCAAACAATTTGTGTTTCATGAAATACATGAATTATTATTAGTTGATGATATTTTAGAAAACTTTTCGTTAAGTAACGTTCCTCCGGGCGGTAGACAACCAAACTCCCATTTATCGTTATTGGCAATAGTTGATAGTTGGCATAAATTAGGTATTATTCCTTACGAGCACATCATCTGTTCCACTCCGCTCTTTCGTATATTTTTGGGGGTCACCGAATACCTTTTCTGTACTCCCGGGTTATTGGATGAATGCATTGACGTGGCGGTAAACGATACTTCTTTCAGACAAGATGATTTGGAGTTCACCATAGCTGCAGAGAAATGGTCTTCCATAATATCGTTTGGCAACTTTGACTTGTATCAGAAAACTTTTGAAGATACCCAAAAGTTTTTTGAACACAAATTCCAAGAGGCTAACGTCATTGGTAATGAAATGATTAAAACGATCTTACTGAGAGTTAAAGAAAGAGAACTGAGATCCTAAGTATTTACGTATACCTTGTAATATATTTATCTATAAAAAGCAAAAAAAAAAAAAAAAAAAAAAAAAAAAAAAAAAAAGAATTCAAAAATCTGTACCATAATATATTGACATAAAAACTAAAAACTATTTTACAATTGTTCATCCTTGATGACGTCCATCAACCAGTCCAACCCTTCGGTCAACCCTTCACCCTTGATGGCACTAGAGGCCACGATACTCCAACTTCTATCTTTCAAATCAGTCAAATTAAGGGCCTGGGAGACTTCGGCTGCAGTCATAGCCCCTGGCTGATCTTGTTTATTAGCAAATACCAAAAGAGCACTATCTAGCAATTCTTCTTCTCTTAACATCATATGTAATTCTTTACAAGCAACGTCAATACGGTCTTTATCGGTTGAATCAACCACAAATATCACGGCTGCAGTATTATTATAATAACATCTCCAATATGGTCTAATAGATGTTTGTCCACCCAAATCCCATATATTAAGAGTCAAGTTCTTATATTTCAATGTTTCAACATTAAACCCAATCGTTGGTTTAGTAGTAACAACTTCTCCCATTTGTAATCGATATAAAATGGTTGTTTTACCGGCACCATCTAATCCTAGAATAAGAATTCTAATCTCCTTGTTCATCCCCCATAACTTCCCAAAAATATTAGTAAAACTAAACACTTGTCCCATGGTATATGCAATCACTCTTTATGAATATGTTTCGGTGTTTCTAGTGATTTGTCAGACTGAAAATTTATAAATGAAGCAAAAAATAAAAAAATACCGCCAGATTCAATGATTTCTACTCAATTTTCTCGGATCAAAACCAACTTTTCTGGGTCCAAGGTTCTTCTGCTACTACTCAATCGTTCTCCAACCAGTCTTAGCGATCAAATACCGTTTTGATAGCTGTTTTTTATTATCAATTTATCGAAAACGAAAAGAAAAAAAAAAACACTGAAACGAAAAGTAGAAAAAAACACCAAAAGCAAAATCTGAGCGGAAACAGAATTCGCCCTCGGGACACGACCCGATATAAAGGCAATTTCTATGATCATGGAACTTTTGCTCTATGAATTGAACTAGAGTTTCCTTTTTCATAGTAATAGTGGGTATAAATTACCATTGGAATTTCGTTCAAGACATAGGCTACTGCTAGAGTTAAGTAAGATGTCCGAAGATAATCATCAACCCAGAGGAATATTGAGAAATAGAGGCGAAGGATCACCTAATGAACGTCAAGAAATCCTTGATCAGTTAGATCGTCAAGAAGTGATTAAAAACACCCGACTCAATGCTCAATTGGCATCTGATTCATCGAAGGGAGACCAGATCCGAGCCAAGATTGCTGAACGTAAAGCACAACAAGGATTAGATCCAGGTAGTGATGAATTTGTTAATACTCATTCACCACCTCCAGAACATTTAAAGTGGGATGAAGTGAATTTATACAAGACTGAACAGGAAAAGAGTGCTACTATGAAGATCGATGAGCCCAAGACTCCGTACGAAGGAGGATTCAACCCAGAAGGTGAATACTATAAGGAGGATGAAGAAGAGATTCCTGATTTCCAATTAGGGGAAGGAGAGGCTAGTCACGAAAATAATCTTCAATCACTTAATGGAGGACAAGTTATAGAAGATCCAAGTTATAGAAATGAAGAAGAAGGAGAAGAGGAGGAAAAACCCCTTTCAGCTGAAGAAAGACATAAAAAATTTGAAGAAATGAGAAAAGAACATTATCATATGAAAGGAAATGCTTTAAAACAAAAAATTGATGTATCTGATGAAGAAGATGAATAAAAATAAGTAATTTTTTTCTTACGATTTGAACGATTGTTATTCTAAATAATATAATGTATTAAGTTATTTAAGCAGAGAAGTATTTTAAAGTAGATGCACTTAATTTACCAGCGCCAATCAATTCAGAAGCAGCAGATTGAATGGCGGCTTTAGCAGCAGAAGCGTCAGCAACTTTACCAGCAACATCAACCAATTGAGCATCAGAGAAAGATTCAATTAATAAATCAATATCAGCATCAATATCGGCAGCTTTAGCAGAATCACCAAAGTAATCATTATCTTTAGCAGCACCTCTAATGGCTCTCTTATTCTTCTTTTTAGCAGCTTTAGCAGCTTCTTTAGCTTTCTTAGAGTTAGCTTTGGTAGAAGCAGCTTCTTCAGCAGCTTTCTTAGCAGCAGCTTCTTCTTCAGCCTTTTTACGAGCAGCTTCTTCAGCAGCTTGTCTTGAACCAGCTTCTCTTTCCCATTTCTTTCTTTCCTTTTCCTTTTTAGCAGCTTCTTTAAATAATTTAATTCTTGGATCTTCATTATGAGCTCTTTCAACCAAGTCAATAACACGTTTATTATCTTCTTGTTTCAACTTCTTTCTATTAGAAATATTTTTACGTTCAATATAACGTTTATGATCTCTGTTGGCAGTATCATCAGGAACATCTTCATCTTTAAATTCAAAAGTTTTCCAAGAATCAAATTTCCCCCAGAATTGATAAAATTTATCAACATCAGCTTGTGAACTTTCCAAAGTACCTAAAGAAGGAACTGGTTGTTTTTTAGAAAATCTACCTTCACTTTCGAAAACAGGACCCCAAGCTTCAAAGAAATCATATTGAGTTTTTGGAGCTGGAGGAAGAATGTTAGCATTTTCATCAACTGAATCATATTGTTGTCTTTTAACTGAATCAGTCATAATTTCTAAAGATTTTTGAATGATTTTAAAGAAACCATCTTGGTCTAAACCACCAGATGCAGATTTTTTATCAGGATGATGTTTTAAAACTTGTTTTCTATGGGCTCTTCTAATTTGATCTTCAGTAGCTCTCCATCTTAAATTTGATAATCCTAAAACGGCATATAAATCAGCAGTTTTCCATTCTCTTGGATCATGTGCTAACAACTCTTCACTTTGTTCTTCATCACCGAGATCTTCATCTTCGTTAGTTTCAATTTGTTTGACATTTCTTTCAGCTTCAAGTTTTTCATATTCTGACCAAGTATGTCCTCTTAAAGTTCTGGAAGCATGGGCTAAGAAATGACGACCAACCGGTTCGATTGGACGACGGTTTGGACTGGAGTATTTCCCGTGGGCTTTGAATGAGTCAGTTTTACCGGATGGTAAGGCTGGTAAAGTTATAGACATGTTTGCAATGGTTAAACTTGGTGATAGGAATACTGAAAAAAAAAAAAAAAAAAAAATTTTTTTAATAGACATAGATTATGATGCGCACTCAGATTTACGCGGAGCAGACTCAGATTAACTCGCTGTTAAACTAGATATATATATATATATACTTACTCTTTAATAGCAGCCATATCCAAGACCTCAATTGAACCTTCACCCTTTTTGACTTTGGCGTTTTCTCCTTGTAACAAGTCCACCAAGACCCTGTAGTTGGTTGGATCAATGATTGCAATTGTTTCGAAAGTTTTAGTGTCTTGAGTTTCATCTTCAATCTTATCAAGAAATGACTTGAAATGATCTTCGTAAATAGATTTAGGGACTTTATTTAAGAAGATCAATTTAATCTTCATTTGAGCTCTTGAAATTGGGAAAACTTGTTTTGCAATTAAAAGTTTAATTGCTTCCAAGGCTTGTAACTTCGTTGGTTTATTTGGATTTAAATGAAATTTAACCTCAATCAAAGCTTTTTGAATCATGGAAGGGGGATATCTTTTCTTTGATTTTGGATTTATACATTTAGTCGATATTATATTCAAAAACTCATTATTCTTCTGTTGTAAATTAGCACTTCTTTCCTTTTCATTTAATTGAATTTCTCCCTTATCTAAGATTTGCAAGATGATTTCATCATGATTTGTTTTCCCAAAACTGGCTAGCAAGTCTTCATTGTTTGCCACCTGTCCCTTGGACACATTAGTAAACACCTGGGGAATCTGTAAGACTTCGTCCAAATCCTTTTCTACTTTCAGTCTCCAATCTTGGACTTTATTTTGGTAGCAGGCTATTTCAAATCTTTTTCTACCCTTCTTCATTCTCACCAACGACACGTTGGTGAGTTTGATTTGGTTTGATGGTTGGTTAATCACTGCCATGGTCAAACAGTGGTGAATATTGGAGGTGTCGAATATTCCAATAACGAAGGAGTTGAATATTTCAATAACTAAATGAATTGATACTTAAAAAGCGAAGAGGTCACGTGCGCAACCCAAGATTTTCAATCGTTTTTTTTTTTTTTTTTGTTCTGTTAGCACTACATCGAATTACAAGTCAAATATAAGGGTAATAACATATAATTATTAAGAAAACATGCAAAATTAAATCCAATTAAAAGAATAGACTAAATGTCTAATAGAAAAAACATTTGAAGTGTTTAACTTCAAATAAAACTTTTTTTTTTCCTTTAAAAAAAAAAAAAAACCAAAATGCGAAAACCGTGAGAAAACAATTAGAAATTGCAAAAAATTAAACTGAAAATTAAAAAGAACATTTATTTTTCAAAAATAAACCATATAAAGAATAGAAAAAGGGGTTCAAGCTTAAGCTAATAAAGCACCGGCAACGGCAGCAACACCAGCAACGTAGTATGGAACACCGTTGGCACCAGCACCGGCAGCAGAAGAGACTTCTGGGGTACCGGAAGAAGCAGCAGAAGTAGATTCAGCAGCTAAGGTAGTTGGGGTAGAAGAAGCACCACCGGTGGCTGGGGTAGATTCAGCAGCGGTAGATTCTGGAGCAGCTGGAGTAGATTCAGCAGCGGTGGTTGGAGCAGTAGATTCTGGAGCAGCTGGAGTGGATTCAGCAGCAGTGGTACCTGGAACAGAAGCTGGAGCAGAAGCTGGAGCAGAAGCTGGAGCAGAAGGTTTTGGAGCTGGAGATTCTTCAGATAATGGACAGTAGGTGGTGTAAGAGGTGGTTTCATCGGTGACGGTGGTGATACCAGTAGCGTGAGTAGAGGTATGACAAGCGTCGTGAGAACAAGAAGTGATGGTAACCAAGGTAGATTCGAGGTTGGTAACGGTGGCAGTACCGTTAGAAGGAGCTTCAACGGCAGAAGAAACTGGAGCAGTACCGTTGGTGTAAGCAGCTAAAGCTGGAGAAGCGATTAAAGATAATAAGATAGCAGAAGAGAATTGCATTTTTGAAGCGAATGAATAGATGATGATTAAAAAACCCAAACCAGAGAATTAGAAGAGAAATAATAATCTTTAAATACAATTTCGATTCGAAGTTCGAAGAAGATTTACTACTACTAGCTACTTGGAAAAAGAAAGAAAGCAAACAATACAAAAGACATGAAATGTAAATATATCTTCCAGCAATATTTATCATAATTCTACTTTTTTAGGATACAATTTGTCCTCAAGCCAACCTTAGATCATAACGGGTAAACATAACCTCATTTCATATGTGTCAGGGATCTTAATATGACCCTGGTAACTCTACTGAAAAGGGGATAATTCTTTTTCAACAAGGTATCCAGGATTTTTGCACCTGGTAAATGCTCCAAACACCTTATAGGTGTGTGTTTACCCTTTATTTTGTTTTGTTACTTTAAAGGTACTCAGTATAGCCTACACCAATGCTTTGGCCAATAACCAAACAAACCAGGCAATTCAAACCCGCCCAAACAACAAGGCCCCGTTAGTAGCATTCTCCGCCAGGAAGATTCACCAACAAGGGCTCATCTTCCAACAAAGATTCACTGAAGGCCCCAAACGCTCTTCCAAAAAGGGTTTGGGCAAAAATAGACGTAATTTTGTTTTTCGAGTTTTAACAAAAACAGAGAAAATTTCGCAATTGGTAGTGCAGTTCCGAGGGCGCCTAACCCGGGTGGGCCTTTGTTTGCCGTACTAGGAGTGACCTGACCGGTGGGAAGGTCAACGCCATTCCGGGCAACAACCACCACCACCTCCAATTTCCGGCATCTGAAAGGAGAAAAATAACTAAAAAAAATATAACAATTGACTAAAAAATATTTACTGTTAACTTAAAAAATAATAACCAAATAATAGTGAAATAATGCCGGTGCTGGAAAAAATAACATGAAAGAAAAACAAAACAAAAAAAAGTTAGAAGCAAAACGGTCCATGTCGGTTATACTCTGCCTCCGTACATCCAGCCTGTTCAGCACTGTGCTAGGGGAATCTTCTGGGCGGCGATCTTAAGCTCTGTTACCAATTCGCCCAGTGATACTAAGTCGACGGATGGGCCTCTAAAAATAGGATATTATAAATTAAGCAATTATATTAGTAATTAATAATTATTGAATGATGTTGCAATACTGCCATTGTTCTTTGACACAAACAAGAAAAAAGATTGCAATTTCGAAAACCGGGGTGTTTTTTTTTTTTGATGTATCACGTGATGCCACCGGTAGACGCACTCCAACCTCAAAGTAAATTGCAGGTTGCGTTTCCATTCTGCAGGTTGTGTTTTGTATGGGTAAATCTGAGAATGGCACCCCAATCAATTTGCAACAATTAAGTAAATTTATAAGTAACGTATAAGTAAGGTATAACTGATAATTGTACATTCGGAGTAGCTACAGGGTGCTGACACAG
The DNA here is from genome assembly GCF_001661395.1 of Hyphopichia burtonii NRRL Y-1933. Taxonomy (NCBI): domain Eukaryota; kingdom Fungi; phylum Ascomycota; class Pichiomycetes; order Serinales; family Debaryomycetaceae; genus Hyphopichia; species Hyphopichia burtonii. The sequence continues at coordinate 746,410 of NW_017963732.1, forward strand.
AACTATACATTTTTGTTGATGGCAGAGTCGATGAATCTAATGGCATCAACCAATTCTTCTTCACTGGCAGAATGGCCAACCCCGTTATATTTTTTGAATTGGTAATTGGAAAACCCTAAACTCTTATAGAAGTCACTAGTTTTCTCTCCGTATTCGCATAAAACCAAGTCGTCTTGGATTCCGTGTCCTTGGAAAATTGGGGTTTCATGATTGATGTCATTTCTATGTAATTCTTTGATTTTATCTTTTATAGTAACAAATCCCGATAACGCAACAACCCCACCGATCTTGATGTCTAATAGCGCCAAGGTGGCCAATGATATGGCTGCTCCTTGGGAAAATCCTCCAATTATAATCTTCTCACTTGGTACATTATGAACCTCAATTTGCTCTTTAATTGCTTGTTTCAATACTTCAATACTTTTCAAGAACCCTTCGGTATCTTGTTGACTGTCAGGAGTAAAGCCAAACATGTCAAACCATGAAGTCATGCTCATTCCAAAATTAACACTAACTGGCATGGTTGGTGCGTTGGGGTAGACATAATTAATTGTTTCGTGATTCTTGACCAATTTGCTTTGATTGATTAATTGGTTGAAAAATGACCATCCACTCCCAGTGTCTCCTAATCCATGACAGAATATAATGGCTGCCTTCGCTGGGCTCTTCAATGCCGGGGTTCTAACTGCGTTAATCATTGAAGTATTGCTTATGGAGTAGTTGCTTCTAGTTTTTTCATTTTTTTTTTTTTTTTTCAATGAGATTTATTATACACTAAATTACACTATATACACTAAAGAGCCATTTTTTTATTTGAGCTGCTAACTTCTTCAAGTCTTCTCTTGTTATCTTTGATATCGTCTTTATCTTTAATATCTTCTTTGGCTTCTTTATCTTTAATGTCTTTGTCTTTGATATCTTTATCAGTATCCTTTGTAGCAGCAACTTTAAGAGTTCTGGTATTTTGTTTCTCTCCATTCACTGTTCGGAAATATGGCTGACACCTCCAATACGGGATCTCTTTATAAAATCCACCCCATGATTGTATTGGGCCGTCTCTAATAACATCGACTTCTTTAATATCTGGTCTTTCATATATTTCTTCCACTATTCTTTCAACTTTCTGCACTACTTCATCCCACTTTTCAAATGATTCATGTACACTGGTTTGACCAATGATTGGTCTTAACTCAGGATGCTTAACTAAAAATGCATGTAAGATCTTAAAGAAATGGGCTTTCATGGCAGTTCTAGACGCATGGCTCTCACATTCTTTCACAATCTCAAAATACTCTCTCAACATCTTATCTACTCTTGCAAATTGCTTATCTATATTATCATCTTTAGTCCAAAAAACTCCAGGATTATATAAGTTTCCTTCTGCTGACATAACAGCATCACAGCCAATCAATTCAGAACACCTTTTCAAATCATTAGCATACAAGATATTCCCATTTGCAAAAAAAACTTGATCTTCACCTAAATTCTCTCTTAAATATTTTAAAATTTCCCAATTAGCTAATCCTGTAGCTTGTCCCTTCATATCTCTTGTTCTCCCATGTATCGTAATGAATTGTGCTCCAGCGTCTAGTACCATCTTGGCGTATTCCAAGGATTTTTCCCATTCATCATAAACCCTGATTTTAGCAGTAACCGGAATCTTTAAGTTTTCATGCAAATTCAGAATCAATTTATGCACTAATTCCCAATCGTCCATTAAAAATGCTCCATATTTCCCCTTCTTTGCAATACCTTGAGGACAACCCAAGTTCAAGTCAACCGCATCACATTTATCTTCCACTAGTTGTGCTGCTTTCAACAAATACTCCGGATCATTGGCACAAAATTGTACAATTAAGGGTCTATCGACTTTCTCATCCCCGTCCAATGAGCTCCACATCCTCTTGCGGTACTTTTCGTCAGTGGCGAACAACCTGGCATGGTACATTGGCGTGTAACATAATTCGGCCCCGTATCTTCTGGATAATATTCTCCAGGCGAGTTCACTCTGATCCACCATTGGGGCTACTATAGTCTTCGGTCTACCAATAGACTCATAGAGTTCCCGTCCGTTGTACTTGGTTATAGTCATCTTGCTCTTTCCAAATATTCTCAGAATGAATCTGAAAGGTTTAAATCCCGTGAAAGTGATCTTGAATAGTTGTTTTGCTCAATAGCTTATGGAGAATCGATGAGATGGAGTTTTTTTTTTCAGTTACTTTTTTTTTTTCTTTTTATTGCGATACAACTACATCTACAACTATAATAGAAAACATCATAATAATGTAATTCGAAACTATATAACCTAGTACGATTTCCTATAATACAAGAACTGAAGTAATAAATAAGGTGATTTTTCTTTTTTTTTTTTTTTTCTTTTTGGTAGTATTTTTTTTTTATTTTGATTATTTTGATTTTAGTCTTAGGAACTAATATAAGTAGCCCTGTTTTTCAAGGCTTCGGCGAATCCCATAGCCAATGGCCAGACTGGAGCATCAGCCAAGATTCTAACCCCCATGTATAAAGATCTGGTGGCCAATCTATAATTTTTCATAGCGGTGACTATAGCTTTTGAGCTTGCAGTGTTTGACTCGATAAGAGTCTTGATCATCTTAGCCGATTCTTTGAATGATTCACTGCTGATCGAATCAAATACTCCGTTTGATTGACGGCGTAAGAAATCACTGTAAGAATTGGATTCGTTGATAGGACTCAAATTAGTTTCAATTTTATAAAAAATTTCATCGCAATTCAGCCAGTAAACTTTATCAAATATGGTTAAATCTTTATCGGTATTTTCAATTGAGTCCAAATACTTTGAAATGATTAATATTGAAACGAATACGCAAGTAACGAAAAACACTGGAGTTCTCAAAGAGGTTTCTCTTGAATCATTAATGACTGAGATATTATGAATCCAAATATTAATGATTTCAACTGCATATCCAATACTTTCTTTTAATCCTTCTTCATCATTATCTAATTTTTTCAATTCATCATTCATACCGTTCCAATCTTTATATAAGACTCTATCCATCAATGGGTTAATATTAATGCAAAGTCTTATTTTGGCGAATAAAAGAAGGGGTAAAATCAATTTGAATTCATTATGAAGATTTAATAAATGTTCATTATAATCGTTGACAATTAAAAAGCCTCCATTTTTAATGAAAAAGGATTCCCAGGATTTTATCAATTTTTTCAATTTTGGCCTTGCTTCTAATCTCCAATTTAATAAATTGGTTTGATTATTTGCATCTTTATGATTTGAATATTCAATCGATATTTGTTCATGAATATACATTAATAATGATAAGCAATTATTAAAAGACATTGGTTTTGAATCATAAAAATAATGATTTTCTAATAATGCAATTAATGTATTCATTGATTGATTATTACTAATATCAATCAATGCTTGATTTTGACCATGAACTTTTAATTCATTAATCCATTTACCAGCATCTTCACAACGCCATAAGTTTTCATTTGAACAATGAGTACCACAATTAATAGAATTCAGTAATAAAGGAACTTGTAAACCAGTTAAAGTAGTTCTAAAAACTTGTAACATATAAAAACAATGAATAGTTCTAATTCTTGATTGTGACATGATAAAATAATCAAAATTATTTTGAATCATATTCATATCATTTGAATCAACTAAAGTTGATGGAGGTACAATGAATTGTTCCAAAGGTTTATTGAAATTAGTTGATCTTATCAAACCAACCATTGATTTTAATTGTCTAGCAGTAATGTCAACCATATTTGGCTCATTCAAAAACATGGAAATAAAAATATGAAGAACAAGACATTGATGAGCCATTAAAGGAACCTTTTTAAATTGTAAATTATCCATAGTAATTTCTTTTTCGAAAAAATGTTGTATGTGATATTTTGATAAATTGAATAATAGTAAAGTATTTGAATCATGATAAGAATACAAAGCACCGATGGCAGCCATTGATAATAATAACGGGATACTTTCAAGATTTTCAACCATTGGATTTTTTAAAGAAGGTAAATGGATAAAGGGGAAAAATTTATTAAATTCCTTTTCATATAATGTCATATAAGCATCCAAATCCGACAAGGGAGGGAATTGAGAATCATTCAAGTTTGAATCTTTAATAATTTTATTTCTTAAATCATCATTGAAAAAACTTTTTGAAATGTCTTTTAATTTCGAATCATTTATATCAATTTTTGGTTGAACTTCATTTTTAATTGGTTGAACCATTGATAAATCCAAATTTGGCATGATTGGATTCATTTGTTTAACCAAATCAATTTGTCTTGATCTAAAAAGTGACAGGATTTCATCAATTTGTTTTGGAGAAGTATCACTTAAGGGGCTTTCAGTAAATCCAATATGATGAGATGCGTTTGGAAACTTTGCTTCATATGGAGTATTAATAATTTCTTGTAACCAATCAACATCTTGTTGATTAGTTATTTGATCATTATTTTGTTGATCAGATAATTTTGCCTTTTTCAATAAAGATTTTGATTTCTTTTGTCTAGCCAATAAAGCATTATGATTCAACTCAAAAGCGTCGTTTGATAAATCGTCATAACCAGTTCCACCAGAACCGCCAGTACCACCAGTACCCATTTGTAAAATTTGTTGAACCAAAGATAAATCATTGGTTGGAGGGTTTAATCCCAAGTCAAAAGGAGTCGTACCACGGATATGATGAGGATGATTAGGATTTGAAAATTGATGAGAAGCCATAACATTTTGATCAAAGTATTGATTTTTAGAATGATTCGGATCCGAATTGATTGCAGGAGTGTTCAAATCCAAAGATTCGATATTATTCCAATCTATACCCAAATTAGTCAAGTCAACACCACTTAATAAGCCTCTTGCACTTAAGTCTGCCGCCAGGAGTTGAGGAGTAGCAAATTCAACTTGTAAAGGAGCTTCCAGAAGATTATTATTTTGTTGAATGCTCAAGGCGTCTCTAATATTGGTATAGGAGATTGCAGAGGCAGCAGAAAACGAAGCATGACGATGATGATGATGATCCTCTTCATCATGTTGTTTTTGTTGTTTTTGTTGCTGTTGCTGCTGCTGCTGCTGTTTCTGTTGCTGCTGCTGTTGATACTGATGAACCGGCTGTTTAAAGTCACTTTGACGCAAGTGAAGAGGAATAGACATGGGTTGAGATTGCGAAACAGAGCGAGGGGGATTAGAGGAGACTGAAGGATGGCTCAGTTGAGATCTTGATCGATTAGAACCCCGACGAGGAGAACCAGAATGAGATTGCAGCAGTTGGTTAGCCAAAGTAGGAGGAGTGTTAAGCGAAGAAGTGGTTTGAATGGGCAGAGGAATCGAGCCCACGGCATGGTTACTCAATTTTCTTTTTCTTTGATTTGGAGGAGACTGGTCAGGTAAAGCAGGAGAAGCAGCATAATTAAATAACCCAGTTTTGAATTGCGGAGGTATTTCATTAGTACCACTTGCACTAGAGCTATCATTTGGAGAAAACAATTGGGTTTCGGTGGGGGAACTAACATTTGATAAAGATTCATTTTTAATTTTGGATAAATTTGAATTATCCGGTAACGGAGCATTGGCATTAGTATTATTATGTAAAATAATGATATGTTCATTATTTGAATTAGTATCCAAATCCTTGACTGAATTGGATCTCATCAAAGTAGCATGAAGTTTCTGTTGGTGTCGTAACACCAAATCTCTTCTAGCAAAACAACGACCACAACTGGCACATTGGAAAGGTTTTTCATTAGTATGAGACCGTTCATGACGTTTCAAATGCTCCAACCGGGCAAAAGCACGAGTGCACACCGTGCACGAGTGAGGACGGGGTTTATCTGTCTTGATCTGCTGGGATTTCTTGGGTATTGGTTGAGTTGGTTGGGACTTCGTTGCATTCAGACTATTTTCTGGGGATGTCGAGGACATCGATGCTTCAGTTGAAATCGAATTTGGCGGCGTCGTCGACGATGGAACACTGTTGCCTCCAACACCGGGGGTCGACCTGGGCATAACACTAGTATCTAAGTTCATTAGAGTCTCTGGTTTACCATGGTCTTGTAGACTGGGGTTAGCATGAATCATGCGTTTATAACGAAAAAAAAAATTTACTACTCCGAAATATTCAGATAAGTCCGCAGCAGAATTCCGATACTTCAACTATTAGTACTATACCAGACTGCCTGACTGCCAGAGTAATCGCTAATACCACAATGAATACCTCACTATCAAAAGGAATACTCTTGTCCCGGTCAACAGGTTAAAGTAACTCCACAAGTTTTTCTGCTTACTTAAATTTTAAATTTTAAATTTTAAATTTTTTTCGTTTTTTTTTTTTCGTTTTTTGGGCAGTTTTTTTTTGTTTTGTTAGTGGAAAAGAAAAAAAATTCTCTTGTTACGTGAGTTCAAGCCTTTGGTTGGGAAAGGCAAGGGTTGGGCCAGGAAAGACTGCTAGATATCCGGAAATGATCCGAGATTGTCTGGAAATACAATATAATATTTTCTTATTGGGCTTATTGTTTTGGGTGAATTTCAGCATTTCAACCAATAATATTTTGTTTTCGGAGGGTGCGTGTGCACGGGTGTAATTTACGAAGGTTGCTTATGCTGATTGGGTTATATACTGATTATATAATTGATACATTGATTGTATTGATTGGGTTGGGGTTATTGGGGGTACTGATTGTATTGATAATTCGCGAAATAGGATATTCGGTATGTGTTTAGATCTTTTTTGCAGCTTCGAGTACGTCGTTCCTAAAAATATACTTAAGATCATGAATATCGTCAGAGTTGTCGTACTTGGGCTCCTGGTTCCTAGCATGAGAGAAGTCCAAGAATACAATATTGCCATCGGCAACTTTGCAGTTTCTCGTTGCAATATCGTGATGCTGGATCCCAATATCCCCCATCATTTCGAGTTGTCTGCATCCATTTTCAACCATTGACTTGGTGATATTACTGTCATCTTCCCTGATGTACGATAGTAATAAGTAGAATCCCTCAATAGGGTCCAGGTCCTGGACATTCATGCGGAATGCTCCATAGTAATAAAGAGTAGGAGTGTGGATTTTCTCTTCGGCAGTTGCATTGTGTTTTGCAATCAGTTCGTAACAGGATGCTTCTTTGAGGAAATCTTGAATGCAAATATTGATCTCCTTCATGGTTGGCCAAATCCAACCATCGAGTCTAGCAACAACATCCGGAATGAAAAGCTTCATGACCACCAGATCGTCTTGGTTCAAACCTGTGAGGACTTCATTGAAATATGGGAAAAATTTGCAAAGTAAGTCCACCCGGAACTTATAGACATGTCTCCGGTGTCCTTGTCCTTGTAATACTTCAAAGCCAGTCCACGATTCACATTCACCTTCGACATGAGAATTGCTCTTCTGGGGGTTAATATTACTATTAGCACGGATTTCTCTGGCAAGTGATTTCCAGATTCTAACACTATGTGACTTATTGTCAATATCCTTTCTCACAGCTTTTATAAAAGCACTGACAGTTTGCTTTTGTCTTTCTGCATGAAGCTTTTCTTCTTCGGCGGATTCAAAGAAGAGCCATGTTAAGAACGCTGCTTGCACCGTTATATCCAGACTGCTCAATGTTAATAATCTGTAACGGACCGGAATCTCTACTTCAGCCAGATTATCTGTAGATTCTTTTAATTGACTTAGTTTGGCTTCGTCAATTTCTATGAAAAGGGAGTGATGGAAATTAGTTATTATCACACGAGTAGTATTACAGTCGATGAAGCACCTGCCTACTTGCATTATGACTGACTTAAAAGCCATACTTGATTCATCAATTCCATTTTCGACCAAGTCACTAAAACCAGGACCCTTGAATTCAACAGCTACTAAAGGGACATCGTTCTTGTAATAAAGCAAGTCCGGTATACCGCTGATGTCTGACAGTCCAGCACTGTCACTTAACAGGCTGTGAGTAGTCTGATGTGTACGGGGTATGATATGATGACCTGCAACAGAAAGAAAGTCGGTGGTTGGATCGCCAATATACTTTCGAAAAAGAAAGAAACAATCGATTTCATTTACTGGTAGACAGCAAGAGGGCTTTAATGAAAGGGTCAGGTGAATCTTCCTCCACTCTTCTTGACAGTTCCTTTCATCTAAATTCAAAACGGCGGCTCTAAAACACCGCTGGAAAGATTTTAATTTGTTCAAACTTGGATCACTTAATTCAGTTCCAACAAAGTTAGATAACCTGCTGTTAGATCCAGAACCATGGACACTCAGAAATTTATTTATCCCAATGCTTTTGAACACAAGCGCCAATTGAATAGTAAAAAATGGGAATGCCGTATTGGCAAGAAGTGGTAAATCAATCTGACCTGAATGCTTTATCTCCAGCACCAAATCACCTTTTATGTCATACCTTTCCTCGGGAGTCATCATTTCCAACAATTTAGGTGTGACGCTGTTGATGTATACCAACCGCTTACGAAGATACTTCTCTTTCAATAACTTGTGCGTTGATGCTTTGATAAACTCAATTCTTCCAGAAGAAGTATATCCGGTGATTGGGACAGAGCCGACATACACCAATCTAATATCTGACTGGTTGTTTTCAAACCATTGGTTCCGATACCTTTCTATCATA
>NW_017963732.1:755055-782863 GCF_001661395.1 Hyphopichia burtonii NRRL Y-1933
GTTGACGTAAACAATGTTGTCAGAAGGAAAGATCTCCATCAATTTCTCGGGTGGGATGTTGTTATCATACTCAATAAGCTCGTCACCTTGACTTTTCAAGATCTTAGCATAGTACTTTGAATTCATGTTTTGACTTGAATGAGTTCTGATTCTGAAGATGATCTAGTTGAATTTGGTATTTAAAGACTCTTGTGATTTGTGGTAAGTTTATGTTTGCAACTAAAATCAAAAAAAAATACTCTGCTTCGGCTGCAAAAATAAAGTGTACGGGTGTATTGAAACGAGTGGATGAAGATAAAGGAATTTGCTGGTTATTTCAAACACATAGCAGCTACTGGTGAAGTGTAGTCATAGAGGACATTTGCAAGAAACATTAAAAGAAAACAAACAGTGCCGTTGAATACATATAGCTGAAATGGTGAAGGTATTTCTGTAGAAAGATTAGTTAACAAAGCAACAGATCAGGTGGCACTTTTAGACTTAGAGAAAGTTGCTTTACAAGAATTAATGAGATCTAGCAGCAGTATCTCCTTGTATAATATTTGAGTTTTAGACTTAAGATCTGAAACAATCAAATGGTTAGCTGAACTCGTTAATTCATTCTATATTTACTCTTAAAATGTAAGTCCCGAGTGGCAAAAGGTGATCATAAGCTGAAAGGAATATTCAAGGTATTGGACTGCCTTTGGTATAGTCTAGGCTTCAACAGCCGTCAACTTAGAAGTACGTATATATATATATATATATATATATAGGTGTACGGGTGTATCGATACAAATGAAATCAAAAAGCAACTGACAGTAATCGGCTTTGAATATTCCTCTTCTCTTTAATGAAAACAATCCTTGTTACCACAGGTGCTACCGTGACCTTCAAGTCATTGCTCGACTACGTTGTTTCCGAGAAGTTCATTGGGTATTTGCTTGAGAAACAACCGGTCAAGCTTATTGTTCAATATGGAAACGAGACTGATTCTAATTCGAATAATGTCTCCAAAGAATATTTTAACCAGGGTTTGAAGGCGATAATTGAATCACTTGATCTTTCAGTGAGTAACGAGTTCAATGATAAATCCACCACAGCCTTTAAGTCCTCCAAATATCAATTAGAATTGGAAGTTTTTGGATTCTCTCATAACATTTCCTCGTACATTGAAGAGTCGGACCTCGTCATATCCCACGCCGGAACTGGCTCAATTATAGATGTGCTTCAATTGAAAAAACCTTTGGTTGTTGTTGTAAATGACTCTTTAATGCATAACCATCAGTTGCAAGTTGCCCAAAAATTATCAGACCAAAATTGTTTATTAATGTGTGAAGCCTCTCAATTGAACACCGATGTTTTGACCCAACTTTGTGAAAAAGTCTTTAACCATCACCAGTTTACTGACTTGAAGAAGCCTGATGGCAAAGTTGTCGAAGGTATAATTGCATCTTGTTTCTGAATATCTTCCTTCTTCCTGGGGCACGGGTGTTCACTTAGCGAAAAATGTATGTACATCAATATATAGTGAAAAACATTAAATACTACAACTTCATTCTCTGATTAACTATGGATAGAAGATCATACCTACCCCCGCCGGCCATCACCACGGTCAAACGTAAGAGAAAACCAAGGTTATTCACCAAGGATATCGAGTCACTACTTTATGCAATGGGAGACGGTCCAGTATCATTAGAATCAACTATAAATGCTTTAGATGATTGCTTATCAGAATATTTAGTGGATTTATCACATAAGTCTTTGGATGTTGCCAAAGCATACGGCAGAACAAGAATCAAAATAGACGATTTACCCCTTGTATTGAAAAACGACCCAGTCAAGTTGGCAAGATTTAATTACATTAGAGAACAAAGTCTTAAAATTGAAATGGCCAAAAAAATGTTTGATCATGATCCTGCTGGAGGTGTAGATGAAGAAGACGACCCAAATACCAAGAAGCTTACTAAAAAACAGAAAAAACAATTGGAACAACAAGGTAAAAAGAAGAAGAGGAAGTTAGCTGATGATTATTCTGATGAAAGTGATGATTATTAATGATATATATATATATTTAATTACTATAAAAATTTTATATTTACATGCAAAAACTAATTGTAGTGTTTATTCTTCATCGGATAAATCGATATTTTCAATAGCTCTACCTCTGACATATTTTTCATTCTTAATTTGTTCTTCTAATTTTTGTAAAATCTTATAACCTCCATAAGTGTAAATTATCAAAGTTAACCCACTAATGAAATAGAATCGATATTTCATTTCTTCAACTAAAGTTTCGGTCATTTTAGCACTAACGTATAATGGTAAAGTAATTGAAATAGTGAGTCCCATTAATTTAAAAATTTGTGAGTTCCATTCATCAACTGCTTCCATATCTCCATAAAGAAATGCTATAGTATAATCATATACCTTCTTCAATGGGAATATTGTCCATATAAATACTAAAACATGTCCACTTAAATCAAGAAAATTGAAATATTCACTCTTCATTATTTGATTTCTATAATAACTGATTGGTTCATGAATATAATAGTAATGAATCATTATTAAGGTAAAAGTCACCATTGTAACATTAAATGATCCTCTAAACACTCTTAAATGATTTTCTTGTTCAAATAAATTACGGATCTGGTCAAAAATATTTCTTTCTTCTCCAACTTCATTAGCTGGTCCATCATTTTGGTCAATTGCTGGACCTGCTTCTCTTGCAGCGGCAGCCGTTGGGTTCGTTGCTCCTCTAGCTTCTTGATTCATTCTTTCCTCATATTTCTTATCAAAGTTAGTTAAAATTGATAATAAAACCGTTAATCCAATGAAAATTGAACCAAAATCAGCTAATTTCCCATCTAATGATAATCCGTATTTTTCAATTTCACCTGGAATGATTGGAACCTGAGATAAAAACATAGTCACTGGTCTACCTATCATTAAAGCGACAAGTAAAATCAGTAATATTAAAATAACTGCAAAGATCCATAACATCAAAATTAAATTCAAACATTTAGTTTTGAAATTTGGTGGCCTATAAACAATTGTATAAGCATTATCATTATTAATTTCATCATCCGATGATTCCGTTTCGTAACCTCCATTAGTATTCAAACTAGTATCATTTGATTCTAGTAACTTATCATCTTTTGTCACTGGTACAAATAATTTTTTTATAAATTTACGAGACACGGTATCATTATCAGGAGCTCTAATGTAATTCCCATCAGGAACGAAGCATGCATTAACCTCTGGGTTTTCCTTAAATATTCTCAATGCATTTTTATAGTTAACTGGTCTGGAATAATCTGGTAATGATACCCCCAAAAATCTATGCCACAAATTTCTATAAATGATATAACCACGTTCTTGTGCAATTGGCTTACCTAAAATGAAATGTGATAACCTTAATTTATGACATGATATTTCAAAAACTCTAGTCCAATAGATTTTACAATATTTAGTAATTAAAGGTCTATCATTCATCAAACGATTAAATAAAAATAAACCACCAATAATAGCAAAAATATTAGGTTTTTGAATTGGAAGGAAAACATTATCATCATTAGAAGGTGTAACGATATAACGCAAACCCCACGTAATACCACCAATACCAATGAGAATAAATCCGGTGTAAACTTTAGCACTAAGGTAGATTCTTGATAATTGTAACATAAAAGGTTTAACCAAGGCATCATGAATTAATCTGGCATTAGGATCGTCAGGACTTCTAATAAAGAAAAGGACCCCTGGTCTTAATATTTGGCTTCTAACCATACCAATGAAGAGAGCAAAAAATAACATATATAAAGTACCTAAGGCCCAATAAGAACCGATTCTCAAATAATGAATTTGTAAATTTGGAACCCCAGAAGTAAATAATAATAAGAAACTTGGGTTACCAGTAGACTCGTCAATGGTAGTGAAATGAGGCAATAATAATGGAGCAGCACAAAAATCTAATAGCCAACCACAATAAACTGGGAAGAAGAAAATTTCGATAGCAAAAATCAAAAATACTTTCAAAGTTGAAGATATTTCGAAAAGGATTTTAAAATATTTTCTAGGAGTACCTAAGATTGGTTTTGAACCAGAAATCAATTTTTTCATAAATTTATAACAAGCATAGGAAATAATACAGTAACCGATCGATAACGAGATAATTCTTTCCACCAAAGTTAAAGATTTAAAATCTTCAGTCAGTTCAGCAACCGTGAGGCTAATTTTTCTTAAAAATAAGTCGTCAAAGATCTGATAAACTGGTTTAATTATTAATTCGGTGATTGTGAAAACTGCAAAATCAGTGAAATCATTACCAGTTTTAACTAACGAGCCATCATCATTGATTATATGTCTAACCAAATCTTTACCCTGATTAGTTTGTAAAATTGAATTTATGATAGGACTAATTAAATTTCTAATGATGAGACCAAAAATTCCGGTGAAAGCATTACCCAACATATGAGGAATCAAGTAAAAGAAAAATAAATAAACCCCAATGATAACATCACAAAGAATCATCAGAACTATAGGAGTTTTCAAATTTAAACTCAAACCTAAAAATTCAAAAATGTTTCCTGCACCATTGGCAGCAGCAGCGGCAGCAGCTTCATTATCGGCAGCAGCAGCAGCGGCAGCATCACCGTTGAAACCATTTTCATCTTCAGATTCTGAATCGGAAGATTCATCAACAATTCGAGGAGGATCATCATTTGGAGGATTAAATTCTGGGATATTTTGAGGCTGAGGTTGATTTTGGAGTTCAGGACGAATGAAAATGGTTCTACTTTCGTCATCAAAGTCCAAATCACTATCATTATCTTCATCTTCACCACGATCTGCTTGTGGGAACAAAACCGGAGGTGCCTGTTCTTGTTGGTCCTCATTTGGTTGAGCGTTTATGGCTCTTCTTAAAGCCTCTTCGTGTTGACCATTAGTTTGACGTTCTTGTAAATCATTAATTGCTCTTACTAATTCTTGAACTCTTTGTAAATTAGCATTTGCATCTTCATTACCATTAGCACCTTCATTTCTCAATCCAACCAATGCCTGTTGTAACATATCAACGAGCTTAGTTCTTGGTTCTTTACCAACTTTACGAAGTAATAATTTAGTATAACCCTCATCTCTAACAACCCATTCATGTTCAATAAATAATGCAAGATTAACAAAACCGAAAACAATAAAGTATCTTGCTCCACTGAAGTAAGTGTAGTCGAAAAACTTTGCTGCTTTAAGCAAATAATATTTCGGAGTGTTCACCGGAGGTAAATCATATTGACTAAAATCAACATCTCCAAACATTAAGGCTTCAGTAAAAGTTGAATTAACATGGGGTAAATGTCCGTCCATAGCATAAGTATAAGCTCTACCAATAAATTTCCAAAATATAGGAACTTGAAAGATTAAACAAAGTACGTATAATAAAATTGATAACGAGATGATTGAAGTTGAGCTAATAACTTGTAAAAATTTAAGCCAAATAAACTTAATTGGTATCTTAGATGGCATGTTCTCATCATAAATCGTTCTGAACTTATAAGGAGTATTACAAATATCACACTGTTCAGTAGATTTATTCGAATGTTTCAACCATTCTAATAAACAATCTTGATGAATATAACGAATTGATCCTCGACATTTACAAGGATGGAGTAATGGCTGTGATGGCGTTCCTTCACCACGACAAATCCGACAATTGTTTTCTGAGTCTGACATGGTGCACCTAAGCAATCATTGGTTCGGAAAGAAGGCAATCACAATCAATTATTGGAATTTTCAAAAGAGATAGATGTCTAATCAGTTGAAGTTAACCTTTTCTAAAGTATGACTTGTGAAATTTCGCACGAAAGTCAAAAAAAAAAAAAATTTTTTTTCGGTCTTCTGTTGCTACGATTGCAAAAATATCATAAAGAGTTTATATTATAGAGAACGGGAACAAGTAGTTCTGGTAGTAGTAGAGTATGTAGTAAAGCAGGTAGTATAATGGTTCGAGTATCAATAAATATATAAAGAAACACTCATTATTGATGACAAGAACGAGCAGAGATGATGTTTCAATAAATATGATACTTATTATTGAGATAATCATGAGGAATCAACTATTAATTTTGTATAGTTTCTTCATTTGCTGGGGCCTGTTTAACTGATTCTACTTTTTCGTGATTATCAGTTTCTTCCAAGTCAACAGCGGCTGGAGGAGCATTATTTTGATTTTCAATAACTTCTTCGGCAATTGGAGCTTCTTCTGAGACTTCATTAGGGAATTCTGATTCGTGAGCTTCTTCTTGAGCCAATTCAACTTGTAAAGGAGTTTCTTCGGCTTCCTTATAATCAGCTTGGTTTTCCACTGGAACAGCGGAGATTTTGGCTAATTCCAGTTGGATAGATTCAGAAGCTGAAGCCAAAGCCGAAGCAGTTGCCACTGAGTAATCTTCATAAGAGTCAAAAAAGGCATTACAATCAAAATCCCAAGAGTTTAACCCTTTGACGCGGTTACATTGAGGTTTGGTCCAAGGTTTACCATAAACAAGAGGACTTAATTGGATGTAAAAGACCAAACTGAACATTAGAAAGATTGATAATCCAACATAAGCGATTTTTTGAATATGTTTTGAACTAGCAGCCAAATAATTGACAAAAATATCAAAGAAATGACCCAAGACCAAAATACCAAAGTAAGCAGCAGGAATATAATGATGTAAGAATAATTGACGACCCATAATGAAGAATGGTAAATAATGTAACCCCCAACCAGCTAAATATAAGAAAACTTGAGTATTGAAATTGAAAACATGTTTATTATCAGCAACTTTTTGACCTGATTGCCATCTGATAATTGAAAATGCAGTGTGAATAAGGAAAGCAACAATACATAAAGTAGAAGACCACCAAACCACAGCATTACCTAAGAAATAAACTTGTTTATTTTCACGAACCCAATAATTGATACCTCTTAAAAGAAGAGGCCATTCAGTTGGACTTGATTGCCAATTATGGTGTTCGGTTAAACCTTGATTAATTTTCCACATTGTTTTATGGGATTCTAAAATTTTATCCCATAACGATAATTTAGGATAATTAATGATTTCTTTTTCATTGGCTGGAATACGATCATTTTCATTGGTTTCAATATACCAATGGGTTAAAGGACGATAACCTTGAGAAGCAGTAGTAACTTCTTGTTGATCAAACCCCCAATCCGGTAATTTAACTTCACTTGAGAAAAGATAATGACCAGTCATTGCGTGTCTGAATCTGATGATTGTATTCAAGGCTTTAACATCATCTCCGGTAGATTTTGATTTATGTTTAACGATTTCCACGATAAAGTCATCATTAGCATCCCCGGCAAAACCTTCAAACCCATAACAAGAAGCTTCCTTTTGCCAATCACGTTCACTGACTGGAGGTTTTTCATCGTGAGAGTGTAATCTACGACCAGTATTGATATGAACCAATCTAATTTTCATATTATCAGTCAAGGGAACAAAATGATCGGGGATGGTATCGTTATAAGGTTCAATCAACCAATTGTTATTAGTATCTAAATGGGGGTATAAAGTAATTTGTTGTTGTTTAGAGCCGGTTGGATAGAAATTATTATGAGAGTGTAAATAACCACCTCTAGTTTCCAAATGACGAATAGTGATGATCGAACCTAAACCAACGTTGGCGGTAATATCACGGGGAATGGTATTACCATTAAGATTTGATCTAAAAGCACTAGTCATAAAAGGACCCCCATCACCTTCATTTGATAAAACTTGGAAATGGATACCAAAGAAAACAACGTATAATAAAGCAGGAATACCTAATAACAAGGCACCACGAGCCACGAAATGACCAACGATTTTTTTGGAAGAAATAGATAAATCACCGATAATAAACCATAATTGGAATAAACAAGAAATACCAACCCAAGCAATGGTGAAAAGCCCCACCCATTTGGAACTCACTGCCAAACCAAGAGCAATTCCGGTGGCAATCAAAGACTTGAACCAGCCAAAACTGAAAGGAATTTGGATTTCAAATTTCTTCAATGCATAAATTGAAGCGGCAATGAAAAAAAGTAATGGAGAGTCCAATAAAATGTAACGAGAAATGGTGGCATTTGCATTTTCAATCATAAGACAACTGGCGGTTAAAAAGGCCACAATGGGTCTAACTCCCGAGTTTCTTAAGGTTAAGTAACATAAGATAATGGTACCCACCCCTAATAAGGCCGGGAAACTTCTCATATAAACATAAGGAACATTAGCTGGGAATTCGTCACCAATGTTCTTGAATTGGAATTCCCCATCAAACCCAAAGATGTAGCCAACGGCGGCAAATAACATCTTAGCCAATGGAGGATGAACATCCATGAAAAATTGTCCCAAGATATATTTACGAGCAAACCCACCAAAATGAACCTCGTCGAAAACAACAGAATTCGGAGTAGCCAAAAACGATAATCTGACAAACAACGAAGTGATTATAAGAATCGCCAATAAAATGTATTCTCCTCCTTGTATTTTTCTATTCTTGATAAGTTTGGGAGTTGGCGTGGTTAATAAAAATGATCTGAGCTTACCGTCCTGGTAAACTGGGTCCACCAATGGATCCACATCAAACAAGCCCTTGTTAGCACCGGCCACCTCTGACTTCTTGAGCAGCTGTTTAGTCCTGGCCATCCTTAGCGTACTTGATTCTAAAGAGATGATAAACAAGCTTGAAATTTTTAACCTGGTGTTTTTTTTTCCATGAATCTTCGCTGCTGAGGTGTCCTCAACGCGTCTCAGGGTCTGAGCAGCTGCCGGAGCATGCTAGTTCTCTGTACACCAACACCACCGGTGCCCTACGGTTGGAGGGGGAGAGGAATACAGGAGCCGTGATGGCTGCTACGTGGTCAGGGGTGCTTGAACGGGGGTGCTGTCCTTGCCATACTGGTGGTGGTAAGGTGTTGGGTGCACGGGCCTGGTTTTGCAACCATTAAACCTTATTGATGTTGAACTTAGTCATTAGTCATTAGTCAAGTCATTAGTCAAGTCATTAGTCATTAGTCATTAAACTCATTAAGCTCATTAAGCTTAGTCATAGTCAAGTTTCAGAGATGGACAGATATACGTTGATGTAAAGTGATATGCAATTAAGCACGTACTACATCAGTACAGTTTACGGTTAAGAGTTTAGCAGTAGTAAACAGACCAGGTTGAACAGTGAAGTATAAGTATAGCAGTAAGTAAGGCAGTAGTATAAGTATAAGTATAAGCAGAAGTATAAGTATAAGTATAAGTATAAGTATAAGTATAAGTATAAGTTTAAGTATAAGTTTAAGTATAAGCAGAAGTATAAGCGTATGTAAGTATAAGTAAGCATAAGCATAAGTATGAGTGTTGAACAATGTAAGAACAGAATAAGTAAGGCTAATAGTAAGTAAGACACTAGCTACTATAACAATAGTCAAAGGCACGGGATGTACGGATTTGTTTTTGCAACCATTACACCAGCCGTATTAACAGGAAGCCATGGGAACCAGGCCCTCGACAACAGAGGAGGCCCCTGGCAGCCACGGATAGAGGCTACGGACAGAGGACCCCGAGAGGCTACGCAGAGGACACGGATAGAGGATGGAGGAAAAAGGAGGACAATGGGGAGGTGGGTGTGGGGGTGTACGGAGGCTGATTTGATCTTATCAGGGGTTTAAGCAAGGATAATAAATTAGAAATTAATAATTAGTAGAAAACACCACATAGCAGAGTAATCATGACATATTATACGTATACTGTTACATGGTGAGTATAGGAAGGGAACAGGGAAAGTGAGCAAGATGCTAACTATAGTATAGGCCCGCTGGAAGGGAAGAAGTGGTTCAGATCACTGGATCATTTGATGGGTGGACGTTGTCGAGTGAATTGACGGCAGAGAATGAGTATCAGAAGCAATTTAGGTTTGATAAGCCGGAAAAGGTTGTGTTTAAGTTTATTGTAGATGGGAATTGGACCACCAATGATGAATATAAGGTTGAGTATGATGAAAATGGAATGAAGAATAATTATATTGATGCAGAAGAGATGATTAAAGTTGAAGAATTTGAAGAAGAAGAAGATAAAGAAGATAAAGAAGAAGATAAAGAAGATAAAGAAGAAGATAAAGAAGAAGATAAAGATCGAAAGAACGACTTAACCCAAGTATCAACCAGTTCATCATTTGCAGCAGTTCTGATTCCAGGATCATCGGGATCAAATTTTGAAAATGTGGATGAAGCGAGTTGTCGTAACGCCCCCATACAAGAACCAATTATCGAATCCCCAATCAACCAGTCCACCTCAACGTTGCCTCAAGGAACGGGAGGCCCTGGAGGAACTGGAACCAACTCCATACAAACGAGTCACCATTCTGGTTATGGTCTTGATGATGGGGGTTCTAATTTACAAAATGATTCAGTAATGCCAGGAACATGGAATGAAACTACTAAGAAAGAAGGAATTTTATCAAGATTTAAAGGTTTATTTAAATAATATATAGTCTTACTTTTTTGACTTCTTTTTCTTTTTTTTACTAATTTTATTATCTTCTTTTAATTCATCTTCTTTAGTATCTAATTTAGTATCATTTAATTCAAATTTTTTATTACTCATTAAACTAGATAACCCAACCGAATGTTTCAGTTCAATATTAACCCCATTTGGTCCTAAAAATGTTAATAACCTGGAAAATTCTTTAATTTTATTGGTTTTATATTTAAGGCTTTTATTGGATCGTGGATTATATACTTTAAACTTGGTGATATTACCCGGCTTGGTCTTGGACTTGGTATAAGTGATTGACACCGTAGACGACGGATACGCACTCAAGAGATGAGTGGCATTATTGATAAAGGTATCAACTGACATGGTTGATTAATGAGTAGTTGATAATTTTTCGACATTCGCAGATGTAATTAAATCTCACCTGCTACTTGTCTAGTGCACTATTACTTACGCTATATACTAGACTAGTCCACTGGTCATATATGTTCTTAGAATACTTATATGCTAGTGCTGTAGCGTCCGACTCGTGCTATACAAATATCTAGCAGGAGTACTACTGAACCCCTATGCTAGTAAGAATCACTATTGTAATACTACATTAGTACAGTGCTAGGAGGTACTAAGACTATTAAAATAATATATCAAGCACTATTCTGACTATTCTAATTATTCATTCTTATACTAGTTGGTTATACTAATAACAATACTATTGTTAAGACTAGCGATAGCTGCTACTAAGATCCTAACATATACGACGGTTTCTTAGTACATGATACGGCTAATACTAGCTAATACTATACAGCTAATAATAATATTCGATGCTGTACTAATCTGCTAATACTATACAGCTAATAATAATATTCGATGCTGTACTAATCTGCTAATACTATACAGCTAATAATAATATTCGATGCTGTACTAATCTGCTAATACTAATACAAGGACTAGTACAACTACTAATACAAGGACTAGTACAACTACTAATACAAGGACTAGTACAGCTACTAATACAAGGACTAGTACAACTACTAATACAAGGACTAGTACAACTACTAATACAAGGACTAGTACAGCTACTAATACAAGGACTAGTACAACTACTAATACAAGGACTAGTACAACTACTAATACAAGGACTAGTACAACTACTAATACAAGGACTAGTACAGCTACTAATACAAGGACTAGTACAACTACTAATACAAGGACTAGTACAACTACTAATACAAGGACTAGTACAACTACTAATACAAGGACTAGTACAACACGGCTAATACTATTCAGCTAACAATAATATTCTACATGATGCTGTACGAATATGCTAATACATCTACTAATACATCTACATGTATAATATACTCACAGGATCAGTGAAGAATGCGATACGAGATACTAATAACAGGTAATGTATAATAAAGTAGGGACAAGTAAGTATACTACAATCAGTGATACATAAATAGAAGCTTCCTTAATAGATAAACAAAGACTAGGCTCGACCTGATTGGCCCACCAGGTCTACACAAAAGAAGATAATTCAAAGATCTGAAGTCAACTCAACTATTTCAACACAAAAGCACTAGTAAATGTACCTTGAGTTATCAACGAATTATCAATATACTCACAACCTTTTCAGCATCCGTGGACCCAATATAGTAGGGTAAGCAGTAAACGATGAGCAGACAGTAGACAGTAAACGGTAGGCAGTTAACGGTGAGCAGACAGTAGACAGTAAACGGGCAAGTAACGGCAGCCAGTAAGCAGTAAACGGCAAACAGTAAACATATTGTAAGGCTGGGCTCAAGTCGAAATACGAATTCCAGTTGCAGCCAAAGGCGAAGGCACTAATTAATTAAACAATGGACCTAATTTATGTACTAATAAAACTTTTATTAATCCTCTAATTGGGTCGTGTGACTCTTGCAACGATCCACTGGGCTGCCCACAATGTAGCACCCGTATCGCCTTTGTCTGAAGCTGTAGCTGTAGCTGTAGCTGTAGCTGTAGATGAAGTAACAAAAGCGGACTAAGTGCTTATTAGGGATGGGCTGAATGGAATTAAGGTTTGGTAAAAAAAGACCCATACCTCCCACGTGGCAGTCGCATGCTCAATTACCCTTTTCAGCACAGGAGGAAATTTCAGCTTATCAATATATATACACGGGCATGGCCTAATTTTTAAATTATCATTGGTAAATAACGATGAAATTTGGTAAGAATCTTATCCATTTGTCGGTGCCCGAATGGAGAGACTATAATATTGATTATAATGATTTGAAGCACCAAATCAAAGAGTTAAAGGATAAGCCGGCAAACATTAGTTTGCTTTATGGTTCATTTATATCAAATTTTGATTATATCAACTTGTTTATAAGTTCCAAACAACACGAAATCGACGTCAAATTGAATAATGCTTACATGGATTACCATAAGTGTGCTGATCTCCACGGGAGCGTACGGCTGTCGAAAATGGACGAAATCCATTTCCATATACTTATTGACTTATCGATTGAATTGAAAAAATTGAATAAGTTTATTCTCATTCAAAAAATCGCCATTAAAAAAATTTTCAAGAAGTTTATTAAGTATAGTGATATTAAGGATGCTGCCAGTTTTGTAAATCAGTTGCAGAACTACTTGCTTAAGAACCGTCGAAGTGTTTATAATATCGATTTGGGTTACTTGACCAATAAGTTGACCAATTTGGTTAACTTGATCAATAACGAGTCCGAAACCAACTCGGTTAAATCGATATACTCCACGACTTCGTCGTATGAGTTGACCCATTTACTTAAAAAGAATTTTAAAATTGATTTTTTGATTCCTAACGATTCTAATACTACCAATGAATTATTGATTAATTTGAACTTGCATATTAATTTGACTCCCATTAACCAAAGTAAGATTTCCTTTATCTACTTAACCAATAGAGATGTGGCCGATAAGCCCAGCTACATCTTGACCGATTCGTTGCTTAATGAGTCATTGGTGGTGGCTCACACGGGTGGATTGAGAGATTATAGCTACTGTATCTTGCATAATGATATCATCAAGAATTTCTTACACTATTTGAATGGAGACGTTGAGTTGGAATCAACTTTAAAACTGCAGTTGGACGGCCATTTGTCAAGTCTTGCCAAATTGACCATCGATACCATTATTAATGATCAATTAAAACCAAGCTTACAAATTATATGTCAGAGAAATCGATACATTGTTGATTCAAATGAAGATGATTACTTGGTTTGTTTCGATCAAGATATCTACACTACAGATTTACCCAATCTAAACTTGGAATTGAATACTGACAAGTTTGATATCTTCCCCTTTAATCACTTGATTATCAGTTCCAATGATTCAAATTTACATAATTTCGAATCAAATTTAATTACTCAAATAAACGACGATAACTCGTTGAAAATTCAATTTAATTCTTGTTATTTAACTAAGTTACCGTTGAAGGTTCAACAGCTTATCAAAAATAAGTTCAGTTTAAACTTATTCAAAAACCTATCCTTTTTCGAATACTTGAAATCTTGTTATTTTAACCAATTGCCAAATTATTACTCAAATCATTTTCAAATCTTATTAAACTTGAACTTAATGAAAAATTTGGAAAATGTCATTATCATGAATGAAGTTGATGAATTGGACGCTAATATCTTACAATCAAATTCAAATTTCTCTTCTTTTAGAAAACCTTCCTCTAATGAATTAAGTCCATTGATTTCTAAACAAGAACCAGAAATTGAATACGAAACTGATGATAATTATATGCTTTTCTTAAACTTAAACAACGTTAATGATCAATCCCTTTTAAACCAATTTATCTTTAATTGTATTAAATTTAAAACTAAAATTTCAAATTACTCCAATATTATCTTGCATGAAAAAAATTTCCTTTATGATTCTATTAATGATGATCCCTATGAAGATTTTACTAATGATTATCAAATTCAATTTGAAATCGATTATGATAACACTCTAAGCTTCTTTTATTTCTCGTTGCTTCTAATTTCGCTTTTCATCGTGGGCATTGACGGGGGAATCATTTACTCTTTGAAAGTTTTAAACTCAATCAATGAAAATTCCTTGATTGTCTTTGTCTTAATCATGGGATTGTTAACTAGTTTGATTTTCAGCAGCTTTTCAATCCTCATCAGTTTGAAAAGATTTAATCAACTACCCGTGTCTCATTCCTTAGTTCTTGGTTCCGGTACCTTATCCGTGATCGTCTGCGTGGCATGGGGGGTTTATACCATGGTATGATCAACTCCTTAATGGTGAGTTATCATTCACTCCATCCATCAGAAGTCTGCATCTTTTTATTTCTTTAACGATTTTCTATCCTTTTAGCTGGCTATTAGGTATCACGACTATATAGACTTATTGCATTTGTCATTTCTCTTCTATACTTTTGTAGACTTGAAGTTCTTAATACCTTAGTACGCAGTATTCTTGTATGATAGTCTATACGTCTGCAAGATTATCTATATGGTTAACTTTATTGTTATCAGGACCGTTTGTTTAGGTTGCAAAAAAAAATCTCCCGGGGGTGAGTCGAACACCCGATCTCAAGATTACTTTGAGGAGAACCCATTACAGTCTCGCGCCTTAGCCAGCTTGGCCACCGGGAGGAATTTCATGTCAGTGAAAAATTCCGGTTTTGTATACTGGCAATGGTTTCATTTCATTTGAGTGTTTAGATACAAAATCAATTTCTTTATTTGTGAATATTTACTTTTAATTTTTATTTTAAATGAAGATTAAGTAAAACGTTTAACGGGTGAGCACCTTTTTGCCAGAAAATATTGCGTTCAGCGCGAGTTATTTGTACAAGTAGGCAAATGTTTGCGAAAACAGTTTTCTGATTGACGGCTCTTCGACCCAGCACAATCCCTTTGTCCAAATTAATGGTCTAAGTGGTGATGTTGCTCCTGTTTTAGCAAAAATTTGTATCAAAGGTTGGCCGTAGCGAATCGTATAGCCGATTTTGCAACCCAGCCGTCGTTTACAGAACCTTTACAAATGTTTTACAGAACTTCAAATCTTACAAATGCACAGTGCTAGGTGAAAATACATTTGCCCTTTACCTGTGGCCATCATACGAATGATTTTTCTAGTTTCAATCTTTTTCCAATATTTCTGGAAAAATGCAATAATCATGACAATTTTCTCAAAAATCGTCAGCATTAACTATCATGAAAGCCAACACGAGATACAGTAAACTACTATGGTCGGGCAGAACGCGACGTTCTCGCGAACGGGTCTGAGATGAAACCGGTGCCAAAGTAAGGCATCGGGCTTTGAGTACCAGACTTCTATTATCAATATAACCAGGGAAAAAACAACGTCTCAAAGCATATTAGCACTTAGCAAAGAGGATCAAGTACCAGTTATGTCATTCTTCACGTTTTGATCAAGATATTACACTTGCACTAAAACCATGAATTATTCGAATACATTTCTACTTTCAAGTCAGAGAGGGTTATACATGCGTGATATGAGTTCAACCGAACACCAGGATTAGTTCTATTATTCATTCCTTGAATCAGATGCATCCACTAACTACAAACATCAACTCAAACAACTACAAACATCAACTCAAACAACTGCAAACATCAACTCAAACAACTGCAAACATCAACTCAAACAACTGCAAACATCAACTCAAACAACTGCAAACATCAAGTGCAAATATCAACTCAAACATCAAGTGCAAACATGTCAACTTGAGGTAATATCTACTAAAGCAACTCAAACACTCCGACCTGAGTTATCCGAACTGAACACCTAATACTTGCTCCGACTCCTCCACCATCCACTTCCTCTTTGCAATCCACGAGTTCCTCTTTGGACATCACGTTCCTCTTTGATCACAGTAATCTTTGCAACTTGTTTTTGCAATCAAAGATTTCAAACCCCATAGTCCCGCCAGCGCACGACCACCTCTGCCCATCAAACCCCGAGGGTTCCAAATTAATTACCGCAAATACTCAAACTGCCATCACTTGCACCCATTGCACCACGGCTTTCAAAACCAACCCAGTATCACCTCCTCCGATAAGCCAACACAAGGAACGCTTGCTTGTTTTTGGTAAAAACTACAGATACATACCCGAGTCACGTGCACTGACCGAATTGCAAACCCCGTCACAACCAATTAAAGCCGCTTATTTTTTAATTACCAAAAATTGATGCAAGTCACGTGCAGTGATCTAATTCCTGCACACAGACGGGGGTAGTTCCCAGTCTTATCCCATCTTAGGACTCCACGATAGAGTGCAAAAGGTGAAATGATTGCAATTTCCAAAGGATATAACTCTTTCTTTTAGCAGAAACTTCTTTTGAGAGTTGATACGATAACAGGAACAACATGGGGATAACTCAAGCGGAAGCTAGTACGTATAGAGAAGGTTTTAGCAACCAGAGATCGTTGAATACTAACAATTATTCAGTTTCCAGTGTTATTAAGAATTTTGGAGGTCCAAGATTCGTAACTCAACCGGCCAAGTCAGTTGAGTCGTCGTTCAGTGGGTTGGAAGATGCTACTGTTTTGCTTGATAATAATGACCCCTTTGCTATTATTGGGGATTATATCGAACAACAACAGGAACCAGAAGAAGGAATACAACCTGATTTCATTAGTGTGACTACTAATGGGGTTACTTTATTCAAGAACTTACCATTTTTATCATTGAGTAGCTTCAAGAATAACGCTATTGTTATTCACGTTGAATTAACCAATTTTGACTATTCAATCATTACTAGTTTAAGAGATTTAGGATACCCAATTTTAATTTCTCAAAATGCCAGTGAAGCTTATAAGTATTCTAAAATTGGATATAATTTAGCTAATAATTTGCAAAAAAGTGTTTTCCACTTTTTCGCTCCTTCAAGTTATAAAAATAACGAAGGTTTTAAATTGGTTAATAATAAAGAATTATTGAATGGAGAAATTGAAACTATTTTATCTTATTACCAGGTGAAACCTTTTGAAATTGTCAATAAAGTGCATAATGCTAAAGATGCGGTTTTATATTTGGGTCAAATTAATGAAGAAATCATACACTCTTTCACTAAAGAAAATTCTTTATTGATTTCAATCAATTTATATAAACCTTTCAATTTGCAAAGTTTATTATCAATAATTCCTTCTTCAATTGAAAGCATAACCTTGGTTGAACAACTGACCACTACTCCTTCAGCTTCTTTCTGTCCCTTATTACTTGATTTTTTCCAAGAATATACTAAATATCAAAGCTTGAAGAATTTTAATAAAATTGTTGCTGCTAGATTTGGTTTTATAAGTAAAGATAAATTAGATCAATCAGTTTCTAATTTATTGGCTAATACTAGATCGGAAAAACCAATTCAAAATTTATCATTTGGTAAATTAAATATTGAATTAACCACTAAATCATCTCAAGCAAGAATTAATGATTCGGAAAATGCAGTTAAAAATGCAGTCAATTTAGAACAAGCTTATTTAAAATTATTACAACAAGTCAATAAATCAAATTTGAATATTTTGAATGAATATAATTCAGAAAATTTCATTTCCAATAATCCAGAATTTGGTTATGGTTCTTTCTTATATTCAAAAGAACAACAAGATGTTTTGATTAATTTAATTTATAAATCAATTCAAGAAAATGATTTTAACTCCATTAACAATGGTAGATTAATTGAATTATTATCAAATTGGTTGATAAGTGCTAAGGCTGGTTCTACCTTTGGTGAATCTAGCGAGATTATTAACTTGTTAGAATCAGATTCAAACTCGGCCATTGCTAAAGAAATTTTGAATTATAAAAAATTCTTTGAAATTAATTCAAATTGGTTAATTGGATCTGATTCTTGGTCTTTCGATTTGGGTTCTTCAGGAGTTCATAATATTGTTACCTCCGGTAATAATATTAATATGTTGATTATTGATTCTGAACCTTATCAAGAAAAAACTCAAAGTCATAATTCTTCTTTCCGTAAAAAAGATATTGGGTTATACGCAATGAATTATGGTGGTTGTTATGTTGCTTCAGTGGCTATTTATTCTTCTTATACTCAAGTTTTACAAGCTTTTATTGAAGCTGAAAAATTCGAAGGCCCTTCAATCGTTGTTGCTTATTTACCATATCAAAGTGAAAATGATGATACTTTAACCGTTTTGCAAGAAACTAAAAAGGCAGTTGATTCGGGTCATTGGCCATTATACAGATATGATCCTTACTTAGAAAATGAACAGGATTCTTTTAAATTAGATTCTTCTAATTTAAGAAATCAATTAAAAGACTTTTTGGATCGTGAAAATAAATTGACTTTATTAGCTTCCAAAAATCCTTTATTATCAAGAAATTTAACTTCAAATGCTAATACTGAAATTAAAAAACAACAAAATAAAATTGCCGATGAATCTTTTGCTAAATTATTACAAGGTTTATCTGGTCCTCCTTTAACTGTCGCTTTTGCTTCTGATGGTGGTAATGCTGAATCAGTTGCTAAAAAAATTAATAGACAAGCTTTAGGTCGTGGTTTAAAATCAGTTGTTTTATCAATGGATGATGTCTCAATTGAGGATTTACCTTTGGAAACGAATATCGTATTTGTTACTTCAACTTCTGGTCAAGGTGAATTTCCAACTAATGGTAAACAATTCTGGGATGCTTTGAAAAATTCTGTTGATATTGACTTGTCTACAATTAAATTTTCGGTTTTCGGTTTGGGTGATTCTGAATATTGGCCAAGAAAGGAAGATAAACATTATTATAATAAACCAGGTAAAGATTTACATGCTAAATTAAAATTCTACGGTGGTGTTGAATTAATCCCATTAGGTTTAGGTGATGATCAAGATGCTGATGGTTATAATACCGGATTGAAAGAATGGGAAGGTAATTTATGGAAAGCTTTAGGCGTTGATAACGTTGAAGGTGTTGAAGAACCAAAACCTTTGACTAATGAAGATATGAAGATTCAATCTGATTTCTTAAGAGGTACTATTGTTGAAGGTTTAAATGACCAATCAACTGGTTCTATTTCAGCCGTTGATCAACAATTGACTAAATTTCACGGTATTTATATGCAAGATGATCGTGATGTTAGAGAAGAACGTAAAGCTCAAGGTTTAGAACCTGCCTATGCTTTTATGGTTCGTGTTAGATTACCAGGTGGTATTGCAACTCCTAAACAATATCTTAAAATGGATGAATTAGCTGATACTAGAGGTAATGGTACTTTGAAATTAACTACCAGAGCTACTTTCCAATTACATGGTGTTGTTAAACATGATTTAAAACCTGCTATTAGAGGTATGAATTCTACTTTAATGGATACTTTGGCTGCATGTGGTGATGTTAATAGAAATGTTATGGTTTCTGCTTTACCTCATAATGCTACTGTTCATAAACAAGTTTCCGATATTGGTGCTCATATTTCTGAACATTTATTACCTCAAACTACTGCCTATCATGAAATTTGGTTACAAGGTGAAGACGAAAGTGATAAAGTTGGTGATCGTGATGCTTGGGAAACTAGAAAGAAAGGTCCCAAAAAGACTAAGACTTTGGTTGCTGGTAATGCTCTAGCAGATGTTGAGCCAATGTATGGTCCAACATATTTACCAAGAAAATTCAAAGTTGTCATTACTGTTCCACCTTTTAATGATGTTGATGTGTATGCTCATGATATTGGTTTAATTGCAATTCTTGAAGAAAATGAAGTTATTGGATTTAACTTAGTTGCCGGTGGTGGTATGGGTTCTACTCATAACAATAAGAAGACTTATCCAAGAACTGGTTCCATGTTTGGTTATGTTCCAAAAGATAAGGTTCATTTAGCCTGTGAAAAGATTATGTTGGTTCAAAGAGATTTTGGTGATAGAACTAATAGAAAACATGCTAGATTGAAGTATACCATTGATGATTTAACTGTTGAAGTTTTCAAAGAAAAAACTGAAGAATTATTAGGATTTAAGTTTGAAGAGCCAAAACCTTTTGAAATTAAATCTAATGTTGATTACTTTGGTTGGTGTAAAGATGAATTTGGATTAAATCATTTTACATTTTTCATTGAAAATGGTAGAATTGAAGATACTCCTGAATTACCACAAAAAACGGGGTTAAAATTAATTGCTCAATACTTAGAAGGTGGTAGATCAGGAGAATTTAGATTAACTGGTAATCAACATTTATTAATCTCTAATATTGAAGATGAAGACTTAGAACATATTAAATCAATCATGTCTGAATATAAATTAGATAATACTAATTTTTCAGCTTTAAGATTATCATCAGCTGCCTGTGTTGCTTTCCCAACTTGTGGTTTAGCCATGGCTGAATCTGAACGTTATTTACCAAAATTGATTAGTAAATTAGAAGAAGCATTAGAAGAATATGGTTTAAGACATGATTCAATTGTTATGAGAATGACTGGTTGTCCAAATGGTTGTGCAAGACCATGGGTTGCAGAAGTTGCTTTAGTAGGTAAAGCTTATGGTGCTTATAATTTGATGTTGGGTGGTGGTCATCATGGTGAAAGATTGAATAAAATATATAGATATTCAATTAAAGAAGATGAAATTTTATCCATTTTAAAACCAATGTTCAAAAGATGGAGTTTAGAAAGAAATGATGGTGAACCATTTGGTGATTTCTGTATCAGAGCTGGTATTATTAAACCAACCACTGAAGGTAAATACTTCCATGAAGATATTCCTGAGGAAGCTTAATTTATTTCTGGTTATAAATTTGTTTTATCGGACTTTTCTAATTATTTATTTCTTGCATTTTGTTTTTATATAAAGTGAGTTTCACTACATCTCATTTGTTTAGTTTAAATCAATATATATTTATTATACAATGTACTATTCATCATTCGTAAATTACTTTTGTTCATAAACTGATGCTTGTAACTTCAACTCATTCTTATGTAGTTTATCAATATCCGAAAGCAATGTACGGATATGTGGCCTATGGTGCCTTTCTACTTCTAATGCATCTTTCACCTTAACATTTCTTAAGGTAACGCTAACTCCATTCAATCTTCGAAGTACTTTAGATTCACAATTTCTAGCACATTTCTCCAGCTGTTTCTGTAACGCCGCCACGTTGATTCTCTTTAAAGTCTTCAAGTACTCCACTAGCCGCTTCTTCTCCTCCCTACTAAGCTTCGTTGCCATTTTATACCTTTCTCCAAGAGTAAATAGTGTTCTATTGATATTTGTTTGATTCAAAGAGTAGTTTTCCATTGATCAAGTACAAAAAACACCCACACACCTTACACCCGTACACCAAACAGTTTTTTTTTATGGAAAAAAAATCGGTGGCAATCGAAAAGTCAAACCTTCAACTTTGGATCAATTAACCAACCGATTGATACTACGATAAAGCCATCCAGTACACTGAGGGAGAGATTGATACTTCGCTTGGAATAGACAGAAACAAACACATAAAGAAAAATGGGTCTCGAAGCAACAATGATAGCCATTGATAACTCTGAATACATGAGAAATGGTGATTTTCTAACAAATCGATATGAAGCACAATTGAGTGCAACTGAGTTTATTTTCCAGAATAAGGTTAACTCCAATCCAGAGAACACTGTTGGGTTATTGGCTTATGGAGGAAATGGTCCGCAAGTTTTATCTACATTGACTACTGATTTTGGTAAGATATTATCAGGAGCCCATGAAACCAAGATATTTGGAGAAAATCATTTTTCAAACGGGATTCAGGTGGCTGCATTAGCATTAAAACATCGTCAAAATAAAGTTCAAAATCAAAGAATCATTATCTTTGTTGGTAGTCCAATAAATGAACTGGAAAAAGAATTAGAAAAATTGGCTAAAAAAATGAAGAAGAATAACGTTGCAATCGATATAATAAATTTCGGCGAAGAAGCAGTTAATACTTCAAAATTGGAAAAATTTAGTTCTGTTATAAATAATCACGATAATTCTCATCTTGTGACCGTTTCAGCTGGTCCTCGTTTATTATACGAAGTAATTGCATCTTCTCCAATCTTGGTAGAAGATGGATTTGATATGGGAGGTGCAGGTGACTTTGGTGGTGATGGTTTCAATGCAGCAGGTGGTGACTTGATTGATCCAAATATGGACCCAGATTTAGCATTAGCCTTGAGACTTTCTTTAGAAGAAGAAAAGTCTAGACAAGAAAGAGAAGCTGCTGAAAAGGCAAAACAAGAATCTCAAAGTGACTTAACCAAAATCGATGAATCTAAAGAACCTGAAAACGAAGATAAAGATGGTGATACTGATATGAAAGATGCAAAATAAATAGATAATTAAAGATTAATAAATTTTTTACATACGCCATTTTGATAATTGTAAGTATATTACAGGTCTCCCAGGGAACTTTCCCTATTCATTCAATATATCGGATTTTGATATTAAATCTCTTTGTTGGTTTTTTTTAATTTTTTTTTTTTGCTGCCATTTGTGATTGCAAAAAAGAAAAAAGTCCCTATACATTGTACAAACGAATCTTATCAAACCAGAAAAGAGAATTTGGGATTTACTTGCTAGAATTCGGATTAATGTCAAATACAACAGCTGGTTCAGGTGTTTCTGTGGGCAGAAAGCATAAGAAAAAACCAGGACAGTCATCTTCTAAAGTAATAGCATCAGCCTCTAAAAATCCAGTCACATTCATTGCTCCATATAATGAAAGCGTTATAACTCCCATAGCATTAACGAAGGCACATTTTCTTGATGCGTATTCGAAAGGGAAATGGAACTTATCAAAAGTACCTTGTCCTCCATGTTTTGAAGATGTAGGTTTTATGTCACCGCCAGATTGTTATCAAGAATTAAATCGTCGAAAGTCAGTTCAAAAATATAATAATTTAAAGCATTGGGATAATAAAATAATTTTCAAGAAGCAAATACGTCAACTACGTAAAAATTTGAATGTTAATGGATTTTCCATTTCATTGATTGATAAAAATAGAACAATCATTAAATACGAAATGTTATTAGATTTGGGGGAAATCCCAAGAATTGCAGCCATCGATTCTCATACTATATTGTCACAAGGTTATTTTTTATTATTGGATGCATCACAAGATTGGAGAACTCGAACAAATCCTTTTGTTAAAGGTTTGCCATATATTAAATTTTATTGTGGAGTTCCATTGATTGATGAAAAGGGGTACAATATTGGTGCGTTGTCAGTATTTGATTCATTTGCTAAAAAAGAATTTAAAGAAGAACATTGTGAAAAGTTAATTGAAGTATCAAAAGAAATTATGAAAATATTAAATACTCCATATGAAGAAATCTTTGAACAAATTAAAGTATTAGAATCAAATAAATTGGGTAATGATGTTTCTTTGAGAAACAATGAATTAAAAGAATTATCACTTAAATTAGGTCGAGCAACTAGTAGAGGTGGTACATTAATGTCAGTTTTTGAAAAAGATGGACTGGGTAATGCTTATTCACAAAATCATAATTTTAGATTTTCAAAATTTTTAAAGGAAGAATCAAATGAAGAAGATAAATTAATACAACAAGAAAAATTATCAAATTTTAATAAATTATATCAAGTTGGTAGTTTAAAAATTGCAGCTTCGATATTATCGAAAACTATATCTACAAATTGTAAAATTGATTTTGTTTATTTCTTAGAAATTAGAATCTCTGAACAATTCACCATTTCAAATAAGTATTTCCCTCCAAATGTTAAAAAAATTGATGCTGAAAAATTTAAATATGCCAATAAATTAATTAAGGTTAATGATTCAGAAGGAGCTAATGTCGATTTAATGACTAGAATCATTGGAATATATGGTTCAAGTCATCAGGCTTTAAATTTCGAAAATTTAATTCATTATAAAGCTTTTTTATCAGAATTTGGGATTAAGTACGAAAATCCATCTAAATTAACTCCTTATAATAAAGGGATTATCATGCCATTTTATCGATATAATTGCAAGTTGATAAGAAAAGATAAAGGCAAAGATATTGGAGGTAATCAAAAGATTAATGTTTATCTTAGAAGTGGTGGATATTTAGTTGGATTATTTAATAAATCAATCCTGAAGAATTCATTTGATTCTCAATTAATATCAAGGGTTTTCGATAATACTAATATTTTAAAGACAATCTATATTACAGGTGATTAAACAGGCATACATATATATCAATCATAGTCCATATCTCTTAATGCATCTAATCCTTCATCGTCTGATTGATGGTCGATTTGTTTAGGTTGTAGATCATTAATATCTGGTAAATCAGATTGTGTATTCTTTGATTTCAAAGCTTCTAGTATATCTTCATCGTCAGAAAAGTCATCTTGATCATTTGAAGCATTGTTATTTTTATTCAAAGCTTCATCAGTATTTATAATTTCTTCATCATCACTTGGATAATCATTTCCTACGAATAAATCATTTGATTTAACATTCATAAAACTCCAGTCGTCTTCGTCATCATTATTATTTGGTTGTTCTGGATCAGCGTATAATTCATCATCATCATCAATCTGTTTATTAATATGATCAAATAAATCTTGATTATCTGATTTTTCATTCGAATGAACAATTATACCATTTGCTCTTTTATAATCATTAATTTCTTTTTCAATTAAGCCCTTTCTATAAATCTTCAAACTAGCAGCATTTGGACCACTGCCAAAATTTCTCAATAATTGTATACAATCTTTAAAATTAGCTTTTGGGAATAGCGAATGACACCATAATTGATAAAAATGTAATACTAATTCTAAATTATCGTAGGATTGTTGTAATTTCAAGTTTTTCAATTGACTCGAACTGAATTTAGTTTTCTGAATCTTCTTATTGAATCTAGAGTCTCTATTTTTCAAATTTTTAATTAACTTTGGATGATTTTTGATTATATATTTCAACCCAGTTGGTTTATTCAAGAGTCTATCATTATCGATTTTGGCAATTTTATGTGATTTATGAATCTTAATTGTTTGGTCCAAACCTAAAGCATCTTCTTCAACCGGCTTAGAAACCTCTGGCAAATTATCACTAACGAATAACTCGTCCATAATGTCTTATTTGAAGGATGAAGATTGATTTATTGGGACTTAAAGACGCGTCTCTTGTATATATAAGTCACTTGGTGTATGGGTCTAATTTCACACTCACGTGATAAGAAAGAATGTACGGAGGTTTATCTGGCGACTTCAAGTACATCTTTTTGTAATAGAACAGAGAATGATCAAGTGATAGAATATCAGTTATCACTATGAAATAGAATATCAGTTATCACTATGAAATAGAATATCAGCTCTCACTATGAAATAGAATATCAGCTCTCACTATGAAATAGAAGTAAGACCAAGAGAACTCAAAACGAAAAACACAGTACATAAAATTAGACTTTTAGAAGTCGGATAATTCTGACTCAAGGAATAGTAATTTGAATTTTTTTTCTAAAGAGATCTTTTTATATATGGGAAAGCTTCTTGATCCCATGTTGGAAAATAAGAATCTCATGATTATGGCGCTTACCTTTGATTTCTTGGATGCCACTTTTCAGGTTCTAATCTCTTTTGAATGCAAAACCACGTATTAGATTGCAAAAAAGAATCTCAATTAGAGAAGACACGGTCTAAACTTTAGAATAAAAGATCGAGACATTTAAAAGTATTGTATTACTAAATAAGATTTTAAGATAAGAATAGATTGTAAATAGAAGAGAATAAGAACTATCTTGAGAAATCAAGCACTATGTTAAAACAAAACAGACGATGCAATTCATATGATGTATATGTACACAAGTGAAGGAACCCATTCAATTATACAGACCTAAAGTAGAGATGAAAGAGAGATTCTGAAACACACTTTTACTTAGGAAAAGTGCACAGATCGCTGCACTGATGCAAAGCTTGTTTAATTTGAAACAGACGTGCATCACAAGAAAGTGGCAGTTGATATACATTGCCTAAATCCCAGGTTAGCATAAGTAGAAACAAACTCCCACTGGTTCCCTGAAAAGAATGTTTAGTAATTATTTAAAAGGCTTCAATTTAACAGTGGTAATAATACACCCGTACACAGTTTGTTTTTGCAACCGAAGCAGAGTATTTTTTTGATTTTAGTTGCAAACATAAACTTACCACAAATCACAAGAGTCTTTAAATACCAAATTCAACTATATCATCTTCAGAATCACAGCTCATTCAAGTCAAAACATGAATTCAAAGTACTATGCTAAGATCTTGAAAAGTCAAGGTGACGAACTTAATGAGTATGATAACAACATCCCACCCGAGAAATTGATGGAGATCTTTCCTTCTGACAACATTGTTTACGTCAACTACATTCCTCCTGATGTTATGATAGAAAGGTATCGAAACCAATGGTATGATGATAATCAGTTAAATGACCATAGATTAGTCTATGTCAGTTCTATTTCAATCGCCGGATATACTTATTCTGGAAGAATTGAGTTTATCAAGGCATCCACGCACGAGCTATTGAAAGAGAAGTATCCTCGTAAGCGGTTGATATACATCAACAGTGTCACACCTGACTTGTTGGAAATGATGAGTCCTCGCGAAAGGTATAAGATTAAGTCCGACTTAGAAGGGATGGTAGTGACCTCAGGCCAGGTCGATATCCGCCTATTGGTTAACATGGCCATCCCTTTTTTTACAATCTTTTTGAAACCTGATGAATTGAAAAAAATCACGGAAAGCCTGAGGGTTCATGGTGCTAAACCCAAAAGTGAGTTAGTCAAGTTCCAGTTGATATTAGAAACTGAATTGAATGACAAAATATTTAACAAATTAAAACGTTTTCAACAGTGTTTAAAGGAGGAGATTTTAAGACCAGGCGAAGGAACCTACGAAGATAAATGGCTTAGAATAAGCGGAGCATATTCATTATATTATTCTTGTTCATTTCCAGAAAACGAAGCAGATTGTCTTGATCTCTTTAAACATTACATTGGATATCCGACAACCAGTTTTCTTGCTGCTGCAGGCCATGCTATTGAACTTACAAAAAATCAAATGGTTAGTGACAAAAGCAGTCAGGTGAGTAGTAGCAATGGGAGATCAACAGACCAGGTTAAGGGAAGACCGGACTTGCTTTATTCGAAGAATAAAGTCCCTTTATTGATTGTTGAAGTTAAGGGCCCCCGTTTTAGTGACTTGGTCAAAGATGGAATTAATGAATCAAGTGAGGCTTTCAAATCAATCAAAAGGCAAGTAGGCAGATACTTCGTTGTCTGCAAAACAACTCGTGCTATGATAACTAATTTCCACCACACCCTTTACATAGAAATTGATGAATCTAGACTCAGTCAATTG
>NW_017963732.1:782899-855320 GCF_001661395.1 Hyphopichia burtonii NRRL Y-1933
CCTTGCAATTACAAGTTACTTTCATTGGAAGGTCGGGGTTTAACTGTTCAAGCTGTGGTTTTAAATCTGCTTTTCATTGAGTCTGCAGATGAAGAAGAGCTTCTTAAAAAATACCAGAAAAAGGTTTTCAACATAATTGATAACATCACCTCAAAGAAGTATGAAGAGCAAGGAAAGTTACTTGATGCTGCAATAAAGGAATCACTCGTCAAAGAAATCCATGCTAATAGTAATATTAACCCCCAAAAGAGCAATTCTCATGTTGAAGGTGAATGTGAATCATGGACTGGGTTTGAAGTATTACAAGGAGAAGGACACCGGAGTCATGTCTATAAGTTCCAAGTGGACTTACTTTGCAAATTTTTCCCATATTTCAAGGAAGTCCTCACAGGCTTGAACCAAGACGATCTGGTGGTCATGAAGCTTTTCATCCCCAGTGTTGTTGCGAGACTCAGGGGGTGGCCCATCCCTGATACGGAGGATGTTAAAGCTTGCATNCACTCTTTTCTCAAAGAAGCTTCTTGTTATGAACTGATTGAAAGACACAATTCAAGTTCTGATGATGAGAAGGATAAGATCAACGTACCCACCCTATACTACTATGGAGCATTCCGCATGAATGTCAAAGACCTGGGCCCCATTGAAGGGTACTACTTATTATTATCGTACATCGAGGAAGATGAAACCAAAATCACCAAGTCAATGGTTGAAAATGGATGCAGACAGCTCGAAATGATGGGAGATATTGGGATCCAGCATCACGATATTGCAACGAGAAACTGCAAAGTTGCCAATGGCAATATTGTATTCTTGGACTTCTCTCATGCTAAGAACCGGGAGTCCAAATACGATAACTCTGACGATATTCATGATCTTAAATACATTTATGAGTACAACAAGCTCGAAGAAAGCGATGATGATAATTATTCCACAGTTGGATCAGCTCCATTCTCAGAGGTGCAATTCCCAAGCACTGCTGGAACAGAGCCTACAAATCCTGATTCAAAATAATCTCTATATCATGTATTAATATATGAATATGTTTATCTTTGGATTATATGTAATATCTTTAAATGTTTCAAAGGGGCTAACAAAAATGAAAAAAAAAAAAAAAAAAAAAAAAAAAAAAAACTCAAATTTGGCAATGCTGCCACAAGTTTAAGAGAACTAGCTTTATTGGATAGAATTTTTAGTCAAATAGCACCAATCTTATAGACTAATTCAATTGCTGCAAAAACCATGCAACTTAGTATATAACATAATAAAATATGATGGAACAATAAACCCATACACCGTATAAGATCACGTGCGTGTCATATGACCGAAATTTTTCACTTTCCAAATTGGTAAAAACCCCTTTTGCATCCCTTCCTACTTTAGTGTTCCATTTAACTTGAACAAAGTTGGTCAGTGAAGCTGAATTACGTCAATAGTCCGAATAAAGTTTGTTTATTGATGTTTAAGGGAAGGCCTACGAGTCTAGACGCAAACCAAGAGTTCATCTGAATTCTAGACTTTATTCAAGTTAGGATCAGGTTTAGCATTTAATAGGCATAAGTATGTTTAATAGGTATTAGAGTTAGGATTACAAGATAAGGTCAAATATAAATCTATACTGCCCATGTAACGGTGTATTGTTTTGTCAGGGGAAGACCATCGACCTAACAATAAAATTTGAGACATTCAAAAAAAAGTGAGTTGGCAACCATTTCGGTAGCTCGGAGTGCTGCTGATACACCAGTCAGGCAGTATCATATTGTAGTGGTATACATGTAACCAACGAGTGTAACTAGTGGGAATTAAGAAGCAAAACTATCGTTTTAAACGGTTCGTGTTTGTACCCTGTATAGGTTCATAATATCGCAGCCAACTTCTGAAATTTGCAACACAAATAAATGAGCCAGAGGTATTGCTAATTGCCGTAAATCGAATACTTAGCTACCAAAGATCATATAAAAAGTTAAGCTAATCTTTGGGAGGTGGTGTCAATATAGAAAACGATTGGTATAAATAGAATGATTACTTCACTAATATCGATAATTTTTTCCAGTTTAAATTTATATTTCCCATTATTACTAACGGTAAAACTGATATCATTGAATAATTCTAGTATAACAAGTGAGAATTGTATATTTTTATTAAATTATTGGATTTGTTTTATATTAGTGAATTATATAACAAGTTACCTTGGATATCAAATAATTTTTGAAGCGTTTAAAGTTTGGTTATTTTATTATCACGGATGCTTGATTATCAATTACTATTACTTTAAGAATTGCCTTCAAGTGATAACAAACGATTCATTATCATCATTTAGGTTATTTGAAACGAAATACTTAAATCCATTGATAAATCAGTTTTTCATCAATAATATTTTATTACAAAATTTTTTAAAAATTTTTAACTATATACCAGTTTTACAATCAGTCAGTGATTTTAATAGAGAATTGAAATTGAAACAAAATAAAGACTCTTTTTTACAAGTATCGATTAATTATTTATGTTATATTGACAATATGAAGGTATTAAATTCAAATTTTGAAAAAAAAATGAATGGGTTTTTAAAATATTTCATCTTACCTCCCAAAGAAGTAAAAGAAGAAGAAGATCCAATAGTAATTGATGAAAATATTCAAAATAATTTACGTAAAATAGCTAAACTGGAAAATAAAAGGGATGGTTTTAGTTCAAAGGAAAGATATATATCCCAAACTTATAATCTTGATACCAATAAAATGATTAAACCAACCAAAATGGTTTCTCAAGATGATTATAACCAATTATTGAAAGATCAAGAAGAAAGGATAAGAAAATATGAATATACCATATATCAATTGAAAAAACAACAATTCTATGGCTCCAACAGATCATTGAGTCCCTCATTAAAATCGGTTTCTTCAAGACCAAGATCACCAAGTCCTTCTACAAGTCTTCAATTGCCCAAACAAAGATCACCAAGTCCATCACCAAGTAGCCATTTCCCCAGACAAAGATCTGTTAGTCCAAATATGAATCTACCAAGATCAGTGAGTCCTTCAAATATGAGGTCCCGTAGATCGGCAAGCATGTCTCTCTCAAATAAATCTTCAATGAATTCAATCGATGAAAATTTGCCAATTTTATATAAAACAAAAGAATTACCACCAATGCCCGATTTAATTAATATGGAAAATGATCAATTACCTGGACCTTCAATTGAGTATCATGTGGTGAGTTCATCACCTTCTAGAACAAGTAGCATTAAAACTAGATCTAGGTCTAGAGCATTTAGTACTTAACGAGTTTACGATTTTCTTACATCAATTTACGGTAATTTAATAAATTTTCATTAATCATTATAAACATTTGTATCATAACTTTCTAGTTTGCAGCACTATATGGTATTCTAATTCTGGAGCCAATAACGTAGAACTTTCTTGCGTTACCAATTTGGGTGGAACTGATTGATCACTTTTATAAACCAAAGGAACATTTGGGTTATTAATTGGTTTATTACGACCAAGATCTAATTTTTTCGATAATGACCGATTGCGATTCAAATCGTTTTTATCAGATATTGATCGATTACGAGCCAAATCGGTAGACTTATTATATTTCAAATCATCAACGATGATTTTACTTCGTATTGAATCACTCAATTTTTCCGACATCGAGGAAGATCGACTACGAGGATTGGTTTTCATTTCAGGAACGTAACCCGTCCTAGACTCATCAATAGCGGCATGGATTGGTTGTAAAGTATCAAGATAATCATTTTTTATGGGGTATGGAGTGGAACGACGGGGAGAACTTTCAGAAGAAGAAACCGAACGAGGCAGACGAGCAGATTGTTTAGGGGAAGAAATTGACAGCGGAGGACTCGAAGGATTCGAACGGGGGCTCGAAGGAGTGGAGCGAGGAGGCGAAACAGTGGGAGATGGGGTAATAGGCCTCTCTTGCACAACGTCAATCGATCCTTTACTAACAAATAATAACGAGCCCACCGATTTCATAAAATATAACGAATTCTGATAGCTTCTATCCAAAGACTCTTCATTATCGATGAAACAAAGGTAGTTTATTGAAATATCCAACACAGTTTGCTGTCCATCCAAGTATTTAGCTTTCAATTCCTTATTCAACCCAACCATTGACGATAACCATGGAGACCTTATATTATTGAAAAATCTGAAAAAAAACTGTAATAAGTAATTATTCAATATGAACTTATCAACCAAAGGGTCGATCAACTTGGTTTCAAAAACCTGTAATGTAGTATAATCGGAGTTTCTCTGAATGAAAACATTTCTAAATAACCCATCAATAAAATAGTAATTAATCATTAAGCAACCATGGTTGTAGAATAACCAACTCTTGAACAATTCGCTCGCCAACATCACTTTCCAGTCCATTTCAACCACCCACCCAGTAATCCGGTCACAAACAACATAACATAACCAATAATTTAACAAAAATATACCATTTTCCCCATACTTTGGGGTATTCTTAAGATCCGATATCAGCTTCACACTGAGCAACAATGGGAACCAGAATGTTGCAAACGGAAGAACTCGAAGAATCACTGACGCTATCATACTTGAAGAACCAACGCTTCACACACCAAACTCAAGAATTTCCAATCTTTATATACTTCTAAAGGGCCCCGAGCTGACCATCTCGCTAAAAATACAGCAAAAATAGCCTCTAACAAAACAAAAAAAAAAAAGAATTACTGCATCCGTACCTTAATTTGCTTGAAGCAATTGTTGTTGATAACGGCTTGAAACGGCAAAGTTGGTGCCAGAGTCAGTTAATTGGCTAATTTGGGTTAGCCCGAAGCTGTTCAAGGGCCCAATATCCGGGCATTAACCAAGATTTCCTGTTGTATTACAAATGGAAGAGACTAACTCATCTTTGTCTCAGGATGAGTTGGCATGCCAAAGCTCCTGGTAATTGGTCTTGGACCAGGGCCGAGTCTTCGAAGGTATGACCTCATACAGAAACAAGTTGTTTTCCATTTTTTTCACTATTGTAAGAGCATGTTTGACATGTCAATTTGTATAGAAGTAGATGATGGTACGAGAATGGGACCTAATAGAAGTTTTTCAATGTTCAAAATTATATCACGACAATTAGAATCAGCAGTGTAATCACTATACACAATAGCATACTACAATGTATACAGATACACAATACAATTATACAATTATACAATTATACAGTTATACAATTATACAATTGTACAGTTATAATTGTATTGTGAAGGTCATGGCTCGGGCGAGAGCTTAGGCCCGAGGAAGATGGGGAGGTACGGGTGGGTACTGGATGAAAAACAACGGCGATGAGTTATAGAAGAAGACCTCTTTAAGACCCAGAGGAATGACGCCCATGTACATTGTTGATTACCTTCCGAGATTGGGGACATTGTCCATTAACATGGACGTGGCCGATAGGTCGGCCAAAATATCCAGGGTAAGCTTAATAGGACCAAACGAGTTCATGGTTGAACTTGGTTCAACAAGGTATAAAATTGATTTACCAATATCAATAACCGATAACAATACTAAAATAACTCAACTTATAAGCAAAGATGGTAGCTTGAGTATCAAGATGAACGTGGGGTCGGAGATCAACGAGTCCTTTATGAACCATCTTATTGATTCTGACTTACAGAAATGGTCAGTGAAGGACTTGTTAAGCAAGACTTCGATTAACCCAGAGAGTCAGAAGAATGAGTTTAGGTTTTTATGCCATGGTTGTAATGCCAGTATCATTGATTCGACACAGGCAAATTTTAGGGATATGCCGTCTGAATTGTGGTACGAAATGATGGATTTTTGGCATTGTCATAAACCTCATAATCCATCTTTCATTCATGATAAAAACTATCAGCATTTGGCACCTCAAGCAGGGGAAGTGTACATTGGGACTTCGTATTTGATGACGACTCTTGATCCCAAGTGTGTTTGTGGTGAAATACTCGGTAAAAATAACAAGATATTTAAATGGAATTTGAAATTATCTTATAATGATACTATTGAAACTTATCCTCTGTACCTCTACGTTTACTATAATCTCTTGGATAAGATCAATTCTACTGCTGGACGGAATTTTAAAGTTGTAAATAAATCAGATGATAAATCTTTGAATATCTGGACCGTGGGGGTTGGATTAAAAGTTTCAATTTCAGGGATCAAACTCGAAAATTGCTTGAAAATTTTATACGATGATACTTACGACTCTAATGATTTTGAAGAAATCGTATTGGAAGATGATATATTCCTTCAATTTTTACAAAGACTTGATTACATTAATGATAAACTACCTGATAGAAGTAAAGTGATTGAAATTAAATCGATTAATCGCA
Organism: Hyphopichia burtonii NRRL Y-1933; assembly: GCF_001661395.1. NCBI lineage: Eukaryota > Fungi > Ascomycota > Pichiomycetes > Serinales > Debaryomycetaceae > Hyphopichia > Hyphopichia burtonii. The sequence continues at coordinate 789,246 of NW_017963732.1, forward strand.
AAATAAGTTATCTAGGCTAATTGAGTTTCTAATATATTCTTAACAACTGGTACCACTTGTTTTCTTGAAGCTTTGATATTAGCTTGATTAAAAATTTTCAAATTATTAATCAGTTTCATTTCATTTAATTTATCTTGATGATAAATGTCATTGTTCAATTCTAATTCTTTGGCTAATTCACTTATAGATCCAAACTTAGCATCCTTATAATAATATACAAACTCTCTAGTGTATTCATCGTTCTCCTTCTTGGTATAAGATGTAGTGATTACTATAACGTCCAAGTTTAAATCATTAATTATAGATTCAAGGGTTTTTTCAATTACATCAATCTTGAAATTTTTAGAGATCCAAAAAATTGATTTACCTAATGAACTAAACCCAACATTAACCCTGCTAGACTTATTAATAAAGCTAAATTGTTTATAATCTTTTCTCAAAATATCATAAAAACTAAATCCTTCCAAGTCCTTTTTAGCCTTTTTCAATTGTTTGTAAAAATCATCCAAATCTCTCTTAGTATCAGGCTTATTTAAACAATTCATCTTATTGGGGTCTTCTGCAAGGTTTAACAATCCTTTATACCTTTTATACGATAAAGTATCATTTTCTTCAACTTTTTGAGTCATATTAGAAGTGTCTACCAATAAGGGACCCAACAAAAGCTGAACTAGTTCATGATTTTGGAAAATTTCCCGATTATTGAATTGGTCGAACCAGTAATTGAATACAAGTGACGAACACGATCCATTCAGTTGAATTATTCTAGGATGACTATCCAAAAATACTCCTTCGTCAGCGTGGTGGTCTATAATGCTGATAACTTTCAACCTCTTTTCATTCGAAAGTTTAGAAAGCAGTTCTCCTTGGATATTACAATGGTCAACCAAAACCAATTCAATAACTCGATCATTTTGACTCATCTCTTCCAAATCTTCAAGGAAAAATAAGACGTCTTCGGTTATGCTATGGGATTTGAGCAACAAAACAATATCCCTTCTTAAACTTAAATCCGCCCTTGGAATATTGATCAAGGGAACCAATGTAATACTAGGATCGAATATAAATTGAAAGTAAGAATAACTGATGGCACTTATAACCGAATCCATATCAGCAGATTGGTTCCCAGTAACAAAGCGAATTGGAGATTTAGCACTTTGAGAAGTTAATTGGCTTTTCAAGCCAGCCAAAAAGGCTTTGACAGACGTGGAAGCAGGCATTACCGGTGAAGGTGAGTGGAGTACTTTCTCTTAAAATGAAAAATTTTGATAAGAATTTGCTGGAGAATTCGCTGCGCACATGTCTAAAAATTTCAACAATTTTTTTTGCGGCATAACGTACAAATAAATAAAACTATAACAATATTTGATTATACTATAACAGATTATACTTTCATGGAAAGAGCCTTCAAGAAGGAGGCATGGAAGCAGGTAGAGAAAGAGGAGATTATTTGGCATAATGTAATTTGATATCTAACCATTGTCTTTTCTTAATTTCTTCAGGAGCTATGCTAATATCACCGTAGGTGATTGGTCTAAAGTAGAAGAAGAACCAAATGACACCAATGGAAATGACCAAGACCAAGGCAGTTGCCTTGAGTCTATTAGCACCAGTCAAACGGTTAGAGGTGGTTGAGTTTTTAGAAAACAAGAATTCAACCAAACCACCAGTGAACATGGCAGCAATTAAATGAGCTGGTAAATAATGATGTAAGAATTTTTGCCTATTCATTAAGTAGAAAGGGAAGTAATGAGCAGCCCAACCGGCAAAGAAGAAACCCAAGGTGTTATATAATCTTGATCTTGCTTTATTGCTTAAAATATGGACGTTACGACGACGAGTAACTTGATCAGCTAAGAGTAAACCAAGATAGATTGCTAAGAAACCCACTTCTGTCCAGAAACCAATGACATTACCAATGAAAAAGATTTGTTTTCTTTCATCATTATCATTCCAGAAAGAAACCCCAGATAAAGCCAATGGCCAAGCGTCCGGTTGGGAAGCAAATGGATGTTCTGAAGATAACAAGTTATTATGATAAAACATAAGACCTTGTAATTCCCACCATTTTTGTAAGAAAGGTCTATGTTTAACTACTTTCGGAACGTAGTTATGTCTTGGATCTTCTTCTTCTAAATTAACAATATCATCAAAATACCAAGAATTATCTCTATCTTGAATTTTTTTATTACCACTAACTTCTTGATGACCAAACCCCCATTCTGGTAATAATTCATCATCATGGGTCCACATTGCCACCACGGTGTCAACATGAATGATTTTTAAAGGAGTAGCCTTTGATTTAACCACTTTCCTCTTATTTTTAGTTCCAGAACCGGTTTGTGAAAAACGTAATCTGAATAAAGTTTCATTATATTTTTCTTCAGCATCGTCACCATGAGCAATGGTAAATTCTTCATTGGTAGCTTTCAAAGGAGAAGCAACGTCATGAGTTAATAAATAACCACCGGTACCAATATGTCTAAATCTAACGATATCATTAGTAAAGACAGCAACTCCTTTATCAAATTGCAGATTTTCCTTAGTTGGTACAATTTCCCATTGATTATTGGCATCCTCAGCTTCTTTACTTTCTGGATCGAAAACACAAGTAACTTGTTGAGTATGAGATGAAATTCTACCATCTTCATAACGTAATGGATAAATTGCTTCATGAGAATGTAAAAAGGAGTCAGTTTCTTTATGTCTAATGGTAATGATATCATAATAATTGACAGTTTTAGATAATCTGGCTAAAGGAGATTCAATTAAAGTTTCTTGAAAATCAGAAGACATAAAAGAGTCACCAGGACCAGATTTATTTAAAATTGCAAAATGTAAATAAAACCAGAATAAATAAATACAGAATGGGAAAACAATTAAAGACCATAATCTAGCAAAGAAATGTTTAGCCAATTCAGGAATGGTCAAACCCTTTTTATAATCCAATAAGATCCATAATTCATGTAATACCCCAATACCAATAGTGACATAAGTGAAAACACCAACGTATTTGGTTGAAATAACACAAGATAACGAGACCCCGGTTAAAGTTAACCAAATCCACCACCATTTAGTAAAAGGTTGACGACGATAAGTACTGAATTTAACATACAGATAAATAGTTAATGCAACACTTAAAATCAAGGTTGCATCTAATAAAATCAAACGAGAATCAACCACATGAGCATTATCAAAACAGATTAAAATACTGGATAATAAACAAGCAGGAACCGAGAATTTCAAAGTCTTCATAGTCCAAAATACAATTGGAACAACTAAAGTACCTTGAATCCCCAGTAATGATCTATAAGCAATATAAGGAACACCATGGCTAATATAATTATCCCCAATGTTTTCAAATTTGAAAGACCCATCATAACCAACAATCCAACCCGCAAAGGCAATCAACAATTTAGCAAATGGAGGATGTAAATCGAAAAAATAAGTTCTTTCTAAATAATATGAAGCAAATTTCCCAAAATGAACCTCGTCAAATACAACTTTATCTGGAGTGCCAATCTTATTGAAACGAACATAGATTGCCAATAACGTAACCAAAATCATAGCTACCCAGTATCTATGATTAGGCTCTTCCTCTTCTTCTTCGGCCGTTTCATATGCTTTCGTTTTGTTCAAGTCATCATCGGTATACGTTTCTGGTTGGGGACTGGCCTTCTTACCAGTACCCTTCTCGGTTCTTTTCTTCAAGCTCTGAGACATGGCCACAGTGGATCTCAACTACTTAACTCAATAACCACACAATTGTTAACCAATTGATACAACCAGCAGGAATATAGTGAATTTTTCAAAAGAAAAACGTCAGAATCTAAAGCTTCTTCCAAAAAACGCGGAACCTTGTTTTATTTGGCTGTGACAGTTTTTTTTTTTTTGTTTTGTTAGCTCCAGGCAATTTTTCAGTTTGTTAACACGTAAATGCTTTGCTTTTGGTATCAAGAGGGCCAAACAGAACAGGAAACAATGGCATATCAAAGCTGGTGGAAGAAGCATTTGAAACGCTTGTAGGAAGTAATGCTACGTGGGCAAGTTGGTGTAGAAAGGGGCCGAGAACCAGACGACTTCAGCCGTTGCAAGCCTTGTTTGGCAAACAGACGACAGACAGACAGACAGACAGACAAACCACGTCAAACAAGGCACGAGGCAGGATTTTAAGGGGAAGTCGGTAATAAAGTCGGGCAGAAAGAAAGTCGTTGAAAATCATTAGAATTAGACTATAGACAAGTTACATATGTTTTTTAGAACGTTTTTGGTAGCCCCCTCTACCTCTGATGATTGGAGGAGGAGCTTGGGTAGAGGATTGTAGAGCAGCAGAGGGCTTTTGTTGTTGGAGAAGGTTTTGGGGTACTCCGTTGGTGATGGATGGAGAAGAAACCGTATCTTCGGAAGAATTCGATCTTGCTTGCATATCGAAATCAAAACCATACTCGTTGGTGGAGGGTCTGTTGAATGTACGGTTATTCAATCTTGCCGGTTCTATTCCGTCTTTGGAGGAGGTACGGCTTGCAGTGATGTTTATGGGTTTAGAAGTAGTTAGCTGGATTATTTGAGAATTGCGATCTTCCAAAAGTGATTCGTATTTCAATAATACTCTGGACATCTCTTGTAATTTCTTTTCATAGTTCATGGTGTGTTGGCTGACGTTGTCATTCAAGTCATTTTTCACAGCATTGAGTTTACTTTCGTAGTTTTTCATGCTGATATCGTGCATTTCTTCGAGTTGCTTTATATCCTGGTTCAATCGAGAGTTATCAAGGGTTAATGCTTTTAGGCTAGTTCGTAATTCTATGTTTTCTTGTTCTAATTCATTAACGAAAATGCCCCCCCTATTTTCATCCACTTTGTTTTCATCGTTTATAACTTTGGTGTTTGTCTCTATTTTTTGTAACTGAGTCTCGTAATCTTTGAGTTTTTGCAGCAATTTTTTAATCTCATCTTCTTTAACAAGTAATTTTTCATGAAGTATGGAATGCAAATCATTTTCGAGTTTTTCATTTTCTTTCATCAAGATTCCTAAGTTTTCTCTCAACGATTCATTTTCCTCTTTTAAGCTTATCATCTCATCGGTCAACTTTAATTTATCCTGTCTCATTTTTAGGTTTATCTCATCTTTATCATTTTGTAAGATTTTAAAAGATTCACTCAAAGAATTATAACTAGTAGTTAAGTTCTGTAATTTGACAAAATTATTCCGATTTTCAATCGAATTTTCAAACATTGAAGATTCCCGTAACATTCGATTCATCCGTAATTTCAAGCGAATATAATGAAACTTGTTTAAATGCTTCATATAACTCAGAAACTCTAATTCATTCTTCATCAACAAGAGCTCCCGTTGGTAATAGTCAATTGAAGTGCTAGAACCCGAATTCATCGTTGGTGATTGCATTCCAATCGTATCTTCCAGAATAAAAGAAGTGCCACTACTAAGTAAAGAATCTTTATGGATAGTGGTAGTTTCAACTGAGGTGGTTGGAGACGAAACTGGTTTTTGAAGTTGTAAATGATCATTTAAAAAACTCGATGCATTTTTCAATGGATGCAGAATTGAATTATTATTATTAACTTCGGGATCATGTTCATTATGCACATCCTGATACGATGGATGCGGTGTATATAATCTTTCATGATTATCAAACAAATCCTTAATCGATACATTGCTGTTATTATAATTTTTATAATTTAAAACATCTCGGTTTGCATCATCAGGGGCTCCAACTTCTTTTTCATCCTCGCTTTCTTCAATTATTTCAGAAGGATCTTGTGCAAGCCCCTTGTCAAAATTAACGTCTTTGAATTGGATTCCTAGCCCTTCATTCTTTTTTTGATCCTGAGCTTCGTCAATGATAAGATTCGTTGAAACAATCGATAGTTTCCTATTCAACGACAAGTTAGCCAATTTCTGAGATGTTATATGATCTTTGAATGATGGGCCACTAAATGAAGAGTAGTTTGACCCTTTTAAAGATGTTTTACCACTACCAGACGAGACACTATTTAATTTATTCAATAGCTTATTACCAGTTCCACTATAAACAAACCCAAAACTATCATTGTCCAGGTTTTTAATTGATTTTGCATCTGAGGTGGATGAAGTCGTAGATTTCCCGTCTACGACATCATCGGATATAATAAAGAAAAGGTCGGGATTCAAATTAAGACAACCAAGTGCAATCTCTTCGCAGACAATATTCTCTTCAGTAATCTCTTCAAGTAACCAAGATATTGGATTTTTTAGCTCGCTCCTGAGTGTGTGATTTGGATTAAGGAAATTTGGATGTAATAAAAATCTTTTAAGAAAATTACGAGTCATGGACTTGATTATTGATTCTAGATTAGTTTCATAAGGATCGCCTTCATTTGAAAAACTATTATTAATTTTGATTAGAAAGCTTGGATCAACAATTTTAGGAGGATTTTCAACTAAATAATTCAAAGGTGCTTCATGGAATTTCCTGAAATTCAAGGGGAACAACCCGTAAATCAAAGTTGCTAAATAAGAAGAGTCAAATTCAATCTTTGATTTTGTTTGGAACGATACTTCTTCATCATGGTAAGACGGATCAAAATTAGCAATTTCCCAATTTGTTGAACTTTCTTTTAGGAACTTTTTCAAGCCAGATAATCGATCAGGCAATCTCGAATCCAAGTGTTTCCAAGTGATTATGCGAACATATATGACCAATAAATCCGGTAGATATCCCGAGAGTTTATCACAGACTTGAGGTATTATCATCACTAGAACTGACAATGACACCAAAACAATACTTTCGCTCAAGTCATACAGTATAGAATTCAATAGGTTTCCAAAAAGTGAAGTATTGATAATCTCCTGAACTCTTGATGTTTGATATGAGGTGAATTGTGAAAGAAGAATCAAAACCTTTAATCTAGAAGTCTCTTTGGCTAAATAAGTATCAATCAATTCAAAAAATTTCTTACAGTACTTCAACCCATAGTCTCGCAATAAGAATGCACAATTTTTTTCAATAAACCTAATTCTTTCACACATGGACTGTGACTCTCTTTCATTCGAGTTATAATGTAGCCTTATTAAGTTATAGCACTGATCATTCCCACGAGGTTTTGGTCCAATATAAATTCGAAGAATCTCATTCATCACCATAAAGGCAATTCCTTCTCGTCTTTCCACCAAGTACGGGTCGGGACTGTTCATTGGTTTAGTGGACATGGACAAAATGAATTCTCTTGATTTATTCACAAACTGAAGATCAAACCCAGCACTATCCACAGCAGGCTTTAAATAGATCTTTAACCAAAATAATACCTCATCTTCTATCATTATTGGCAGAACCTGTTTCAAAATTTCAAGAAAAAACAACTCTTTACTGACATCCGTATCTGAAGCAACCTGCTTACTATATATTCTGTATAATTCCTCATTCATATTAGTTGAAGGTCGTACTGTCTGCATAGTATTATGCTTATCATGAAATATCGCTATTATCCGAAATAATTCATTAGCTTCAGGCATGTTCGAATGTTCCTTGACACTTATTGGACTCTCGTTCCATTGATCAAACACTGCTTCAAGTGCCCGTATCAATGACTTGGATGATCCACTCATGTCTTCTCCAATCTCAGCCTACTTAAATCGTTGCAACCGTCCTTGTGAATCACGAAATGGTTGAGAAATGTTCCGACTATCTTCAAGAACTCACTAGATTAGTTAGGCAATCTCAGCAAAACCAGAACTTCTCTTGCGTCCACCTGTAATACAAAGATCTCTTATGAGCACCAGGCTTTCTTATTCACCGATGGTTCTATTCCTTCCTTCTATAATGATAGCTTAATATCAAACTAATATTTCATCTCTGGTTTTTTTCCGCTTTTTTTTTCTGATTTTTTTCGTTTCTTTCGCTGGCACCGCTGGGCCCAAGAGCTCGGCGGAGACGGACCCAGGAGCTCGGTCGATGCGGACCCAGGAGCTCGGTCGATGCGGACCCAAGAGCTCGGTCGATGCCGGCGGCCCTTGGGTCAATTTTTCAATTAGGTGTCTCGACATCGGCCCATTGGACCCACAGACAGACCCATTTACATTTCGTAACGGAGATTCGAAACCTCAAGAAAGCCATTCAGCTTTGAATTTCAGGTCTGCTAACGGTACTACTAGAGGGTAGGTATGCCCATAGCATCAGTGTTTATGTTTCGTGAAGGGCACCTCTGAGAAAGACTTCCTTCTTCGTATTAGCGCATATCTTTTTTCAAGTTTGAACTACTTGGTTTTCCACTTGAACAACTCGGTACTAGCCATGGTTCAGCAGGAGTCATTACTTGAGGTCATTGGGAAAGTGGATAAGTTCCCCTATGTGCCAGACTCGAATTATTACAGTTTGATAGCCCACGATGAGATCACGCAAATAGGATACATCACCAAATCAATTGCCCACCATTTTGCAGAGGAACTGGCACTCAAAGTAGATCACGAAGCACGTACGGTCACAATTGATCCAGGTCTCGATACGTTGGAGAAAAGAGAGTCGGTGTTTGCCGATATGGCGAACCGGTTCAGAAAAATCCCAGAGTTTGATATTGCAGTCAATAAAGGCTGGAGAAACGAACTATACACCATATATAATCCAAGCCAGGTACCATACTTGAAGGTCGAAAGAGCATTTTCCATCCTCATGGGTGTGATCACCTATGGAATCCACTTGAATGGATACGTACCTGCTGAAAAGTCCAATAATGGTAAACTAAAGCTTTGGGTCCAGAGAAGATCAGCTACAAAACAAACCTACCCAGGAATGCTCGACAATACTGTTGCGGGTGGACTAGGATATCCCCACGGGTTATGGGAAACCGTGGTTAAGGAATGCTACGAGGAAGGAGGTCTTCCACCAGCATTTGTAGAGCCCAGGGCTAAACCAACTGGGGTTCTTCTGTATATCTACCAGCAGCAGGGTGAAGGCTCAATTGCACAGCCAGAAGTCGAGTACATTTACGACTTGCCCTTTGACGACGAAACATCAGTGGTGCCCAAACCAGTGGACGGAGAGGCTGAATCCTTTGTTCTTATGGACGTGCAAGAGATCTTACTGAAGATAATGCAAGGTGAATTCAAACCAAATTGCTCTTTAGTAGTGGTTGACTTTCTCATCAGAAATGGACATATTACCCCAGAGTCTGAACCGAATTACGCAGAAATCGTTAGCAGAACCCATAGAAGAATGCCGTTTCCTACAAGATGATCTGTTACTAGAGTAAAGTATATAGACCCATTAATATCACGGGCCTTGATATAGTGAGTAGTAAGTAGAAAAAGCTAATCATAAAAAAAAAATCCGTTCTCAAAAGGAATAAAGCGTACTCAATCAAGGAGGAACACCCTGAAATAAAGTCAAGTTCAGCTTAACGCCTTTTCGTCATGTCAGATATTGAAACGGATCTAGTGGATTTGGCTCCTGGTGATCAGTTAGTTCAATTGCTCAACCATCTTCAGGAAAATCAAGCTAAATCAGATGCTAGATCAGCTCTCCAACTTCGAGATACCCTAACAGCTGAAGAATTCTTCCAGAAAGTAGATAACCTACAGGATTACTATAACGAAGTCACATGGTTGCTTCAGAAAACCCAGCTAGATAATAATCTTTACGTTTGGATCTTTTCTCTTGAATCATTGGTCAAACATTTGATCAAGTACAAGGTTTTTTATGACCGCCAATTGATCAACAACTTTCAGTATGATATCAATGGAAATTCAATTGTTGAGGCAGCGGGTACGAAGCTAGGGAAACTCTGTGGTGATTTGGGGGAATTCACCCATACTTTTTGCTCATCGAATATGAGCTTTGCTAAGATTTTTGAAATTGGTAAGGCTTCAAACTTTGTCTTCAATAAATTTGCTAGTGTGGTGGTCAAATCGCTAGAGGTTCTTATAATTGATAAATCAGAAGATGCTCAATATATTGATAACGGGTCCTTCACAATTGGGTGCCTTTCAAACTTGATTTATAAATTATATGACTATATTTATGATACTGATTCTACAAAACGCAACAAACTACTTTATAAAGCCTTTCCTATACTAACTGAACTCGTAAAAGTTTCTTATATTGCAGGCGAAGTTCAGCTTATTGAAAAATTTCTTGATGATGAAACTTATAATCCTCCTGTGATTGATTACCGGTTTCCGTTCGAAGTAATCAAAAACTCAACTGTGGATTTGTCAACTTTGATTGATTTTTATAAATTTACGGCATTTAACTTGGTGACCCTTTCTTTACAAGGCCCTGTCATCAAAAAGACTCAGCTAGATAGAGCTAAATTTTATTTTAAGATCCTATTCAGTTTCCCAAATTTAAAAACTTCCCTCTATAGACAATCCGAAGTTACCAATAAATTGGAAGTAGAGAGCCAACTTGAAGAAGATCGCTTGATATCTCTTAACGAACGTCAGGAAATTTCTCTTATGTATATTCTTTTCTATTTATTGAACCTAGAGAATTTAAATGATTTAACCAATCCTGATACTCACTTTAACAACCAGGTTCAGTTTTTGATTGTGTCATTATCATCAAGTATCTCGTGGGATTTAGATAATTCTGCTTCCCATTCGGGCTCCCATTCAAGTAGTTTGGCTTCATTACACCAGCCTTTGTCCACAAAGCCTCAAGTCCCTTCAAGAAGAAAACAATATAATAGAATAAAGTTCAAATCATTGAGCTCTATAATTGTTTATGGTTCCTATAAAGAAAACCTTACTCTCGTGGTGAATTTCCTCAAACACTTCAAGCCAAATAGATTAGATGTTCCTGTCATAGTTTCAAACCATGCTTTGCGCCCAGAAGACGGTGCCAATGAAAATGAGTTTCAACATTCAATATCTAACATAGATCCTCAAAGGTATCCCGGCAAAATTTTCTATGTGGAAACAATTGATAAAATTGTACAGATATTGAAAGTTTTGACGGTCAAACATTTAGTGGATACCGGTGGCTTCAACTACATACATAAAAATACTTTGGACCAAATATTTACTTGTAAGAACTCAATTCTTGAGGCTTGCAAAGTTAAGGATATATTATCTGTCACACCTGACAATAGTAATCAAGATATACTTTATTTTGATACTAGCCCTCGGGTTACAAGTTTAGATGACGAAAAGTTTGTTGAGAAACAGCTAGATTCAATTGCATTAACAAAAGAGTTACAAGTTGTTGCATCTAGACTCAATTCTTTAGGGAACGCTTTCTAACCGTATTCAGGGTTATAATATATTCGTATAATCATGAAAACTGTGATTTGTATTTACATAAATATATATATAATGCATTCTCAATTATACTAGCCTATTAAATCGGAAATTCTATTAGCTTTAGGCCTTTTTGGTGACAGTAAATCACCATCTTCAAGGATATGCTTCTCACCCGATTTCTCTGGAGAAATTGGGATTGGGGTATCCAATTTGTCAGTTGTTTCAACTTGCTTAGCTGGTGAGCCATCATTGCTGTTTTCGGGCTCCGGAAGCTTAGGAACACCTAAAGCTGGCTCTTGGTTATGTCCATTAATTGTGTTACCTTCATCATTTTTCGCATCATTAATCGTACTAGGTATTTCTGAGCCATTCGGTTTCACTTCTTCTAATATCTTGTTCAGTTGATTGGCTTCCTTAGCAAACTGATTATAAATCTCAGGATTTTCTTTTAATATATTCTCTATATCTTTTTTAAAAGTATTAAGGATGTCATTTGCAAAAGGAAATATATCTCTTTTGGCCAATTTTTTTATCTTCCCATTAGGTGATTCAGTTTCAGGAGCTTGAGATGGATTTTTGTCGATCTTATGATCGAAATATAAGTATATCCGAACGTAAATCGCAACAATGGTATCGTCTATTAATGAGGTCGGTCCAAAGCCATTATTGAATTTTTTCATGTCATTTATAGCGTGAAGGAAGCAGAGGTGGATCTTTAATGCGTCAGGAATTCCTCCGTTTTTCATCGACTCAACAAATGATTTAGAATTCAAAATAAATGACTGGTAAGAAAAGGATTGAAGAAAGTTTTCTGTGAAGGATTCTTTAACTTGAAGCAGCGTTCTTATAATTTTGCAGATTGTGGAACATAATGTTTCCCATGCATTATATAATGAGACCATGGTTGAGTTAGAACGACGCAATTTAGGAAGCATTTGTATAAGACTGATCAAATTCAACTCTTTACTCAATAATATAATGTAGAATAGGGAATATTGGTAAGTATAGAAGAAGTGGATCCCGGGCCTTTCGTTCTCTGGTTTCCATATCAGAACCAAAGTTTTGCTAGTAGGCTTGACTGAAACAATGGAAGACATTTCTTCTTTAGCATTTTCAACATCATCAAATTCCTCAAACAAGATTTTGGCTAATCTATAACGAGGTTTATGTTGCCACTTTTTTTTATCGTAGGATATGATCTTTTTTAATGACGCTATCATCAACTTGAAGAATTCTTTTTTATCAAGCTTTGCCTTTTCTTCTTCTGTCAAGGGAACATCTATCACACTATCTTTTGCCATATAGGCGAGTGCGGTTGGGATGTCCATCTTATCTGCCTTGACATATTTGTAAATTAACGAACAACTTCTATAATGTGGCTCAATAATCGGATCAGGTGCATTAGTATGGTTTTTAGCTAATTCTGCTGATCTTTGAATTGACTCCATAACAAGCTGATGAGGCTTATCTAATTTTCTTTGAACCTTTGACAAGTAATAGTAGTTAGTCCATTCAAATGGCTTAGCTCTAATTGCAATATGAAGAGACTGCTGTATAACTTTCAAAACAAGATTCATTTTAACTGGACTTTCGGGAGATACATTAATGAATAAGGCACCAAACTCTCCTTTTACGAAACGTGGGTTTGCTTGAACTTTGAATGCGTGCATGGCCATCGGCTCCATAACAGCACTGTAAGCTTCTTTAGCAAAAGAGGACATAAGCAAGCCAATGACTGGTTTAATCGTCGCACTGGCACCTGGATTCGTCGCACCTATACTAGAAGCTTGGTTTATAGCCATCAAGTAACAAATGAGAGACTTTCTTTGAAGGTTTGCAGTTGTGATTTTACGATCTGCTATAGTCAACTTATCTGATGTCCAAATTAAATCATCTTCAACGAGAAACCCATAAGCTTGCCCTAGGAGGAACCAACTTTCAACTCTATTTGAACAATATATTAAGTCATTCTTTAACAACAGAATTATATGTTCAAGTTCAACAGCTCTGCTTTGCATCGACTTTTTACGGATCTTATAAGAATTGAATATTAGGAGTGCTTGTAGGTAGTATAACCCGTCATGTACCACACTTAGATTATTTTTCGGAGGGTCGAAATCTAACTTTACTAAACCATAAAATGCCTCTTTGAAAAACTTTGGAGTAATAGAAGTGGACTGTAAAAAATATTTGAAGGTTTCATTATTTAAGGTCAAAAAGTCATCCGAATCGAAATCAGGATCTCCAACAACCTCATATAATCCATCGATTAATAGCTTCATATCAGCTTTTGGTGCATATAATAGTGGATTCTTCTTGAAACACAATGGTAAGATAAATCTGACCAAGTCGGCAGTAGAATTTGAATCAAGTTGACCAGTTTGGTTTGTTTTGTGATCAAAAGGAGCAAATGATCCGATATTCACACTATAGTGAAAACGGCATGAAATAAGCTGTATTAATTCCTTTTCTGTAGAGCACTTGAGTCCCAATAAAATCTCTTGCGATAGTCTCAAGAATAATCCATCGGCACCATCGCAAAGGTTTATCAGAGCAAGCATATAATGGAATGATGAAAGTAAATTGTGAATTATCTCCTCGATATTTTTGGTTGTAGACTGGTTATTGCCTTGTGTCTTCATGATGTATTCTCTAAAATATATCGAGAACACACAAATTGTTTGAATATGAATGTCAAAAAGCTTATTGTAAGCTTTGCTAGATTTGCTCTTGACTGAGAGTTTACTTGATGTGATTCGAGATGCATCCTCATGAATAAAATAGAGGGATAGCATCTCAAAAAACTTCAAAAGATTTTTCAAAGTCTTATGCAAGCCAATGATATCTAAGTTAGGAAGATGCCATGAATTATCGGCCAAACGGGTCAAATAAGAATTTAAGTAGTCACCATAAGAGCCTAAGACCTTGAGTAGAATGGGATATCTCGATCCTTTATTTTCCAAGTATGTCTCGCTACTCAAATAAGTTAAAAGAAACTCTAAATTGTTTTCGAATCCATATTGGAATTTGGGGAATTGTTTCTTTTCATCATAATACAGGAATAGAATATTCCAAAGATTAAGTTTCATATCAATAGGATATTTATCTAAGAAGGCTTTGACAGAATTTAAAGAGTCCAGTTCAATTTCGGAACCTTCAATCATTGTCAAAATTTTATCTTGATTATTTCCATTCAATTTTATCTCATTTTTTGAGGATTCATTTGACCTCGAGATCAAGATACTTTCTAATATTTGAATGGCTTCATCATCGGTGTCGTTTGTATAAAGAATTTTGGAGAACATAGATAAAACATAAGCAGTTATTGACTGGTAATTAATCAATTCTATTGATACTTCACAAATATTTTCGTAGTTTGGTAATGGTATCCTAATATCCATCATTTCATATTGGTTAAGAAGAGTCAGCAATTCTTGTAGTTGTATAGCAATGTATCGATTTTCTTCCCAGGCAGTATTTCGTGCTTTTTCCTTGAATATCAAAGCCCATTTATATCTAATATAATAGGATAAGCCATCAATTTTGCATAGTTCATCTAGTGGTAAGAGTGAGAAAATCTGACTTTCAATTAACTCATTCCATTTATTTATCTTATCATTAAATTTAATCATTTCTGTGGTTAAGCTACTTATATTTGCTTTTGTTGACTTGGATTGTGGTTTTTTGCCTTGAGAAGCAATCAAATTATTAACTTGATCAATAATGCCAACATAAGTATCCACTAAAACCTCGAAAATTCCAATTATGAAAGCAAAACATTCTAATGCATTGTTGGGGTTGGGAGTGTTAATTTTCCAATAATTCATTAAAAAGTTTTCTGATTGGATAAGCCATTCTTTTACTTTTTCATATAATTTTTTAGGCCAAATAGTATCACTGATAAGACAAACCCTCTTAGTCACATCCGAATACGAATCGTATAAATGACACCCAAAAAGATGTTCTAAGATAATCATCTTGCAAGTTTCAAGATGGCAAGAAGAATCGGATATGGATTTCAATAAATTCAGAATTATGTCTTGGTTTTCATAGTTTGAAAGTTCAGGTATTGTTTCATCAGATTTGGAAGTATCTTTCTTAGACCCAAAATTACTTAAAACTTCCAATAGTTTAACCTTTTCATCTTCACTTACAGAAGGTGATTCTGAACTTTCAGTGACAAATAGCCCTGAAGTAAACACTCGAGGATTCCAATTATTTATAATCTTAAGAAAATCTTTTATGTAGGGACTGACATTTGCAAAGCTTTCTTGAGCAATTTTTCTAACTTCCTCCAGCTCGTCATCAAGACGGTCATTATTCAAATAAATTTCAGTGATATCACCGACTTTCAAATGTTCTTCTTTGTCATCCAAAAGATTCAAATATTCATTCAATTCTTTTAAAAAAGTGTTTGTATTGAAAAAACTATCTTTTGTTAGTTCAATAATTTGTATTTCATCAGTTATGGAGTCATTTCTAGCCAATCTTTTAGAGGATCTTTGAACTTGAGGTTTATTTGGATTTTTGCGATCTTCATCAGCGTCACCTATAATTTCAACTTTATTTTCGGGTTCCTCAATAGGGTCTTCCTTCTTAAGTTCATTATTTTCTTCTTGAGCATCGAAAAATTCATCATTTTCATCCAAACTTTTGATTTCAGGAATTTTGAAGGTGATTTTTTCAATAGACGATTCTGTAAGGTAGTAAGGATCCAAATCCTTTATTTTAGCTTTGGAAAAATCATGTAGTTTTTCTTTATCTTGATTTTTCTTCAAAAAATCATTGATATCATCGATGATAGATCCCCAGTTTAAAGCTCCCCGTATTGGAATCTCAACCACGTTATTTTTCTTGATGTTTTCAATTTGCTCCAAGAATTCATCCTTAATTGGTTTTAAAAAGAAAAGTCTTTTGTTGACAAACTTCAATTCTTTATCTAGATAACTTTTATCAAGGGGAGTTGATGAATCGTTTAACCTTGATAACAAATGATGATACTTCTTCAAAGCTTTCGAATTGATCGGTAGTAATCCCAAAATATCATCACTTTCGCTTTTCCCACTCAAGGTATATTCCAAAGTAAAACGAATTAGCTTCTTTATATCAAGGTAGATGAAGATATCATATATTGTATTAAGTAGTTTCTCATCAGCGTCTTGGTAAATGAGACATATTATGAAATCATCAATCATGACGTAAAAAAGTTGTTTGAAGAAGTCTTTGAGAGTGACTTCCTCCATATCAGAGACCTCCTCGTCATTACTCTTTCTAGCTATTTCAGATTTTTTATTTTTTTCATCTAGATATATTTCGTTAATGAAATCTTGACCCGATTTCAAGATCTCGTAGTACAAGAAGCCTCTATTTCTGAATACCAAATAACGAAGTGTCTTTACGTTTGGAGATAAGAAACTTAGCTCGTCTGCTATATTATTGGACCCCCCATTTTGAATGCCTTTGATGAAATCTCGTTCTTCAAAGTAGTGGTTTGAGATAACCTCGAGCTTGAAAAGTTCTTTATAGGTAAAATATGCCGATTTCAAGGATCCTGAATCTTGAAGTTTCAATGCCTCTTCAAAAGATTTGAAGGCTTGTTCTATAGCAAGTTCTCGAGTATATTCTTCTTCGAGATCTTTCTTGGAGAAAGAGGAATCTTCATTGAGATTCAATGGTGCAAATGATGACATATCCAGCGAGTGATCAGTGGGTCGTCGGAACTAGTCTCATACGCCAGTAGCAAGTAATCGTACCGATGATTCAACAAAGTATACTAGTTATACTTGATTTTGATATCAAGAAACTTTGAAGCGCTAGTTTTTTGTTTTCTGTAGATTTTGCTGTGTTATTTTTTTTTTTTTCCTTCTACGCAAAACACAATACTTTGATAATGTAATTAATATGTTGCAAAAGACATGAAAATTATATTAAAAAGTCTATGTAGAAATATATAAAACAGTATAAGCCAATGAAGAAACCAGTTCTTCTATTAAAAAACAAAAAAATTGTGAAAATAACCGGAAATATGCCGTGGTTGAAAAAGCAAAAAAGTAACATGAAGCGAATTGAAGGATTTGAAATGTTTAAAGTAGCAGTCGAATCACTTACTCAAGCATGCAGATGAGCAAGAATCAAACATGGTTTGGACTTGTTTCCTCCTTTTCTGCTTGGTCGTAAGTAGTATTTTCGTCACTGTCTACCTTAACCAGATCCAATTCCTTGAAGTTTTTAGCTTCTTTCCTTTCAGCCTTCTCCTTCTTGATAACTTGTCTTCCTCCAGCAAGATACCAAACTATTTGACAAAGGAAGATGCCCATTTCTAGAAATAGAACAATTGCATACAAGACCATACTCATGATATCCATAGTTCCAACAATGATACTAATCATTGAAAGTAAGGCCCCAGCAGAGTCCATTGATAAAAAGAAAAAGTTGATTCCATAGACACGGCCTCTTCTTTTCCATATTTCAAAATACGGGGGTAATAACCCAATGGCCAATAACACCGACGCAACAATCCCAACTACCAACATTGGCCAATGTGTCCCGTGACGATATACCGGACGGAGCCAAAAGATAAACCCAAACTCCAAGCCCAAGGCCACCACCAAGAAGGACCCCACGTATGCAACCAATCTCCATTTGGGAAGCCTGACTGGTGGATAATACAACGTTTGACTCCAGGAAATCGTACAGAATAAGGTAAATAGTTGTGGTTGTATTCTCAAGGGTATGGATCCATCGGTACCAACAAAGTATATCGAAAATGGAATCCCACTCAATGCCCATAAAAACATCATCGAAGGTGGGAGTCCTTCACAGTCTTTGCGTTTATAATTATGAACAATCTGGGGTATCAATTGAATACACCAAAATATGGTACCCATAGTACCGAGCACATTTTCAGCAACTCCGTTATACATCGTCCTTAGATCTGGATGAACTTGAGCTGATCATTAATTATAAAACAGGTGTCTACCGGGGTTTATATAGAAAAAAGTCACTATAAAATTTTCATTCTGATAACTCTGGTGGATGAGTAAAGAATGAAAGATGCGCTGCGCTAACAGAACAAAAAAAAAAAAAAAAATGCGCAAACCTTGTCTATTTCCATCTTGAAAAATTGCGCTATTCACCGATGATTACAAGCTCAGCTTGAGCCAGATACAAATTGGCAGGTCATGAAGCAACTACATGGTGTTGAGGTGGTCCAGTGGGTGGTGTGAGTGGGTTGGACGTTGGTTGGACCGCTGTGCGGCTGAAAAAGGAAACTGTTTGCGCAGGCAAAAATTCCGTCAAAGTCGTATATTATTACTTAAATAGTGTCAGTGGCCCACGGAATCAGCAGTTACTACGTTGGTTAGTCTGAATCGCTGTACTCAAACCCTAGTTCGTTCTCTTCTTGTGCTATTTTGGCCAACTCTTCAGGGTCGAGTTGTTCTTGTTCGTCTAATTCTTCTTCATCAGGCAGTTGTTCGCCAGGAAATTCATTGGGCAATTCACCGGATGATTCATGGGACAGGGGTTGAGCCAGTGGCTGCGGTAACGGTTCTGGCAACGGTTCATTTGGCAGATTTGTCACTTCATCAGGCGATTGATCTTGCGTATCTGGTGCATTCGGTAAAGGTGCATCGTGCAACCATGCGTCAGCTTTGGGTTTAGACTGTTCGTCTGTAACCTCTGTCTGGTGCTCTTCTGGTTTCTCTTCTGGGATTCCTTTCGGCTCTTCTGTAGCTGAAATGGGCGATTTACCATCCTTCAGACTGATTTCTTCGTTCGAAGCTTCGTCAAGGATTTCAGGTGTCTCCTCATCTTCTCTGGGATCATAGACTAGTTCGCCATTTTCGTCCTCTTTGAAGTGGGTATCTGGTATAGTCTGTAGAAAGCTCAAATCTTCTGTGTCTTCGTTTGTACCTTTTGAACGGTGGTTGCTGTCCACGACAAATCCACCTTCTCCATCTTCCTCAGGAGTCCTACCTTCTTCAGGAATAAAACCACCTTCTTCAGGAATAAAACCACCTTCTTCAGGAATAAAACCACCTTCTTCAGGAATGAAACCACCTTCTTCAGGAATGAAACCACCTTCTTCAGAAATCTCACCTCCTTCCTCAGGGATCTCATCCTCCATATCTATATGTGGAACTGGCTCTTTCGCCGCTGCTTCTTGATCTAAGAAAAATCCTCCTTGCTCAAAGTCGTCGTCGCTGGACTCATCATGAACACTGAACTCTTCATCGTCCGTAGTTTCTTTATCGGAATCAATATCGACGTTCTTATTTTCACTATTGGTTTCTTCAGCATCAACCTTACCATGCTGTCTATTTAATCTTTCAGTGATTCTCAATTTGGTTAAAAAGTATTTCCAATTTCTTAATGAATTCAATTCCACATCTTCTCTTTGTCTTGTCTCCTCTTCCTCAACAAGACAATCTAAAACTAAATACATTGCTTCTTCAAACTGCTTATCTATCAAGATTCCCCCTTCCCTTGCAGTAGGCATTCTATTTCCTTTACGATTTTTACCTCCTCCTTTCGATCCAAAATCGAATGCAATGATAGCTTTAGCGTAGTCAATTTCAAGAATGTATTTCGCAGCTCTTTCTGCCATACGCATGGTATATTTCCCTGTAGTCTCGATTATTGCTCCGTTTTCTGGAATCATGGTTGGGGTATATATATCAATATTCTTATAAGCATTTTTAGGTATTTGACCATCAACAATGGGTGGTGGAATATACAATTGAGTTTGAAATTCGGCATAAAGTCTCACAATGTCTTCCTCATCATCATCGTCTCCAAGTTGTATGCTTCCCGCTTTCCTTCGTGTCTTGAACGGTTGGACTCCAATTTTTAAGACCCGTCCTCTCATATACCAAGCCTTTGCTGACCTTAGAAGATAAACATGAGATCTCTTGTATACCGGTATTACTTCACCCTTTTTACTGCCTCTTCCCTTATTACGGAAAGTTCCACACTTACTGGTATCATCCTTGGGATAGATTATCTCATTTTGTCGGAGTTGTGATTCAATAGCATATATTGGATGGTTTTTGAAATCGTTCAAGCTATTTGGCATCCCTTCCGATAAATCTCGATTGTAAAATTCCTTGGACTCGAACACATCAATTTTATTGATGTTATCACGACGCAAGGATGAGTTAGAATATCTTAATAATTGTGTATACCAAAATTGATCTTCATCTGATCTGAAACCTATCCTTTTTTTAACTGTCCTGGCATTGAAGTATTGCGAATACCTTCTAGTAACGTCTTTAATGCCTCCGAGTTTATCATACGCTAGAACGTAAGTGGCTTGATTCGTTGGATCGGTATAAGGAGGTTCAAAACTCGATTTTCTTCTCATTGGAGGTTGTTCGATGATACCTTTTACCACAGGATCTATACTTACCCACTTGCTGTTATATTTGTTCCAAACCTCACACCAAAATACAGGGTAATCAGAATCCGGGAATGTATACTTTTGATTTTTCTGATTGTTTGTCTTTGAAGGTGAATCGTGTGCCACATTTGACCTCATTTTTAAAAGCATGTTTGCTTTGGAGTTATTTGTATTAGCTTTGCGTAGTCTTTCGAGTAAGCTGTCTTTTGAACTAGGAGGTGATTCCTTTTTTGGTTCTGGTGGTGGTGTCGACGATTCTATCGCAGGAAAAGAAGCTACCAGAGTATAATCAGGAGGCTGTAAAGAGAAAACCAAGCGACAATTCAATCCTATAGATCGTAATAAAGCAACAAAGCCTTGCGCCCCAAGATCTCTAGAACCAGTGAAATTACAGACTAACCTTTTGAATCGGTTGAAAGTTATATTATTATCAACATTGTCTTGTTTGATTGAAAGCTCATTCCAGTTTTTCCTAATTAACCCTTTTGATTTAACTCGAAATCTCTTAGAGTACATCTTTAAGATCATTTGGAGACCATCCAAAAACCGTCTTGATTTGACATTATCTAGAACATCAGCGTTATCTTGATCGAGTCTACTCATAATCTGGGGCGATACTAATCTTCTCAAGCTTACAAGTAATTGATAATCATTACACCACCTGTTTCGAATTACCCCATGACAAACCATTAAAACCAAGTATATCTTATGCATTAGTACTCTCTTGTCTCTTTCTTCTTTTGCAATTGGAGTGAACTTCTTTCTTTTAGGTCGTGACTTTTCTTCTTCCGTTTCTGGCTTCAAAGTAACAGTAATTGAATCTTGTGCACTTTCCGTAGGCTCTTCTTCAAAATTGAAATTATAAACTGGTTCGTTATCGTCTTCTTCTTCTGTTCCACCAGCTTCATTATCTATATCTCTAGATTGTTGCTGTTGAGCACTGTTCTCATCTTCCACATCAACATCTTCAAACTCATCTGAGTCCCAACTATCTGAAGCTTCTTGACTTGGTTCTTTATCGGAAATAACGATCACATCAGATTCTGGAGCCTTATTTCTCGATAGTTGCAGCTCTTCTGGTTCTAAAGCTGCAACAGCTCTCTTTCTTCGCTTTTTCGGTCTTCCATCTGTCCCATTTTCCTCGTGACGGTGCTGACGGAGTAATTCTTTATAGAAAGGATCCGACATTGACCTAGTAAACGCGTTGTCTCTATATCAAGCAAATGATGGATTTTTGCATTTGATATCTTGCTTAATAAATGCGCGATAGAACGAACAGAAAAAAAAATCAATATCATCGAGGAATTTTCAGAAAGCAGACCTTTTTAAGCCAATTCCATTCATGAAGTATTGAAATTCTTGTCTGTATCAGCCCAAAGCATGCTCATATAATGAAAACGTTCCTATCTAGCTCACTACGACAGCAGGGCTGGAAATACGGGTTCAAGGCTCGGCCGATATCCATCACTCAAATCAGGAAAAACCATGATGGGACCGATCTTAGCCAAATAAACTTAATGGAACGTACGAAGGATAGAATGCATCGAATATTGAAGTACGATATCACAAGACCGTATAAACGGTATGAGAGTACTCGGATCACATCCAAACCCACGGTAAGACACTTGTTTGTCAAACTCCAGATGGAAGAAGCTATTCATGAAAGAGTTGAAATATCGAATTCAGGACTCAAATCAAGGTTACACCCGGTGGACTGTTTAGAACCTTTGGTTTTCCATATTATGTTGCTACTTGAACGATTTAAGAAACCAAGTCATATTAATAAGTCAGAATTGGATTCTCAGCGAGTAAATGTGCAAGACTCGATTGATGTAGATCAATTCATTAGTGACGATCTAAAGATGAGGTTTGAAAGAGAAACAAATTCCATTTTGAAAGTCAGTATACAATCCATATTGGATTCAATTCATGCTTCTGGTAAGCAAATCGATGAAATCACGATGGAAGTATTCAGTATGGCATTATCTAGTTTTATCAAACTCTCAAAGATATTTTACCTCCAACAATTAACCAAAAGACAAAGGAACACCGTGCTTAATTCACAAATGCCTATTGATCTCAAATACTCAGTTGAGGATGATTTGCTCAGTTGGATGAAGTCGATTGGGGTTAATAACGTTTCAGCAAGTTGTCAAGCATTAACAAACCGGGCAGATATACCAGCATTCGTAACGTCCAATATCATCTTGAGAACCCCCTTATCGGCAAATGAATTGTATTCACAGCTTGATATTTGGTCAAATTTCATTTCGTCTATTCTCACATATTACTCGAAACAAGAAAATCATTTAAGAGATTGTTTGAATAATTTGATATTTTATTGTATTCATCATGATATTAGGAAAATGCCCGAAGTTTTACTTGAATTGCTGAATTTCGTTGATTCAAAAAAGTCCGCTTCGATAAGCATGAGCTTCTTATCACAAAAGATGGTCAATGATCTTATTTGGGAAATGTATTATAATTACTACAGATCAGCTAGAGCAGAGAAAGGACTGTTTGTCAGCAAAATAATTCAATCACAGGAAATATTGGTTAACCTATTGTCTCGAGTGGGAGATCAAAATGATAAGGTACTTTCCAAATTGAATTTAAAGGGATATATGGGCATTGTACTTGCAATTGAAAATGTTTCACTGGAAAAGGCAACCAAGCTTTTCCAAATGGCTGAGGAGAGATTTTTAGTTCCACAAACCATTAATCAAAACACTAATAAAGAACTTACGTGTTATAATTTCGTGAAAATAGCATTACTGAAATCAACCGATGATTTAATGTTTGCATTTAATATGGCTGTTCAAAGACATCCTAATTCTTCAAGCCTTTGGTTGGCTCTTATTCAAAAATTGATTGAATTTGATTTACTTACTGAAGAACGGTGTCAAAAAATCTTGAAACAGTTAGTTGATAAGAAAAATGATATTTTAATCACGAAAGATATGCTTTTACTCTTGTTGAGTTCCATATCTACTTCATCATCGCTATTTCGAATGATAGAAACAATATCAGAAGGGAGCACTAACCCAAAAGACTCTATCCTTTTCAGTGCACATTCCAAGATTCTTTTAGAAAAATATGTCACTCTCCTTTACAAATTACCAAAAAACACCCTTATTACTTTCCCATCTTTTTGGAGCACTGCTGACTCTACCATGGGATCTTCCCGCATCAAAAGCCTTGCAGCTGCAAGATATTTATACGATACATATTTCCCAATAAAGGGACCAAAAATAATCGGGATAATGTTAAATGGAGAAGCCAAACAAGATCCCTCGCAAGTGTATGATCTATACCAAAGAGATTTGTTTGAGAAAAACAACTTTCTTCCTGACGAGTCATGTATATCAGCATTATTAACTGCATCTTCTGCATCAACAAACCATCGACCCATTTTATGGGGTCAATTATACGCACCACAAGTTGCAATTCACGAATTTAAGAAACACGTTGTTTCTGACACCATCGACTTTACCGACTTGGACTCAGCCCATATATACCCGGGTAATCAGTTATGGCAGAAGTACATTGGTTTACTAAGTAAATTCGATTATATTTACGAATTAAGTGAATTGATCCAATGGTGGACTAAGATAAAGTTCACCCCGAACAAGAAAACGTTGTTTTCGCTTCTCCATTCGTTTCCTATAGAGTTTGCCGAACGATACATCATTCACTTCGAGAAAATTAAGAAGGACAGTGTATCCGAGATTACCCTTCCGTCATCAACCAACGGAGAACCGACCAAGCAACCTGAAACGTCTGGTGACTGGCCCTGGCCCACTTTGGCAGAATTCAGACACCATAGAAACAACAAACTGTAAATAGATTTCCATAGACCTTTAATACATAAGTTATTCTTTTTTGCAACAATTAAATAACCGAATATTCACATTTATAGTTCTGGTGTATGGGTGTTTTTTTGCTTCATTCGGAACCAACAGCCAATCACGTTTGAGAAATTCTCAACACCGAAACCGAGAACCCCAGGATTTCCTTCTGAAAAGATCAACTTTTCGTGAATTTACATATAAAAAAAACCAGATCTCTTTTCTGATTTTCATTTGTATTTATCTAGATCATCGATTACAATGTTGAGAGTTCCATCAGTTGCTAGACAATTTCAAGTTAGATCATTATCATCAACACCAAGTCTTTTAAAGGCTGCACACAGAATTGAAACCGATGCTTTCGGTGAAATCGAAGTGGATAATGCTAAATACTATGGTGCCCAAACTGCTAGATCCAAGTCTAATTTTAAAATTGGAGGACCAGCTGCTAGAATGCCAATTCCAATTGTTAGAGCATTTGGTATTTTGAAAAAATCTGCTGCAATTGTTAATGAAGGATATGGTTTAGATCCAAAGATTTCTAAAGCCATTCAACAAGCTGCTACTGAAGTTGCTGAAGGTAAATTGGACGACCATTTCCCATTGGTTGTTTTCCAAACCGGTTCTGGTACCCAATCTAATATGAATGCCAATGAAGTTATTTCAAATCGTGCCATTGAAATCTTAGGAGGAGAATTAGGATCTAAGAAACCAGTTCATCCAAATGATCACTGTAATATGTCCCAATCTTCAAATGATACCTTCCCAACTGTTATGCATATCGCTGCAGTTACTGAAATTTCCAATTCTTTAATTCCAGAATTAACTAAATTACGTGATGCTTTACAAGTCAAATCTGACGAATTTAATCACCTCATTAAAATTGGTAGAACTCATTTACAAGATGCTACTCCTTTAACTTTAGGTCAAGAATTTTCTGGTTATGTTCAACAATTAACCAACGGTATTGAAAGAGTTGAAAAAACTTTACCAAATTTACAATTATTAGCACAAGGTGGTACCGCTGTTGGTACTGGTTTAAATACTAGAAAAGGTTTTGACTCTAAAATTGCTGAAGAAGTTTCTAAATTAACTGGTTTACCATTTAAAACCGCTCCAAATAAATTTGAAGCTTTAGCTGCTCATGATGCTGTTGTTGAAGCTTCTGGTG
Organism: Hyphopichia burtonii NRRL Y-1933; assembly: GCF_001661395.1. Lineage (NCBI taxonomy): Eukaryota > Fungi > Ascomycota > Pichiomycetes > Serinales > Debaryomycetaceae > Hyphopichia > Hyphopichia burtonii. The sequence goes on from NW_017963732.1 coordinate 814,901, forward strand.
CTTTAAACACTGTTGCTGTTTCTTTATTCAAAATCGCTAATGATATCAGATACTTAGGTAGTGGTCCAAGATGTGGTTATGGTGAATTAAGTTTACCTGAAAACGAACCTGGTTCTTCTATTATGCCTGGTAAAGTTAACCCAACTCAAAATGAAGCTTTAACCATGGTTGCTGCTCAAGTTATGGGTAACCACACTGCCATTACCTTCTCTGGTGCCTCTGGTCAATTCGAATTAAATGTTTTCAAACCAGTCATGATTGCAAACTTATTATCTTCAATTAGATTAATTGCTGATGGTGCTGCTTCTTTCAGAGAACACTGTGTTGTTGGTATTAAAGCTAACGAAGCTAAAATCTCTCAAATCATGAATGAATCTTTAATGTTGGTTACTGCTTTAAACCCAAAGATTGGTTACGATAATGCTTCTAAAGTTGCTAAAAATGCTCATAAAAAGGGCTTGACTTTGAAACAATCCGCTTTAGAATTGGGTGTCATCAGCGAAGAAGACTTTGAATTCTGGGTCAGACCAGAAAACATGATTGGTCCAAAAGATTAATCAAATCAACTATTCAATTGCTTATTTATATAAGTATATAAAAAGAAAATAGAACAAATATAACGATATTTATGTATGTCACTTTGTTGACTCCGTACACCAGCACCCTCGATTTCCGTGTCTTAACCGAATTCAGAGGGAAAACAAGCGAAAACACTAATGGAAATTTATCAATTAGAGCCAATGATATCGCTATAGGAGATAGTCATCTGAAGCTCATATAAGGAATCGCATTATCTAATGGCACTTTCTAGTATCTTAGAACAGATTAAGAAGAAAGGTCAAATACAAAATAGACAACATCAAAATGGACACAACAATACTACTACGAATAACAATTCATTAAAGCCGTCATCAACAATTAATCGTAATATTCTGCCACCAAGAGAAGTCGATCCTGTTGTTGCTAGGTTGAAAGCTGCCAGAAAAGCTGAACGAGAGAAGAAGGAACAGGAAGCAAGAGAAAAGAAGGGACTTCCACCTAAAAAGGAAAAACCTACTAAACCCAGAAGCAAATCGGTACCTAAGAATGGGACGTCCAATCCAAAATCAATCCCACCTCCAACCCAGCCTATACGTAGACCACCTCCCAAAAAAATGAACTTTACCGAACTCATGAAGAAGGCATCACAGGTTGATCATAGCAAGTTGTCTATAGACATCAAATCCAAGTCCCCTGATGCTTCCTCAACTGCAAGGACCCCCAGGTCTCAAGATTCAAGCCGTGCTAAGAATAATGGCTCAATAAGGCGTGAAATGGCACCTTTGAAAGACTTGAGGGCTAAACCCGGTCTGCGGATTAATGGTAATCCCCAGTCACATAAATACAACTCTAAACCGCCTTCCTCGTCGGTTAGAGCATCACTGGCCCCGGCACCGACACTCCACAAAGCACCAGCTTCGCGAGCACCTATACCTGTTAGACAGCCATCGTCCAAATTACAGGAGAAGCTTAAGGGTAAAACCAAGAGTCCTAATTCAAGCCAAGTTGCCCGTCACAGTGGTGGGGGTAATGACTACGATGAAGAAGCGGAAGATGATGAAGAATTAGATTCGTTTATTGTCGACGATGAAGAAGAATACGAGGCAGAGGACGTGGGAGAAACGGATTATGATCGAGATGAGATCTGGGCAATGTTTAATAGAGGTAAAAAACGTAGTGATTTTGCAAGATACGACGATTACGATTCTGATGATATGGAAGCCACTGGTAATGAAATTTTCGAGGAGGAAATGAAATCAAAGAGAAGAGCAATGGCAGAAGATAAAAGAGAACTCGAGGAAGAACAAAGAAGAGCCGAATTAAAGAAAGCCAAAAGACAACGGTTGCAAAAGTAAGTTCTGTAACATATAAATACATTATTTATTTACTAATTAAATTTGTAATTGCAAAAANATTTGCTAGTGAAGGAGTAGACATTGATAATGAAAAAAAAAAAAAAACACCCAAAAAAAGCAGCGAACAAAAAAAAATTATATGAAAAATGAAAGAACCATCGCAAGACCAAAGGTTTACCAAGAGCAGATCAATGGACAAAGAGTTACTTTCGCGGCTTGATATTAATAGAGTAACGAAGGAAATAAGGAAGGACTCGCTTTCCGTTAAGAACCGGCTTCAATCGATCCTTTACGACTCCAAGTACATTGCATCACTAGAACTTGAAGATGTTCCATTGATACCTAATGAAAGATGTGGGTTGTGGTATGTCAGACCAGCCGCAAGGGCCGGATCATCGTATTTCAAGTCCACGGATGGACACACGAATAATTGGAATTTTTCATTTAGGAGGTTAAACTTACATTTGTTGACTATCTTGTCGCAATCACCAACAAAGAAGATTGCCATCATCGACTCTACCAGAAAGGGGAAACTCATGCCTGATGCGTTACTGAAAACCATACCTATATGGTGTGCGGTATTGACTTGTCTCTTGTACGAAGGTATTAGTGAGAATGAGGTAGCCGATGATCTTGATATGGATAGACAAGATCTCGCCGATTTAATGAAGAACAATTGGTTGAGAACTCCCGAGGAAATGGTAAGTAGAAATGAGCATAATGAAATTGTGAAACGGATACCAGGGTTCCTTAAGGAATTGAAAAGCTTGAAATTAGTGACCCAAGAGCAGTTGATTAATAAGTTGGGTTCTCAGAAACCAATTATACCTAGTTGGAAGTATCCCAAGAATACAGAAGAACCATTTTACTTTGGACAAAGTGCCAACGGGCATTTCATAATTGAGTGTATAACTGCATCTAAGAAGACTGGGAACTCTGGATCAAACGTAATGGTAAGACGTAATGATAAAGTCACTAGTTGGTTTTATGTACAAGGAGCTGCAGATGACCATGAGCTATGGGTTCCAAAAGATATGACCCATTTGGATGCCAATGGGTTCTGGGAAATGCTTACCGATGGGATCATCGATAAGGATACTGGATACATATACGATTGGATGAACGACCAAGAGGTGATCAGCCGAATGAAAACAATTGAAACCGCAACGATCGAAGAAGACTTGGACGTTCATTTAGTCAAAAATGAATACAATAATACCGGGATTTATTTTGGCAAAATTGCAAAAAATATCAGTGTCGAGACATTGCAACCATACAAGGTTTCGCAATTAGTAATTATGAGCGAGCATTATCAAATGAACGGAGAATCATCAAGAATCAAGTACCAATACTTTAAAATTGAATCTTCTAAGAAAGGATCCAAGAAATTAAGAGACGTCATACCCAAAGTGCTAAGTAACCTTGACTTAGACCAACCAGTGATGATTTTGTGTGATTCAGGTAAAGACATTTGTGTTGGCTTATTATTAGTTATACTAAGTATTAATTATAACACAAATTGGACAACACCAAAATCCGAATCGAATCATATTAATAAAGATGCCATCAAGCAGCATCTAGTTCAAATTAACGAGATCCACCAGGTGAACCCCAGTCGTAATACCTTGCAAAGTGTCAATAGTTTTGTTATGTGAAGTGATGTAAAGGGACTCTTCATAAGTTTTTTCACAACCATTTTGACAGATAACAGTATGGAACCATGAGATGGGCTTATATCTCCGACCATCAAAAAAGGTTTCGCACTTAAAGATAATGCTCCACGGATAAAGAAAAGAAAAAAATTAAGTACTTAAGAAGAGAAAATTTTCACTAATTTCCAGTTTTTAACATCAATATATATAGCCAGAATGTCAGTCACTAGAAGAATTCTTTGTTTACCAGGATATTTGCAAAACGGGAAAGTTTTTGCTGAAAAATCCTCTGGGATTAGAAAATTGCTCACCAAAAAATTGGGATTTGAATTAGATTATGTTGATCCACCAATCAAAATCAATACCAAGGAGGAATTACCGTTCAAATTGGGTGAAACCGAGGAAGAGCAAGCCAGTAAGTGGGATGCTATAGTCGAGCAAGATTTGAATAGATGTTGGTGGGTTCATAAGGATCCAGGTACTTATGAAGGATTTGATGAAGCATTAAATTATGTCATTGAACAGATTAAAACCAAAGGACCATACGATGGGATCATTGGGTTTTCCCAAGGTGCAGCCATGGCCGCCATTGTCACCAACAAAGTGAAAGAATTAGTGCCAAATCATGAACATTTCAAGATTGGGGTATTTTTTTCCGGATTTGTCTTTACTGAACCAGTTAACAGTGAAGACATAATGGTTAATTTAAACCATTCAATTGAAAATGTGAAAGAGTATCAAGAAAAAGTTAAAGTGGTGCCAGAATTCGTTGATAGATTCACTTTACCGAAATGTGAAACCAGAATCCTTAACATTTATGGATCTAGCGATAACACCGTTCCTGGCATCAGATCCGAATATCTTTCTACATTCTATCCACAAGAACAATTACAAGAGTTCAAGCACGAAGGGGGCCACTTTTTGCCCAACAAAAAGAACTTCCTCAACCCAATCATTGAAGTTTTCAAAGAAGTTTTCGATATAAAATCTAATTTATAGATTGTATATAGACGTAATAAATGGCCAGGACACCCAAACACCACCGTAATCACCGGCGTATGTCGCGCGCGTACCAGAAATCAATTGAATATAAAGAAAAAAAAGAAAAAGAAAAAAAAAAAAACCTACTGCTGAACGTAGGTCTGAACATTACTATGGCTGAACAAAAGTACGAAGGAGCCGATTTGTCGGACCTGTTTTCGAGAAGAGGAGACTCTGCGCCCACCGGTCAGCCGTCAAGTGTGTACGGAGAGGAGCAGCAACAACGACCAGCATGGATGAAACTGGAGAAGAATAAGCTCTACGATAAGTATGGAACCAAGCAAACCACCAGGGAAGATACCAGAGATGATCGGTATAGTAAATACGGGGTGCAAGATAACAAACGGGTTAGACGAGAGGAGGAAGAGGAGGAATTGAAACGACAAAAAATCGATTATCAAACATTTCAAAGCCGAATTGATAAAGAAAAAGATATTAATAGTATAGTGAGAAGTCACTATAATCAGCGAACCTATCAATCCAAATTACAAGGATCGCGAACCAAATCCCCCATATATAAATTGAGAAATTTCAATAACGCCATTAAATATATTATGTTGGGGAATTTTTTCCCAACTAAACGAGAAGCAGGACCCCGAACAGTACTTGATCTATGTTGTGGTAAAGGAGGAGATTTGAATAAGTGTGAATTTATATCAGTTGATCAATATATTGGGATAGACATATCCGATGCATCGATTAGTGAAGCTTTTAGCAGGTATCTGCAGAATCGGGCCAGATTTATACCGCAAAATGAAGAAAGTAAAAAGCAAAGAAATAGTAAAAAATATAATTTTGAAGCTTGTTTTGCTACTGGAGATTGTTTTACTAATAGCATTCCGGAGATCTTAGAGCCTAATTTCCCCGGAATAATAGAAAACATGTTCCCGGTTGACTGTGTTAGTATTCAATTTGCAATGCATTATGCATTTGAAACCGAAGAAAAAGTTAAAACCCTATTAAATAATATTACTAAATCACTAAAACCGGGAGGTACATTTGTGGGAACAATACCTTCTTCGGACTTTATCAAAGATAAAATATTGAAAAAAAATTTTATTGACGGGGAAACAGGTTGCAAATTTGGTAATAAATTGTATTCGGTTACATTTGAAAAGCCGCCACCTGCCGATGGTATTTTCAGGCCTCCATTCGGCAATAAATACGTGTATTATTTGAAGGATGCAATTGATGCGATTCCCGAATACGTGGTTCCCTTTGAATACTTTAGATCTTTATGTGAAGATTTTGGTTTAGTATTAAAGTATAAAAAGAATTTCATTGATATTTTCAATCAAGAAATCCCCAAGTATTTCAGTAAGTTGAATAAGAACTTAGTAGAAGGAATGAAGAGAAGTGATGGGAAATACGGCGCAGAAGGTGACGAAAAGGAAGCAGTTGGATTCTACATTGGTTTCGTATTCGAAAAACTTGGTTAAACCCTGAAAATAAGTAAATAAGATAAAGACAACAACCAAAACCAAAAAAAAATAATTAAAAAAAATAAATAAAAAAATAAATAAAAAATTAGATAATACTTTGTGCTTTAAAAATCTGTAAGGAAAAAAGAAACTTTATTCATATGCCCGAGGATAATATTTGAATATACGAAAGAAAAATAAAAGAAAATAAAATTTGTATTCATGCCGAAAAAACTATTTTTTAATGAAATGAAACTAAACTGAAATGAAATGAACTAAAAATAAGGAAGTTTGTTAAAAAATAAAAACCCAGTGCAAGTGAAGCTGTTTTCTCTTTTGTTAGGTCGGGGTTTTGTGTGCAGTTCGCTTTGTATGCATGAGAAGAGTGGCCTGCACACTGCGCGGAGTGATGAATCTATAAACAAAACGAAAAAGAAAAAAAAAAAGAACAAAAAACAAGCAAAAAAAAAAAAAAAAAAAAGAAAAAGAAAAAAGGCAATTTGTTCTTTTTGCTCCTTCGTTCCTTTTGTTTCTTTGTTCAATTTGTTCTTTGTTCAGTTTGTTCTTTTAACTCACTTTATTTATTGATTAGGCTGAGTTTAAAAAAATAAAGAGGAAAAAAGAACAAAACCCAGTATGTGACCAAATTATGGAATTAGAGTTTTAGTGTGTGATCAAACAAAGCACGGACGATGATGTTATAATAGGAATAGTATATGTAAGTGAATAGGTGTATATAATGAAACAAAGCAAAGATAAAATAATAATAAAATAAACTAAACTAGTTGATCTATAATTTCATTTATTATTTTAGTAAAAGAGAGAAACAAAAAAAAAAAAAAAAAAAAAAAAAAAAAAGTACTTGCTTATTTTAAATATACATAATTTTCCAAATATTTCATCTTTTGAGTTGTCTCTTTTTCTTCGTTCAAGCATGTCAGAAGATTTGGGACTGAAATCTTCGAGTGATTCAATAAAGTCAAATGAATCGGTTAAAAAACAAAAAGTAGATGATAAAACTTATAAAAATGTTTCGATAAAATCGATCTTAAATAATAAAGATGTCCCACTACATCATAAGAAAGATTTAAGTATTGATTCAAAATTTGAATCAATTTCTTTACAGCCACAGCAATATCAATACCTTCCTCCAGTACAATACCCTCAACCACCACACCCCCAACTTCAACAACCAAGCCGAACTGCATCTCCCGAAGAAAAACGAGGTCGTCGATTTCGTAGAAGATATAATCAAATTGTTCGTAAATATAACTGTTCTTATCCTGGTTGTTCCAAGAGTTATGGCTCTTTAAATCATTTAAATACTCATATAGTTACAAAAAAACACGGTCAAAGAAAATCAAAAGCTGATTTCACTCTTAATGATAATCAAAAATTAGAACATCACGGTAATTATTGGTCGGTCCCCAATAATTACTTACCTTATCAACCCCAACCTTACGTTGATAATAGAACCGGTTATGTCTATTATAATTATGATGATCCTTACTATTATCAACATCCACAACCAATTCCTCCAATGCAACCTATTCCTCCATTACAACATATGCAACAACAAGTACCTCCGGTACAGCATATACAACAACCACTACAGCAACCACTACAGCAACCACTACAGCAACCACTACAGCAACCACTACCGCAACCACTACCGCAACCCATTCCACAACCCATTCCACAACCCATTGCTCATCCACTTCCTCATCAAATGCCTCAACCAATTCCTCCAATTCAACTTAATCCATTACCCCCGGTTCTGGCTCCTCCGGTTCTGGCTCCTCCGGTTCTGGCTCCAGCTCTGGCTCCTCCATCTCAACCAGGACAACAGCCTTCGGCCACTACTTCTCCAAAACCATCTTCAAATTCCTCACCAAATCCTCCTCAATAGACTATAGATTACTTGTATTTTTAATTTTCGGGCTTTATTTTAATTCATCGGTTTTGCATTATTTATTCACCTTTTCTTTCATGTATATTCTGTAACATTAATGTATCTCAAACATATCTGTATTACTGTATATTACGCACCTCTTATATTTTAATTCCGCTTCACGGTTCGAGATTCAGTCTTCTGAGTCGGTCTACTTTATTTACTATTTACTCAATCTTCAATTTAACTATTAATCTCTTGCATTTACTGCAAAAAAAAATCTAATTCAACGTGACAGCTGGTTGACTTGTCGACGTTCCATTTGTTTAATCTGTCCGGGTTTGTTCAACCTTCGTCGTACCTTTCTCTAACTTATGAAACATCTTCTACCTCTCTACGCCTCCCCCTGTATTAGAGTTTTTGTGAGATGGTGGTCTTGCGATTTCTTTTTCTCAATTGTCCAAATTTGGCTTTTTAGAGCTTTTGCGCCGTTTCACCGTTTTTTATCACCTTTTTTGGTTTCTTTTGCAATTGGAGAACTCCGTAATAATACACCCGTACCTCGGTAAACCTCCGTACCTCTGTTGTACATCCGTGCACCACTCTTTTTTTTTTTTTTTTTTTTTTTTTTTGATTTTTCGATACTTCGATTTCGTGTGTGGTGAAAATAAAAATCAATCAAAGTTGATTCTTGATTAACCGCCCACCAAGAATGGGTAAAAAGAATAAAAAGACCTCCAATGGAGGGACTCAGAGTAAGTCAATTGGTTATAAGGGGCCCCCTGTGGCTGAAAGTGCTGGCACTGGGGGTACAACCGACGATCAGGCTACCGATCAGGCTACCGATATGATCGATCAGGCTACCGATATGATCGATCAGGCTACCGATCTAACTGCAGATCATACTGAAGGAGGTGAAGCTCACGAATCTGGAACCGCCAAAGATGAAGTTGAAGTTAGTAAAGACAATGGTGAAGTTAGCAAAGATAATGGTGAAGTTAGCAAAGATAATGGTGAAGTTAGCAAAGACAGTGAGCCTAGTATCAAAGACGCCGGTGAGCTTGAAAGTACCAAGGATACTGAATCTAATGTCATGGCCGGTGAATCTAAGACTGAGACTGGTAAAAATACTGAAAAGACCAATGATAAGACTGAAAAGACCGATGAAAAGACTGAGACTGGTGAACCTAATGGAGAGCCCCCGAAAACAAGAAAAAGACTCACTCTTCAAGAAAGATTGGCTCTTGCGGCCAAAGGTGGTAAAAAATCATCTACCAAATCTTCAGTCACGTCTCTCCCTCCTGAACCATCTACTCCAGTTGCATCCACTCCAGTTGCGTCCACTCCAGTTGCGTCCACGCCAGTTGCATCTCCAAGACCAGCTTCCCCTGCCAATCACGATGAACTAAGCTCACTAAAATCACAAAATAAAGAATTATTAGAAGAATTGAAAAAATTAAAGAGTCAAAATAACAATTCCTCAGATAAAAAAGATTTATTACTGAAAATATCTCAAAAAGATGAAACAATCTCTCAATTATTAAAAGAAGGTGAACAATTATCAATTAAAGAATTGAAATTAAATGATACTATCAAAAGTTTAAAACAATCTAATTTAAAACTTGAATCAAATTTGAAAATTTTCTCTGATAAAAATAATGAAGCTCAATTACAAATAAATGAATTGGACAATTTCTTGCATAAACATAAATTTAAATCAATAGATCAACTAATGGATTCCTATAATGAAAAGTTGAAAAATATAACTGATATGAATAATAAATTTGACCAGGAAAAATCTCTTAATTGGGAATCAAAATATAAAGAACAACAAAAATTATATGATAATGAATTAAGTGAAAAGAAAAAACTTTCAAAAGAGTTGAATGAACTTAATATTAAATTAGATATGATGAAGTCTCAATCAGTATTAGATTTAAATTCTAAAGATAATTTAATAAATAATTTGAAAAAAGAAATTAACCATTCAAAGGAAGAATCATTAAATGAAATATCAAGATTGGAAAGCAAATTAGAATTTTTCCGTATCGAAAATGAATCTTTCAATAATGATGCTACTAAAAATGATTCAAAGAATTCTGAAAATGGTAAAGTTATTGATTATGATGAATTTGCTAAATTATCAACAACTCATCATAATTTACAACAACAATATATTTCATCACAAGAAAATTGGAAACTAATTGAATCAAACTTGTTATCAAAAATTGATAATTTATCTGCATCATTAGATATTTTGAAAAAATCAAAATTAAAAATTTCAAATGATTTAAAAAAATTAACAAATAATTTAAATAACAAAGATGATGAATATAATGATTTATTGAAAAATTATGAAAGTTTGAATAAAGAAAATCAAGATTTAAAATTACAGTTAAATTTAAAAATTGAAGAAATTAAAGAGTCTCAAGAAAAATATGATAAATTTAAAGTAATTTTCAATAATGATCGAGAAAAATTAAATGTCAAGATTGATTCTTTAAATAATGAAATTCTTAAATTGAAGGAAGATTCAAGTCCAAGCATTACTATTGATGACCATACTCAATCTTTTGTGCGTCCTCTTCCTCAAATGAGAAGTTTAAATAATAGTGGTCTTCACATAAATATCGAACCTCCAACTAAATCTCAATTTAGAAATTCAAGTCCAAGCATAGACTCTCCTACCCAATCACCATCGTGGCAAGAAATAAGAGTTGGCGAATCTTCAACCACTCCTGCAATTAATAAGGATTTTTCAAGCGTATTCTTAAATGCATCTCATAATAATTCATCCTCTTCCTTACATGACAATAGCTCTAATCTCAACGATGACTATGACGATTCATTCTCTTCGCATTTGAAAAGTGGCAATCAAAGCATAAGTGGCTTGATGCCAAACTCTGGAAATAATAACATTCAATTAATAAGTAAAATGAGCTCTAATATTAGAAGACTTGAAATCGAATTGAATACACTAAAAGAAGAAAACTCAAAACTATCCTCGGAAAAAGAACAAGCCCAGCAGGAACTTTTAAAGAAATTGAAACTTACTGACGAAGTTGAAAACTTAAATGCAACTATTGACAATCTCAAGACCGAAATCGATAATAAATCAGCTAAAGAACTGACAATGTTACAATTAATCGGGGAAAAATCAGAACAAGTGGAAGAACTCAAAGCTGATGTTCTCGACTTGAAGGACCTATGCAGACAACAAGTCCAACAAATGATAGAATTACAAGAATCTAAATAGTTTATACATTTAATGCCACTCTTTCACTTATTCTTTGATTTTGCAATTTTGATACGCCAGTCGTGCGGAATCGAATCCCATCTCAAATAAACCAAAAAAAAAAAAAAAGTCTGTATGCACACCTACGAAATTTTTCAAAGCGAAGACCTTCATCGCTTTTTTCAAACATCTAACGTAACTACCATATTCGACCAGTTCTTTCGACGGAAAACATACAAAAGTATACTATGGAAAGTGTATATACTAGTGTTGATCCTACTGGGTCATTTTGTGCCAACATCATCTCGAAAAAGGGTAGAAATGAGGTGCAAATATTCCCTATCGACAAGACATCATCTGAAAATATCATTGTAAATGCATTAATCAAAAAATTTGAATTATCCTCTGATGATAGAATCCGTGATGTCACCTGGGTTTCTGCTGAACGCACAAGCAAATCTGATTCTAAACGAGGTACCAAGAGATCCAAATCTGAAGAAAAAATTGATACTAATGATACAAATGAATCAATTAATTTGATTATACTAATAGAAAGCGGTGATCTCCTTGTATTTTCTCCATTTAAAGATGAAGTGGTTGAAAGAATTTCCAACGAAACTAAATTAAAGGCTTTGACCGGTTCTTTGAAACAACAGTCTATCGTTGGTATCAAGGAAGATAATGAACTTCTTGAGATCAATTTGAGTAATAATAAAACTAAGACATATAAGTTTAAAAAGAGTGGTGAGGATATTCAAACTTTAAAGTCAATAAAGTATAAAGGAAATGGATCAACTAGTAAGTCACAATACATTCTTTTGGGCTCTCAAAATTTATTTTTAATTGATACTTCGAGATCGAAAAAGTCTTTAGTAAGTGAATTTCCCAAATTTGAAGAACTGAAAAGGATTAAGAATATACAGCAATCAAAAATTCAAAATGATATCGTATTTGTTTCAAGAGATGATTGTGATTTAATTTATTTATATAATTTAAGTACTCCTGAATCTTATAGTACCTTCAAAACTTCAAGTTCCAAAATATTTAATATTCAAACTATCGCTTCAAATGAAGCAGAAGCATTAATGGCACTTACTGAAGATGGTATAGAAATTTTTAATATTGACTTTGAAACTCAACACTTAGAACAAAAACCAATTGGTCTTATTAAAACTGACTTTCATGACTCTGATGCTTCGATTTTATTCAAAAATTTATTTACTAAGGCCAATGAACAACTTATTGGTATATGGCATGATAGAAATCAGCCTCATTTTTCAATTATTGATTGGCTGTTAAAAGATATTGGTGAAAGGATTATTGCAATTGATTATAGTGAAATAAATGATTTAGAAATTGATAATAATGAAGATGATCAACCTAATATTTTACTTCCAGATCAAGTTGAAGTTGTCAATATATCTTTCAATGAATTATCTAAACAATTGAGTGGTTTGCTAATTGAAAGAAATTCCAATACCGAAGAGATTATAAAATTATGTGAATCAAATAATGATGAAACAAATATTAAAGAAACCATCCGTTCATTTGCAACTTTACCAAATTCATCATTACTCACAAACAATTTATTTGATATATTAAGTCATAAAATCTCTAAAGATTTTACCACTAAAAGCTCGTTATCCATTTGGCTTAAGTGGCTTTTAACCGTACAAGGTGGGTTTATCTCTAAACAAGCAGAACAACATGGAAATTTAAAATCTTTGCAATCTGGATTAGAAAAAGGTATGAAATTATTACCTCGTTTGTTAGCATTACAAGGTCGTTTACAACTTTTAAAGTCACAAGCTGATTTAAGAAGTAATATGCATATTGATGATGATGATGATGATGAAAATCAAGATGATGAAAATCAGACCTTCAATGAAAGCTTTGCCAACCAAACTACTCTTGCGGAAGAGTCAATCGTTTATGCTAATGGTGAAAACGATGATTTCGAAGAAAATGAAACGTTTGATGCTGGTGATGCCGAATTGGTTGAAGAAGAAGAAGAAGAGGATGATCAGTAGTTTGCAATAACTAGTAAATAGACTAATACTAAAAATAATTTAATGTATACTTCTACTGTAAATGATATTTATTGTATTCTTATAAGCTAAGAAGTCGACTAGTAGCGCTTCTTCCGTAGAGTTTTTGAAATAGTGACAAATCCTTCTAATGTGAGTTGATAGCCTAAGATTCTTCAAAATGGTGATATGAACTGATATCTCACTTACCTCCCAAACTTGTACCTGGGGTCCTTGCAATAAGGATTTGCTTCCTTTTCTTCGTTTTGACTACATTCTTACCTACTTTCTCTTTGGCTGATTTCTTACGAAAGGCGCAATGTTGATTATTTTTGCGCTTTTCGCAGCCGAAGCAGAGTATTTTTTTTGATTTTAGTTGCAAACATAAACTTACCACAAATGACAAGAGTCTTTAAATACCAAATTCAACTAGATCATCTTCAGAGTCAGAACTCATTCAAGTCAAAACATGAATTCAAAGTACTATGCTAAGATCTTGAAAAGTCAAGGTGACGAACTTAATGAGTATGATGACAACATCCCACCCGAGAAATTGATGGAGATCTTTCTTTCTGACAACATTGTTTACGTCAACTACATTCCTCCTGATGTTATGAAAGAAAGGTATCGGAACCAATGGTATGATGGTAATCAGTTAAATGACCATAGATTAGTCTATGTCAGTTCTATTTCAATCGCCGGATATACTTCTTCAGAAAGAATTGAGTTTATCAAAGAGCACGAATTATTGCGAAACAAGTACTCTTGTGAACGGTTGAAATACATCAACAGTGTCACACCTAAATTGTTGGAAATGATGATTCCCGAGGAAAGGTATGAGATCAAGTCCAAATTAATAAGCCGGATAGAGACCTCAGACGAGATTGATTTACCACTTCTTGCCAATACGGCATTCCCATTTTTTACTATTCAATTGGCGCTTGAGTTCGAAAGCATTGGCATAAATACATTTCTGAGTGTCCATGGCTCTATATCTAACAGCAGGTTATCTAACTTTGTGTTTTCTTTTGAAACTGAATTAACTGATCAAAGTTTGAACAAATTAAAAACGTTCCAGCGGTGTTTTAGAGCAGCCGTGTTGAATTTAGATGAAAGGAACTGTCAAAAAGCGTGGAGGAAGATTCTCCTGACCCTTTCATTAAAGCCTTCTTGGTCCCTACCAGTAAATGAAGCCGGATGTCTTGAACTTTTTCAAAATTACATTGGACGTCCAACCACCGACTTTCTTTCTGTTGCAGGTCATCATATCATGCCCCGTACACATCACAGGACTAGTGACAGCCAGTTTAGTGGCAGCATTCGACTGTCGGAAGTCAGCGGTATACCGGACATACTTTATTGCAAGAAAAACGTCCCTTTAGTAGCTGTTGGACTCCAGGGTCCTGGTTTTAGTGACTTGATCAAAGATGGAATTGATGACTCGAGCGACGCTTTTAAGTCAATCATCAGGCAAGTAGGTAGGTACTTCATCGCTTGTAATACTACTCGTGCGATAGTAACTAATTTCCACCACTCCCTTTTCATAGAAATTGGTGAGCTATCAAAAGAGCTTACGGCTGAAACTGAAGTAGTGATCCCGCTTCGCTACAGATCATTCACTTTGAGCAGTCTGGGTATAACGGTGCAAGCAGCATTCTTAGCTTGGCTCTTCTTTGAATCCGCCGAAGAAGAAAAGCTTCACGCAGAAAGACAAAAGCAAACTGTCAGTGCTTTTATAAAAGCTGTGAGAAAGGATATTGACAATAAGTCACATAGTGCTGGAATCGGGAAATCACTTGCCAGAGAAAGTAATGCTAATAGTAATATTAACCCCCAAAAGAGCAATTCTCATGTCGAAGGTAAATGTGAATCGTGGACTGGATTTGAAGTATTACAAGGACAAGGACACCGGAGTCATGTCTATAAGTTCCAAGTGGGCTTACTTTGCAAATTTTTCCCATATTTCAATGAAGTCCTCACAGGCTTGAACCAAGACGATCTGGTGGTCATGAAGCTTTTCATTCCGGATGTTGTTGCTAGACTCGATGGGTGGCCGAATCCAACCATGAAGGAGATCAATATTTGTATTCAAGATTTCCTCAAAGAAGCATCCTGTTATGAACTGATTGCAAAACACAATGCATCTGCTGAAGAGAAAATCCACACTCCTAGTCTTTATTACTATGGAGCATTCCGCATGAATGTCCAGGACCTGGACCCTATCGAGGGATTCTACTTATTATTATCGTACATCGAGGAAGATGAAACCAAAATCACCAAGTCAATGGTTGAAAATGGATGCAGACAACTCGAAATGATGGGGGATATTGGGATCCAGCATCACGATATTGCAAATAGAAACTGCAAAGTTGCCGATGGCAATATTGTATTTTTGGACTTCTCTCATGCTAAGAACCGGGAGCCCAAATACGATAACTCTGACGATATTCATGATCTTAAATATATTTTTAGGAAGAAAGCGGTGGTGACGATTGATCAACATTATTTCTTTGGGCAACTCCCAGGGGTGCAAAACCTGATACAAAATAATATATATTCGATGTATTAATACACATATTAACTGTTAAACAGGTGAAGTAATGTGTGCACGTAAGTAATTTCCCATTTAAGAAGATTAGTTTATATGTGTATTATTGTTAGTATGATAAGGGCCAAAAAAAGTAGTATCAAGGTTTTTCATGAAAAGCTGCAAAAAGTTGCAAATTTCCTATACTCTCCACCTAAGTAACAGCTTCTACGAGACAAAACTACATGTATGAAACCTGGACGATAAGGCCCAGACTGCCAAAGAAGGTACTAGATTCGATGCTTAAACTGTTTTAGGGCCAGAGTCCGCTCTATATGGCTACTCAACAGATATAAGTCGCAAAACACAGTTGTATTACACACAGGCAAACCAAGCATATACAGATTAATATGGAATGGTGGTGGATTAATTTATTTATTAAGTCAATCTTTAATTTTTTCTTAAAAGGAAGTGTAAACTATTACAACTAAATTGAACAATGAAAACATAATAGGGGATATATAGCATAAAGCGTTTCCTCGAAGAGTATATCTATAGTTCTACAGGGGGACATTAGACCAGCAAAATATTTATTCAACGAATAATGATAGGCAGAACCGGGCAGAAAACCAACACGGGAAAAGTTACTTCCACTGTCTGGATTAGACAACGGATCCAAGAAGATATATGTGCCAATTTTTCTTTAAGAATGTATCCAACTAAATATAAATTTAATATAGATTTAAAACCTTTGCAATTTGATCCAAAAATACACAATAATGGAATGATAAATGAAGATGGAGTTTTGACTTTATATGGCGATAAGAAATAGATCTGTTTTAGTGAGCCAACAAGTAAGGACCCCAGGAGAGGCCGATGAAGATCGTCGAAAATCAATAAAACATTTAATTAGGTAAAGGTATCTATTTATCTTGGGAATCGAATTAATGGTTAATTATAAGGAAGCATTTGTTGATATGGGAGGTGGAGGATTTTAGTTATCATCCTCAGATCACCCATATATTCATCGGGATTATCCTCATAGTGGGCATCCTCGATTTCGTCCCTGAAATCTTCATCAGAAAAATCCAAAATTGAGTCGGGGTTTGAGTTGGAAAATCAGTTGAAAGAGGCGATGGATGGGAAAGTTTTTGAAGTAAATGGTTTAGTAAAAATTTTAGTTATAGATTTAGTGGAGTTTTTGTTGATATTTTGGGAATTTTATTTTTGAAGCTTGCAGGTGAAGGTTTTGGAAGGAGAAAGTGGATTAAATCTGTGATTTTGGATGGACTCTCTTTTTTTAGGTGTCTGAGGAGTTTAATGTACGAGTTGATTCTCCTTGAGGGTTTCTAATATGATAACTTTGGGTAGTTTCTTCAGCATCTTCATCAGAGAACGCAGAAGGACAAAAAAACGGTTGCTGATTTGGTAGAAAATGAGTTGTTGTTGTTTCCTCCTCTCTTATTGGAGCTAGTTTTTTTGGGATTTGAAAATCATTTGAGGTTTTGGTTGTTTAGACTTCAAGTGATTGCCCTTCCTGGGACAATTTGGTCCAATATGACCTGGTTGGAAACATCTGTGGCACTTTTGTTTGAGACAAGTATCTCTTGAGTGTTCTAACAGGCTGCAGAAACTGCAATGGTGCATTTTGGATTTAATCACAAATTTACCAGTTTGATTGTTTTTGTTCCATGATTTGGCTGGCAAATCATTCAGTTCGAGGTATATGATGCCATACGAAACGATGTGGGAAAAATCAGAGTGGGTGAAATTGTTGATAGCAATGGGTTTCGTTTCCAATATGGAAAAAGTTGGGCGGATATCCATGTTTGCAATGATATTGTTGAGGAAAGTATTTGGCCGAATATTTGGAGAGGTGGTGATCTGAAAAAGAACACTCTTTTTGGCGTTGAGTTGGATTGTGAAACTGTAATCACACTTTTTGATTCTTTTATCAGTTTTTGAAGAACCATTATTCAATTTTGGAAGGTTAATAGTTAAGCCATTATAATGTTGGATTTGATCTTGTTGTTGTTGATATTCCGTGGGAAAATCGCCTTCTAAAGCTTTGTTCTTGGGGTTTGCCTTATAAGAGTCACGGGAAGTGCAACAATAACGAACAGACCATTGTTGAGTGTCTTTGGCTCTAAAGATTACTTGCTTAATCTCGGAGATGTTTAAACAAAAAATGATTTCTCTGTTAAAACGAGCTCTTATCTTGAAAAGTTCGGTTTGAGCTTCTTTGAGTTTTTGTAAGGCTTCATTGTAATCACTGGAAACATTTGGAGCAGATTGCTTTGGTTGATTACCTAATTGACCACGAAAAATCCTGACCCCGGATTGAAGTTGGTGAACCAAAGTAAGCTGTTTTTCAACAGCTCTTTTCATATCTTCCAACTGTTGATGTTTGATTTCCATTTCCTTTTCATGGGCGTTTAATAGAGCCGAAGTGACTTCAGCTGGGTCCGCATTATGAGGGAAATTTGGAGGGGGATCAAAAGCAAATTCCCCATTTAATTCTAAAGAATCACGAGTCAAATATCGATAGATAACTGAGGTCGGAAGAGATTTTAATCCCTGATATTCTTGCCATCTATTTTTCTTAGAAGCAAATCTCTCCAAAAAATAGCGAGAGATTTTGAATTCAAAATCGAATTGTTCAACCAACTTTGGATACTTTTCATGGAAATTGACAATCTCTGAAGTGATTTCTTTGGTTGAAGAGAATCTATAAATGACTTCAAATATCTCTTTATCTAAATCTTTTGGGTCTTTGTTTTCAGTGGATAAACTGATCCAGGGATAACGACTGCGAGCGAATCTAAGGCGTTGCAAGTATTCCGAACCATGTTGAGTGGCATGGTTGTCTTCAAACGAAGTATTGTCTTTTGAATATTGTTTTGTTTGGCTCGAGGATGCAACATCACTCCAAAGTGGTCCCTGTTGTTCCACAGCAGAGACAGGGGAAGTTTTATATGGACTTTTCAAATTGTCTAGAACAACAATGCCATTTTCTTGCCTTGTTTTAGTTTCTTCTTGTAAAACTAAACTAGAGGATGAAGATTTAGCTTCTTCTGGAGAATCATATAAACCCTCGGAAAAGGAGTAAGTGATATCCGAGGTAGTAGTGTGATTACCGTAAGTTGATTTGATAACTAACGAATTAATGTTGTTAGTGGCCAGTTTTGGAGGCGACGTATCAAACCCAGGATAGTCACTCAGATCTGAAGTGTCCATAGGATTGTTGCCTGGTTCAGGGCAGTCATTTTGAGCCTCGAAGGAGTTGATTTGAGTAGGTTTTGGTGAAGAATTCTCAATGGGTTGTTGAGGGACGGTTTCACGATCATCAAGAACCATAGGGCTTCCTGGATCGATGTTTGGCTCAGGATCAACTTTGGAAGGTGAAGCGTACTTGGTAGAATCGATGGCAGTGAACTGAGTTGAATTTAAAGAATTGTTTGGGTCAGTAGTTGACATAATAAGTTTTTTTTTTTCTTTTTTTTTTCTTACGTATATCACTATATATCTAATAGTTATTCACTATTATATACCTGGAATGGGAAACACTATGTTTATTCGAGATGTTTGAGGTGGTGTGAGTGGTAGAGTCGATGGTGGTTCTTGGTGTGAGTTCCCAAGGAACTACTTAGTTTACTTTATAGATTGAGTGCCGAAATATCATAAGATACCAATTTTTTCGCAGCCTTTCTGCGTAACGCAGGAAGTCTTTCTGACTCCTGCTTCTGCGATAGTCGAAAGTCCTGAACTTTTAAAAGGATCAGGTGGTATATATTAATAGTTCGGATTTGCTTGGTGTCCAGAGAAGCGTTGGCGATAAAAAGAGACCAAGTTCTGTCAGGGACATTTTGTGTCGAAGGATACTGGCAGTAAGCCCAAATGAGATAAGTTGCACGGCACTCTAGATAGACATGGGTGAGAAACTCGTCTGGAATAAGGTCCCGGGAAAATCTGGGATCTACCTGGCGACCGCAAAACAGGCATTGGGGCTTGTTCACAAATGTCCATAGTTTAAGACCTAGGTTGAAGATATGGATGTGACGTCGAGAGAGAAATAGAAGGTCTTGATATGTTTCCAAAACTTTTTCCATTTGTCTGCCGAGCAAGAAGCAAGAGCTGTGAGCTGTTTAGACCCAAGTTCCGCGTCTTTGTCTTTATATTTGGTGATTTGGTGCTTATAGCTGGTCTTTTGAAAAAAATCCGGTTTAATCGTAGGAAGATTTGTAAAAGAGGTATCTGGCAATGGTTGCGTCATGGGTGCGTTGTATTCTTCCCAAATGTATTCAGTTGGAGGTAGACGATTGAAGTTATCTTTGAGGTGTGGCTTGATGAGTGTTTCCCAGGCCTTGACATATCGTTGTTCTGTCTTAGTGAAGTCTGGGGAGGTGATAATGGGGTTTTGAAAATAAATTCGGTAGGTGACGTGGAAACCCAAGAGAAGAACATACCACGGGACCGTTTTAATGGTCAAAGGAGTGACTATTGTTTGGCCATATAGCTTATTCACGTAGGTTTGAATCTTGTGCCTGAAAAAGATGTAGTGGTCGTTGTTGTAGTTGGTTAAAATATTATAAATGTATTTAGCCCGTCTACCCTGTAATTGATCTTGGAGTTCTAGGAGGCCAAAACCTCCGTAGATGATAGGTTTTGGTCCTTTTCTTACAAGAATACAAATAAATTTGGATGAAAGTGACCACCTTATATTCATCAAAGACGCTAACGAAGTTCGACTTTTGGCAAGAGTAGTTTAGTGGTAAAATCCAACGTTCCCATTGTTGGGCCCCGGGTTCGATTCCCGGTTCTTGCATGAGTCTAATTTTTTTTTTTTCCATCCGTTAAGCCTTGCTTAAACAACTCCCAAGATCGAGCCTCCCCTTACTAACCGTGCCTCCCCGACCAAGTACCAGTGCTTAACTATAACAATCTAGCATTGAGGTCCAAAGGAATCAGATTCTGTCGTTAATGTCTTTTTGGTGCGAGCTGCAAATGTGCAGGAATTTTGAAGCTGGAAAAAAAAAATTTAGTCAATGAAGAGATTTAAAAAAGTTTTCAGGATTGACTTTATAGTGATTGTATGGTATCAACCACCACGAAAGTTGGAGATTTGTTAGAGGATCCACTTCCAAGGTATCTAGAGATAGTTCTGCTGGTTTGGAAAGACTTTGTACGTGTCATAAAGACTAAATTGTTATCATGGATGCTCAATTCTTATTGCAATGTTTCTCTGCAACTCTACAAGCAGATCAATCGGTTAGAACACAAGCCGAAGCAGAGCTTCGTCGTTTAGTGATTACTCCTGGTTTTCTTGGAGGGTGTCTTGATATAATTGCGTCGACTGGAGAAGGAATTGATCCAGCAATTAGAAAAGCAGCTGCAGTATTTTTCAAGAATCGAGTTATTAAGAATTGGTCTCAGAATAGTCCAAATAAGATAGATGAAGATGAGAAACCAGTGATTAAAGATAGAATATTACCGGTTTTAGTTGCCAGTGATTATAATACTAAACAACAATTGATTCCAGTTTTGAGAGTTTTAGTGAGTAATGAATATCCAAAGAATTGGGATAATATTTTAATGACTACTTGTGACTTATTGAAACAAGTTCCTAACAATTCGATGAAGGATGAAGAATTTTCTCATTTATATACTGGATTATTATGTTTTACTGAAATTTTAAGAAAATTTAGATGGGTTACTAATGAAGATAGACAAGAATTGGATCCAATAATTATTCAAGTTTTCCCTCATTTACTTGATATTGGGAATTCAATTCTTGCTCATCATGAAAATATTACTGAATTTACTTCAGAAATATTAAAATTAATTTTAAAAGCTTATAAATTTGTTACTTATTATGATTTACCTCACCCTTTACAAACAAGAGAATTGTTAACTAGTTGGGCTGAATTTCATTGTTCAATTACTAATATGTCTCCTCCGGAATATGTTACTAATTCTAATGCTAGTGAACAAGAAAAAAATTTCTTACAAATTTCAAAATGTTATAAATGGTCAGTTGCAAATTTAAATAGACTTTTCACTAGGTATTCATCTAAAAGTTTATCAAGAAATTTTAATTATAAAGATTTTTATAATATGTTTCTAGATGATTTCATTCCTCAAATACTTAATACTTATTTATCAATTATTGAACAATGGTGTCATAATCAAAGGTGGTTGTCTTCTTCAAATCTTTATCATCTTTTACAATTTTTAAGTCATGGTGTAACTCAAAAAAAGACTTGGCTTCTTATCAAACCCTATTTTGAAAATTTGGTTTCTCATTTAATTTATCCTTTATTATGTCCTTCTGATCATATCTTAGAAATTTTTGAGAATGATCCTCATGAATATATTCATTCAAATTTTGATATTTATGATGGTTTAGACACTCCAGATGCTGCTGCTTTAGGCTTATTGGTTACTTTTGTTGATAAGCGTAGAAATACAACTTTGGAACCAATTATTACTTTTGCATATAAACAATTGAGTAGTTTACAAGAACAACCAGAAACTTTGGAAATTGCTAAAAAGAAAGATGGTGCTTTAAAATTAATTGGTGGAATCTCTCATTATGTGGTTATTCCTTCATCTCCTTATTATTCCCAAATGGAACCATTTTTAACTAATTTAGTTTTTCCGAATTTAACTTCAAAATTCGATTTTTTAAAAGCAGAAACTTTAGATATTTGCTCAAAATTCTCTGATTTAGAATTAAAAGATAATGAAAGTTTATCAATTTTATTTCATGGTATATTGAATAATTTTAACACGGATGAAAATTCAAGTTTACCAGTTAATTTACAATGTGCATTAGCTATTCAAGCTTATTTAGGATTACCTCAATTTCAAGAAGTTTTATCTACCATAATTTTACCAACAATGTCTAAATTATTAGAACTTTCCAATGAACTTGATAATGATGCAATTTCTGCAGTTATGCAAGAATGTGTTGAAAATTTTTCAGAACAATTACAACCTTTTGGTGTGGATTTAATGACTAAACTAGTTGAGCAATTTATGAGATTAGCTTATGAAATTAATGAAGCATCAAAAGTCGATATTGACGATTTTAATGGTGACTACGAAGATCAATCAGAAAAAGTCATGGCAGCTATTGGATTTTTAAATACTATGATCACAGTTCTACTTTCTTTCGAGAATTCAAAAGAAATTTGTACTAAATTAGAAGAAGTTTTTTCACCAGCCATTGAATTTGTTTTAGTTAATAGACTTGATGATTTCTTAGCAGAAGTATGCGAATTGATGGAGAATTCTACTTTCTTAGTCAGATATACAACACCAATAATGTGGAAAGATTTTGGCTTCCTTTGTGAAACCTTTGAAGATGGTATTGCATTGATGTACGTTGAAGAAATTACTCAATGCTTACAGAACTTCTTGATTTTTGGTCAAGATGAACTCATAAAAAACCCTCAATTGCAATCAAATTTTTTCAATATAATTAAGATAATACTTGCTAGTGAATCGAATGCCATTGGTCTTAATGATATTATCTTTGCTGCTGAATTAGCTCAAACTTTTATTTTATCGTTGCAAAATTACGGATCCGATTTCATCCAACCTATCATTACCAGTTTCTTACAAGTTGCTAAATCAGTGAATAATGAAGAGCAGCTCGTTAGAAACACTTCCTTTGACGTAAACATAAATAACATCATTGTTGGTGCATTAACATACGAACCAACTTTAACATTGAGTGTTTTACAGGAACGTGAAATGTTGAATAATTTTTTCAGAAGATGGTTCACTTTAATTCCAATGCTTAAAAGAGTTTTCGACTTGAAATTATCAATTATGGGTTTAATAAGCTTAATCAGTAACCCAAATGCATTCAACAGTTTAGACCAATCAATTGTTGAGCATTTAGGAACCAGTCTTGTTGCATTATTTAGTGAACTCCCAAATGCCCTTGAATCATTTGCAAAGAAACGTCAAACTTTCTCATATACCGACTTTTCCTCGAGCCAAGATTATTACCAAAATTGGGATGATGAGGATGAATTATCAGCAGAAGCGGTTTCCGAATACCTTGCTTCAGAAGATAGTGTCGATAAAGATGAAAACTCAACCCAAGCATACATGAATTTCTTACTGGAGGAAAACTCTAAGTTGAAAAATTCTGGCTTTTATGATGAAGATGAAGAACAAATCGTTGAGGATCCTTTAGTTACTACCCCGTTAGATAATATTGACGCATTTCAAATCTTTCGTGAATTTGGTGGATCTTTACAAGCCAATAATCCAAAAACCTATACATTGGTCTTTGGTACCCTTAACGATTCTCAACAGAACGTGATTAGACAAATTTTCGATAATCAACACGAATAAACTACTTCTTAATCTTTTTGATTTTCTTCATTTCGCATCCATCAAATTTGTGATACTCATATATAATACCCTCTTTTAGTTATTTCTGTTCCTTTATATGTAACTTTATTATATTTGAACGAGAAGTTTATAATTCTGTAAATTGATAACACCTTTCAATATCAATTAATCGCTTTAATTAAATACCATCATCATATAATCAACTTTTTAGGCTTTAAAATGGCTGCAAAAGTTTTCAGTCATCAATACAAGTTGATCAGTGTTATGAGCTTTTGGTATCTTTAGTTCACATTCACTGCCGTTTCTTCTCCAAATGCTCGAATTGGGTTTGTTTTCCTAGATAAATAGCAAGTCCGGCGAGGGATTTGTTTCTGCAAAATAAATTATAAAAAATTACAAAATATGTAAATATAAAATATAAAAATTTTTAGTAGCATAAATGATTTTTAATCTTGAGAATGTTCACCCAAAGTTAATAATGGTAGCCATAACGTTAAAAATAAAAGGCAAGACAAGAAATACTTTTAGGTTTTTAATAAGTCATTCTTAGGTAGCTCGTTCCTTCCTTTAAATATTTTATTCTAGTCATTTTGGGGAACAAGATGGGTAACTTTAAATTTGAATTGAGCTCACTCAACAATGAAAGCATGTGTGAAGTTATACGTGACTAACCACATTAGTAGCACATAACCGCATGGTCCAATACTGTTCATTTTATTTACAGCATATAAATCCCTATTTTATGTGATTTGTACCCCCTTACACTAAAATTTATTCTTAATTGTCAGCTTCAATTAAAAAAGACCTTCCTCAAAACAATATCATCTTTTTTTGGCTATAACAGAGGATATGCTGGTTATTTAAAATGACTATTCAAGCTAGAATACCTCAGGTCTATTAAGAGACAATAATGGTCAAACTAATTTTGACTGGCATGCCATTTGTACCAGAAACGTGAACATAATTTTAAACCAGTAAATTAAAGCACTCTTACATCCTGGCCCATAGTAATTCCTAGAAGATTAAAAAAAAAAAAAAAAAATCTTTTGGAACAACTAATTTAAACTGGACGTGAATTATAAGTTTCATTTTTAACAATATTCTAAAAACACTTAAAAAGTAGGATTATTGAGATCACTATTTCATGACTGAGGATCGAAAAGCGCCCAAAATCTAGTTCTCCGAGGTTTTCATTATGTTAGCAAACCAAACAATATACAAATTTATATTGCTTAAAAACGCTCAATTTACAAAAATTTCATAAAACAGGTCCCTTGGCCCAGTTGGTTAAGGCGTGGTGCTAATAACGCCAAGATCAGCAGTTCGATCCTGCTAGGGACCATTTTTTTGCAAATTAATCTCTTTAACATCCACCACACAAGTTTCTGGTTCTTCTATATATTGATTTCGTTCTTCATTTTGTCGTGAATAACTTCTTTTCACTATTGAAAAAAAAAATAGTTCAGGATTTCATATGACCAGACTACTCAAAGCGAATAACTTGTAACCCACCGGAATCTCCACTTTAGCCTGATTATCTGTAGAATCTTTTAATTGACTTACTTTGGTTTCGTCAATTTCTATGAAAAGTGAGTGATGGAGATTAGTTATTGCCACACGAGTAGTATGACAACCCAGGAGGTATCTGCCTACTTGCTTTATGATTGACTTAAAAGCCGTACTTGATTCATTAATTTTTCGGCCAACTTGTTAAAACGGACGCTTGACTTCAACAGCTACTAAAGGGATATTGTTCTTGCAATAAAGCAAGTCCTGTGTACCGCTGATATCCGACAGTCCAACACTGTCACTTGGCTGGCTATTAGTAGTCTTTTTATGTGTGCGGAGGTATACCCCTTTGGTTTAACTAACGCGCCCTCGTTTTGCAGCCATATCTTGATAAATTCATGGTTGTATATCTTGACGATATTTACTCTAAAACCATTAAAGAACATGCCAAACGTCTCAGATTAGCTCTTAATCTTTTTAGAAAGAATAGTCTAATTGCTGGAAAGAATAAATGTCAATTTTTCTTATATAAATTAATGAAAGGAATAGTGGTCGGAGTTCTGGAAGTATATATAACCAGTTACTAATCATAGTTTATCGGGTTGTGTGGGTAGATCAGACCTCTATCGTCCTCAAGTATGTACGAAATAAATACCTGTACCAGACTGGACGACCATAACACACGCAGTTAGCTATTAGTCAGATACATACTAATAACGATTAGTGGTGGATTAATTTACTAATTAGATTAATCTTTTAGCTGTTATTAAAGAGAGAATAACTTTATTACAATTAATGCTAATATAGTAAAAGCCATAAGTAGAATATATATATATTATTATTGTCATTACCGAATGAAAACTCTCTGTAGGGCATCGATCCAATCTTCAATCCATTAACCAATAGGATTAGCCACTTAGGTCCACACCACAAAAAGTCTTCTAGGCATTTCCATCAGATGAGGAAATGCCTACTTATTTATATACTTGTTCTCGTAAAAGATGCTCTCTTCCGATGTTGTTTCACAAAAGATGTTTGTAACACCCTTTGCTTAAACCTCAGCTTGATGATGTCTGTGATCTGCCTTGATGTAAATCAGGCCCAGAGATCACCGCCAGACCTTCACGATCTGACAGGGAAAGACTGTTTTAAGTCAAGAAAACCCATAATTTGAATTTAAAAAGCGCAAAAAAGCCGACCTTTTTTATTTTTTTTAAATAAGTGTTGTGTATTATACCATGCTATATGATGGATTTATAAGAAGTGAACTAATTAAACTAAAAATACATAAAATCTACCAATAGTAAATCAATCAACTTATAAAGCTAATAAAGCACCAGCAGCTAAAGCAACACCACCAACAGCAAATTGTTTAGCGGCACCAGCTTCGTAAGCAGAAGAAACATTAGCTGGAGCAGTGTAGTTACCAGCAGATGAAGTAGAAGCAACTGGAGCTTCAGAAGATTTGTGGGCTGGACAGTCAGTGACAGTGGAAGCACAGTCAGTAACAGTGACCAAAGTAGAAGAAGCGTCAGTTTCGGTGACGGTAGCAGCGACGGCAACGGCGGCGAATAAGGCGACAGTGGAGAATTGCATTGTAATTATTGAGCGAAAGACTAAGTTAAGAGCCGACCGTTAATAGTAAAACACGATTGTCATATGGTAATAATACCGACTTAGTAGACCATCCTGTTTTACCAAACAAAATCTGGGCGTGTGGCGTAGTTGGTAGCGCGTTCGCTTAGCATGCGAAAGGTCTTGGGTTCGACTCCCAACTCGTCCATTTTTTATTTTTTTGCAACCGGGATATTGATCATTTTTTGGGTTTCTAGACGGTATCCATAAATCGGCTACAGAGACTATATTATAATAAGGAATATAAAATTAAAGAACAGGAAAATAAATACGAAGAAAATGGAAAAAAAAGTGAACAAAAAAAAAAAAACAGTTGAAGAAAAGAGTCATTAGTAAAAAAACTTTATAAATATGGAAGAAAACAAAGAATAACTAAAAAAGCAAAATAATATGACATGATTGTATACGTCTCTTGAGTGAGAGAGTAGATTAGATAACAACTTTTTCGGCCAAACTCTTTTTATAGTCCAAGATAGAACCTTCCCATCTAGTTGCAGTTTTATTTTCAATGACAAAAATATCTTGAGCGATTTTATCTAATAATCTAAAATCGTGTGAAACAACAACAACACCACCGTTGAAAGCGTTAATAGCTTCAGCTAAGGAATCAATAGTAGATAAATCTAAACCGTTAGTAGGTTCATCTAATAAAATCAAATTAGGAGCTTCTAAAGCTAATAAAGCAAAGACAACTCTTGATCTTTGACCTTCAGATAAAGTAGCCATTTGAGAAGTTTGACCTTCACCAGTTAAACCATAACGACCTAATTGACTTCTCCAATATTGATAATCTTGAGAAATATGAGAAAATTTATCACGAACGAAATCCAAAGGAGTTTTAGTTAAATCTAATTGATCAGCAGAATGTTGAGAGTAAACACCTAACTTAATATGAGTATGTTGAATAACTCTACCTTCTTGAGGTTGTAAAATACCTTGGAATAATTTTAATAAGGTAGATTTACCAATACCATTTGGACCAACTAAAGCAACTCTTGAATCCATATCAATACCAATATCTAAACCTTCAAATAAGTTATCTTCCTTTTTACCACTATAAGCAAAAGACATGTTATCAAAAGCCAAAACTGGAGGAGGTAATTTATCAACATCAGGGAATCTAAAAGAGAAAACTTTATCAGGAATCACTGGTTGAATTAAACCATCAGCTTCCATTTTATCCAAAATTTTTTGTCTAGATTTAGCTTGTCTAACTAAATTAGCATAAGTACCAGCAGATGCAATGAATTTTTTAATATGAGCAATTTCTTCTTGTTGTTTATGATAACCTTTCATTTGATTAGTTTCCAATTCTTCTCTAGTTTTAACATAAGAATCATAATTACCACCATATAATTGAATTGATTTTAATCTCATATCAATCATATTGGTACAAACCCCATTTAAGAAATCTTGAGAATGAGAAACCAAGATAAGAATTCTATCAAATCTTTTCAAATATTCTTCTAACCAAACACAAGCAGCTAAATCTAAATGAGCAGTTGGATCATCTAATAATAAAAGTGTTGGTTTAACGAATAAAGCTTTAGCTAAAGCAACACGCATTCTCCAACCACCAGACATATCTCTGGTTCTCTTTTTAATAGTGACTGAATTAAAACCTAAACCAGTTAAAATAACTGCAGCTCTTGATTCAAAAGTAGCAGGATCCATTTCATCGATTTTTTCATATAAACCATCTAAAGATGGATCTTCGGGACCTTCTTTAACAATGATATCTTCAACCAAATTTTCCAATCTCTTCATTTCAGCTTCAGCTTCTCTAACAACGTATTCTAAAGCAGAATAATCGGTGGCAGCAGCTGGTTCATTCAATAAATAAACATCAATATGTTCAGGAATTGGGAATTCTCTTGCAGCCAAGGATCTCAATAAAGTGGATTTACCACAACCATTTTCACCCAATAAACCATATCTACGACCATAATTCAATTCCAAAACAGCATCTTGAATTAAAACTTTACCGTGGAATAAAAGCGAAACCGATGATAATTTAATATCTCTAGAGGTTTGTAATGATTCTAAAACACCAGTGGTAACTCTATCGGAAATACCAGATTCATCAGTTTGCAATTTCAATTTAGCAATTTGAGCATCGGCATCATCAACCTCTTTTTCTTCAGCATCTTTAGCTGCTTGTCTTTTGGTCTTCTTGGTGGATTTACCGGCTGCAGACTTGGCAGCTTCTCTTTCCAAACGTTTTTGCTCTCTTTTAGCTTTAGATGAGGAAACGGCAGACATTGTTTCTATTACTTACAATCAATAAGGAGTGAATTGTCTAATCCTTGAAAATAAAGAAGAACAAGTGAAAAAAAATTTACTCAGTACAATCGATGAAGAAAAAACTTTTGTTAGATGATCCTCACTCTTCGTTGAGTTTAAAAAAAAAAAAAAAAAAATTTTTTGTTAGGCCCTTCGAAGTACGGTATATAACCACAATACTTTGTACCTTTTACACTACATTCACCAGCTAACTAGTGAAATTTAACTATTTCCACTTACTTAAGCTGTTTTCTCGACTTTCCCGTAGGTGAAATAGTAGTAGCAGATTTTTTTTTCGGGTTGCTCTGCTTTCAAATTTTTCACTGCGATGCCAAACTCGTTGCACAACTACAGTGACAGTTGTGTGACAGTATGTGACGGTATGTGACGGTGTGCGACGGTGTGTGACAGTGACAGTAACAGTGACAGTATACTTCTATATCGTAACAATCTATCAGTAGTAGTAGCAGTAGCAGTAGTAGTAGCAGTAGCAGTAGCAGTAGCAGTAGCAGTAGCAGTAGCAGTAACAGGGCTGGATCGACAAGAGGCCCATACACCAGAGGTACGGATGTGAATTTAGGCTTCTCGCGTTTGCCGCTGAGGGCAAACTTTTGCAAGTCAAGCTGGCGGCAACTAGAAGAACTGAAGGAATCATAGAATAAACCTATGATATCAAGTACTTCTTCATCATAAGCTTGTCGATAGTTACCAGAGTTGACATAAGTGTTTGAAAAACAATTGGGAAGTTGTGCACGCCGTCAAGAGATTGAGTATGGGTGTTCCAAAAAGTAATGAGCTTCCAGCTCCAATTCCAATAAAAAGACAAAACTCTTCTCAGAGATCGGTGTTTAGTCTGTCGTATGATAAGGAGAACACTGAAGAGGAAAGTTACCGTTCATTGACACCGCAAACTCATCAACGAGTGCAAAGAAGAAGACCTTCTTATAGCACGATTGAATCTAGTCGAGAAACTCATTACAATTTAGATTACCCTGATAATCTTGATGAAATTGAAAAAGTTCAATTGGATCCCAAGTCGAGATTCTTTGCTAGATCAAGACCTAGAACTTTGAATTTACCTAGATTACTCCCTTATAAAACTGAGCTGCCAACTGATCGAGCAAAATTCTTAAGTCATATTGTATCTCATTTATATATTGCAATAAAGTCTTTGGATATTCAAGGATCTTTATCAATTACCGCAAAGGACTTGGCGTCTTTAAAAGACGTTAGTGGACTTTCAGATATAGATCTAGTCTTGGAAACTAATTTATTCGAAACTGGGTCTAGTAAAGCCTCAAATAATACCGATGATGATGAAGCAAGTAATTATTTTTCGGTGGAAGATATGGCCGATTCAGACAGTGAATTTGAAGGTGATGAAGATGATGAAATTGATGCAGAAGGTGACGAAGATGATACAAGTGATTCTGCAGTTCAACATAAAAAACCTCCTAAATCAGCTGCGGTAGTTAGTGTACGTATCTGGACTCATGAATTGCTTGTTTGGCTCAAAATGAAATATGATATGCCCCTTTCTTTAAGAATAAGCCTCGCTAAAGTTTATTATGCATTATGTTTATGCAGAGGTCAACTTATCAACTTGAAAATATATGTGAAAACTTTTGAAATCTTAACGAAAGATACAGAATTATTAAGAGATCATGGTTTAATCTTACCGTGGGAAGATTTATATAATGAATTAAATAATCATTTCCCATCCATCGATAGCTCTCTAGATGCATTTGAAAAGAAAGAACATCGCCAACTATTAAAATTGGCTGAAAGAGCCTCCTCTTTTTACCCGGCAGAGGCCTTACCTGCCATTTTTGCAAAATTGGGTAGTAAGTTTTCAATATTTAGTGCTTTATTGGTTCTTTCTTCAATGTCAATGCTTCCATTAACTTTTGTTCCTGAAGGTTCCTCTAGTAAATATGACATCCGTCATTATATTCCTTCCTTCTTTTATATCTGGAATAAATTGAGCAAGAGCTCGGGTATAGACTCTCATCTAACGTCAAGAATTGGTACCATTGCCATGTCTTCTCTTGTTGAATTAACCAAGCCTAATGTTCAATCCTATTTGCATCTTGGTAAATCAGGGGTTTTCTCCGATGATCAAATGGAATATCTCATCCAAGTTTTAATCAATAGTCTAAGTATAAGACCAGAGAAATTCGGTTCCATGAAGGCGAAGTTTTTCCATGGTTTTGCATCAGCAATTGTATTCTCCATGAATGGTGATACTTGTCTTGAAGAAGGAGGGGCAGTTTGTCATTTAAAAAATTTGCTTAATGCAATTGAAAGTTATGTTCATCCTTCGAATAGTGGTGAGTGGACTCGCCCCATTTCTAAATTGGTTTTGAGCTTGATTTATCAATTTCATAAACGTTTTAACCTTGAACGTGAAAAAAATGGTTTATTGAATAACCTTCCTCCACATTATGCGTTGACAGATAAGGTAGTTGATACTTTTGTTCAAATTTTCTTACCTTTAGTTAAAACCGGTATCCATTCTAAGAAAGAAAGTGCTGCTGATGATTATTTATCTTGTGCTAATTTATTGGCATATCTTAGACCAGAAAAAGTATTAGAATATTTAACTCCGGATATTTATGAGTCGTTGGAAGGTGTTCTTTCTACTCATAGAGTCGTGATTGCCCTCAGAACTATTGAGGAATTATCCCGTTTTTATGCATCTACCCCAGTTTACAGGGTTCATCTTACTAGGATTTTATCTCTAGCATTACCAGGTATTGATTCTAATGACTTAGAGAAGACTATACACACATTGAATACAATAGCATCTGTTGCAAACTTTGTTCCATTTTACGATCTTACAAATGGTGAAGGTGAAGCTACATTGGCATTAGAATTTACTCAAAATCACCTTCAATATTTGCAGACTCAATTATTCGAAAATTGTGATGTTTCTGACGAGTTTGGTGAAGTCAATTTCGATATAAACGAAGAAATAGAAGTTAGTGCTTTGAAATCATCCTCATCTGCTTTTCAACTGTTGATGAAGACTTTCGCCCAAAAAATATTCATTTTACTCGAAAATATCCCCGATCCTTCTAAGAGTACAGGTATTGAAAAAGATTTATGCAGTTCATTACCAAAATTCATATTTGTTATATTGGAATCATTGAGTGATGATATATTCAAGTCTTTTAGAAAAGATTTTGTTGAATTTATTACTGAAAATACCTATTATACAATTTCAGATGTCATTGCTGAAATAATGGGTGGGATGATCAAGCGTGATCCAGCTTACCTAAAAACTTTGGCTCCCATACTTATGGACAGAGTGCGAGATGAAATAACAGAAAATGGGGCTGGGGTCTCTAGGACTGGTGTTGATATTGTTCCTCGAGATCAACCTCTATTCTGGAATCTCACTATTTTGAATGAATGTGTGGGAAATGGAGGTGAGTATGTTGTTTCTCTTGGAAAGGACTTAAATGAATTTTCGTTCTATATCATGCAACATGTAAAGGGACCGGCTGTATTTTCTAGTTCTTACCTTTTGAATCAAATTTTACAAGCCACAACTAAGATCAGGTTATCCGAAAGCAGATTAATTGCGCCAGCCTACCAGGCTAAATACGGTGTCGATGAAAAATGCTGGGGTGGGTTTCAATTTGATGAGTATAGGTTCTCTGAAGAATCATTGACATTTGGTTGGTTTATCCCGACTGAAAGAGAGGTCAAATTTGCTGCCGAGACTTTCAACGATCATGTTACAAAATTATTAAGTAACATCCAGGTTATAATGAAAGAATACTCGAGCGAAGGAAGTAAAGACACGCTTCATCTCACAGATGAATTGAGAATGAACCTTTTGTATTTGAGTTATGCCCTGAGTGGTATATCATTCTTGTTGGATCCATCTTTTGAAGAAGATATTCCAAAGTTAAGTCAAAATCAATCTGAATCCATTCAACAGCGTCTTGCTTTATTGAAACAAATTAGAGGCATGAAAACTTCTAAGAGCTCAAGCGATGATGAGTTACGCCACGAAAACTTGCATGAGAATTTACAAAGAATAGTTGAGGACATTGAAAATAATGATTTGATTGAATATATGATTGATTTTGATAAATTAGAAGACTTCAATACCTCCATGATCGATGAAGATGAAGATATGGACAAAGATTCTAGTAAACAACATCTCAAAGTTGACCATAGCAGCTATTCAAAAAATCGAGATATATTGGCGTTTAGCAAGTCGGGCTCCCCTGCCAACTCCATTGATCCATCAGCTAGAGCTACTCCATCAATTGAGGGTGTTGATATGTCTTCAATGGATCCCGGCATCACTTTTAGAGAAAGAAAGCTTTATACCTCTCGTTATTTTTTTGGTGATGATATGGAAACAAAGAGATCAAATGAACTCTATCTCAAGATTCATAAGACACGTCACTTGATTGGTAAAAGCTTACATTTAATTGGTAAATTCATGAATGCTCATTTCAAAGATGATACTAAAATCTTCAAGCACTACTTATATGCACTTAATATCTGGTTCTCCGATGTAGGAAGGGATCGTATTCTTGAAAATAGTCACGCTAAAATTAGTTCATTTTACGTTGAGACTATCCAGCATATCAACAGAGTGCGTAAGCCTTATACCAGAATCCTGTTTGGATCTAGAATAGAAGGATATCATCTGTTGAGAGTTGCATTACATTCCACTTCGAGAACCCAGACTGACTTGGATAAATTGTTACTTGAGGATGTTGTGAAGTTGTCTTTTTCGACTTATGCAACTATTGCATCGGCTGCAAGAATTACTTTAGTGGATGCAATGAAAAGACTCAATGGCTCATATAATGTAATTGCCAGGTTATCTTTTAGGTACTTAAGCAAAGCTTTTGAAGAGGATGACTTCAAGAAGATTGAAAGTGGGTTGAACATTTTTGCATTGAGAAGAATCAAACATAAAATACAGAATGACTATTTTAACCTCCAAAAGTATGTTGAATTACTTCATCGTTGTTTAGCTATTGATAACCTTGAAGTCAATGAGATTGCCCAAAAACTTTTTAAAGGTGTTTACAGTACAATTACTCCTCCAAGCAGTGTTTGTCTTATTGATTCATCAGCAATCGATACTATTAGACCACCTGATGAATTTATTGATTTGGAAATTAAAGCAGTGAAATTAGCTAAAGAACGAAAAAGAAAGCTTTATCTTGAAAAGCTTAGCAAATTGGAAGAAAGTGTTATAAGCAATGAAAAGCATAATGGCCATTGGAAAACAACATCGCTTAACTTATTCTTATTGATCGATATGCAACTCGATTACGAAATTCCGATTAATAACGATGTATTCCAAATTTTAGCCAAGGAAGCTTCCAATGACCATCCGCTTGTTTCAAGATTGGCATTGAAGGGTATTCATAAACTCGTCAATAAACTTTATGTCCTTCAGCTATACAATTACGAGCTCAAGAATATGTATGATTTTTCATATATACCCAAAGATTTCAAGATTATTAAATGCTCTTCTGAATCTAATTTATATCTGAAGTTGTGGCAACAGGAATTCAAGAATTTAGACCACCCCGATTTTTTTATCGATCATAAGGCAAATAATGGGTGGTTATTCTGGGATGAAAATATGTTAGCGGTCACCCCGAAACCTTGCCATGAATTGGATTTAACACCAAATGATTCTCACATTTTGAAGGCTTTTGGTAATTGTGTTAATAGAGAATGGTTCATCAATATTGTCAAATTATGGATTGCAGATAATGAGACCACATCAGCATTTCAGGGGACTGATGTTTCTGTAACTGCGTCTATTGTATCCTTAATTTCAAATGGGTATATCGAGAACTTTACATTCGAAGAGTTTTTGAAAGTGATAGAAGAGATTTATGTTTCGGACGATAAAGGTACTCATATCGTTGTTTGTGAATTACTTGCTGGTGCCTTGATTGCTTCGAAGACCGTTAGTCACGAGATTTCCATAAAAAGAGATGCTTTTATTGTTAAGTTGTTGACAAAAATATTTGAAGCAGATTTATCTCCAGATAATGCAGGTGTATGGAGCATATTCTCATGGTGGGTACCATCTCATATCGATTGGCGAAGATTTCCTCAAGTTTTTAATCTAGTAACTGGATTCACTATCAATTCGGATTCTGATAGTGCAATTAAAGATGCCACAAGATTAGGATTCGCTGGATCATTCATATCGACAGTTACTTGGACATATTCAGATCCTGAAAAAATTTTATCAATGTGTCTTCAAAATATCAATAATAAATACCAAGCAATTAGAGATCAGGTTGGGTCTCTAATTGCTATTACATCTTTCACTTTTTTCCCTGAATCTGTATCAAATGGAGAGACATTTGCTAACAGTTGTTACCAAGATGATGGGAAAATTTTGTATGAGAACAATAAGCATAATATGTTATTACAGCTGTTACCGGGGGTGTTCAATAATATTGAAAAGTGGAGATTGGAAGTTGAAAACTTAACTCCACAGGAGATCTTAAAATCAGATTACATATACGCTGCTACCACCGTGTTAACATTTTTGAGACAATCATTGAACACAAGTATTGCAATTTTATATCAAGACTATGTTGATACATTAATTATTCCATTTTTGCTTGGATTGATCAATATGAAGGAAGTTTGTCAACTAGGCAATATTGATCCAATAACTCCATTTAAAAAAGTTTCCCAAATTCCGTTTAACAAAGCATCATTAGAGAGAATTGTCAGAATGCTTGAAGGTAACGTATCGAAAACCTTGAACGTTGTGCAATTACTTATAATCGGAGAATTCACCGAAACAATTTATTTTAAGAATTTGTTCAGTCTCGACAAAAGCCAAAGACAAAGAATAATCAAATTGACTGATAATTTAATATATCATAAGAATGTACAAGTTAGGGAATCTGAAGCATCTACATTGTCTGGACTTATTCACACCTCTCCACCAGCTGAAGTAGAAGAATTAGTCAAAATTTTCACGAAAAAGTATTCAAGTGAACTTGATAAATTAAGAAAGAAGTATAAGAAAAATGGGTTTAAAAATATTTCTACTGAAGATAGCACTGTATTACATGGTGCCACTTTAGGATTGGGTGCCTTGGTGCATGCTTTCCCATACATGTCACCTCCTCCTCAATGGGTTCCTAAAGTTTTAACCATCATTGCAAATAAATGTACTGGTATTCCAGGAGTTGTTGGTAAAACTGCGAAAGATACTCTAGGAAGATTCAAGAAAACACGCCAGGATACATGGCACATTGATAGCCGAGTATTCAGTGAAGAACAATCTCAGGACTTAGAAGGGGTCTTGTGGAAAAGTTACATTATTTAGGATTCTATATATGTGTACTATACTTATCTGTATATAATTGACGGACAGTTTGATTTCAAACAATTTTATTTTATTGTAGAGATCCTTTTTATGTTGTGATTGGTAAACTAGTTCGCAATTTTGAACAAAAAATGTAAAATCCTCAAGAAAAGGGCGAGGATATCTTTGCCACAAGTTACAAAACTCAAAGTATTCACAACTGAAGACAGCTACATAGTTTAAATAAGAATTAAATTTAGCCATAGAATTATATAAATTAAGATATTAATTAAGCAAAATAATGCAATGAGAAAATTATTGAAATAAAATGACGGTTTATTCGTCCAATTCAGGAGCATATGCGTATTTTGAGTGTCTTCTAATTCTAGCACCAAAGAAGAAGAATAAATAAGGAATTATACAACAGGCCAAAGAAATAAAAGCCATTAATGAAGTTGCCCATTGGTCTCCTAGGCGATGATACATTTGGATAGTAAACAAAGGAACACAAGCACCCCAAATTGATCTGACGAAAGTTTTAGCAGCCAATCCACTAGCGGCATAGTGTTGATAAGAGTCAACAATGTAGTTATTTGCAGGATTATATAAAGCACAGAAACCGAAACCACAAGCAAAACCACTAAAACAAGGACCTGCCCAAGAGATATCAGAGTAAGAGGACCAGGCAAAAGAGAATAAACCTATTGGAACAAACCAACAAGCAATCATCATAGGAATAAGTCTCAATTCTGGAGGAGGAAGTTCACCCTTATCCCTATATACTTGAGCTCTCTTATTATAATCTTTATTAATAAGAGGAGACACGGCAGTAGAAAGAATGACACCAGCACCAATTGGTAAGAACATGACCCCAGTCATCAGCGCAGACCAACCTTTATCTTCCATATAAACAACTGGATAAGCAAAGAAAAACATGTATAATAAACCATAAATAACCGACATGTATAAGGTAATTAAAAACACAATTAATTCTCCTAGTAAGATAAGAGGTCTTAATAAAGATTGTTTGGCAGTTTCCTTAAAATTTTTAGGAGCAAGTTCTGCAAAAGTTTTATAACTTTGATCACCAGTTTTCTTTCTTAACCATTTCGAACGTCTTTTCAAAATGGTAGGACCATGAGTTTCAGGAATTAAAATCATGAAAAGGCCCACGAAGAAACCTGAAATGATTAAAAAAGCCCAAAAGACCCATCTCCAGGTTGAAGTGTAATCACCTAACAAACCACCAAAGATAGGACCCATAACTGGACCAATAAAAGGAGCAGCAGAAAAGACACTCATTGCTTTACCACGATCTTTAGCATCCCAAATATCAGCTAAACTACCCCCGATTAAAGTCATTGGAGCAGAGAAAAAGATACCATCGAGTAAACGACAAATAAGCATAGTTGCAATATTCTTAGCCAAAGCACAAGGAATAACAAAGATTACTGCTAAAACCAAGGTTGGGAAGTAAACAGCATTTCTTCCAAGTTCTTCAGATAAACCAGCAACGAAAAGAGGACCAACACCGAAACCAATAACGAAAACCGTTACTTCTGATAAAATGATTACTTCTTCACTAACTTCGAAATACTCAGCGGGGCCGGCAATATCACCAGTAACAATTGCACTACCCAAGGCAACAATAAAACAAATTAAGCCTAAGATACAAGTAATAAGCCATTTATGAGCGGTAGACATATTTTTTGGATTTTTTTTATCATCTTGAACAAATTCAACAATTCTTAAACCTGTTTCTTTATCAATTGGATAATTCCAAGGATCTTCTGGGTTATAAGTAGTATTTGGATCAGGATGGGTTTCAACTTTAACTAAGTCGTAAGGTTGTTCTAAAGGACCCAAAGAACCAGCACCTTCTTCTAATTTGCTAACCACTTTATGGATTCCTTCTTCATGTGCTTGAGTTCCTTCATATCTATTGATATTTTCACTCGAAGACTCAAATGAACTATCAGCTTGATTTACTTCTTGATCTTTCTCAGACATCCTTGATTTTGAAGAGAACAAAGACTAGCGAAGTGGAGGGTTCCCATAACATATATATATATGTGTGTATATCCATCGGGAAAAGGATATTTTCCATGGATACTTTAATTTATTCAAACATTATTATTCCAGTATTATTTGTTATGCGAGGATCTCGAAACACCGACGTGCCTTTATAGATCGGCATGGAGAAAAGACAAAAAAAAACAAAAAAAAGCTCAATTCTATTACCCAAATCCTCATTTGTGTATCGAGGTTATAAGAGCACATTCTTTTTTTACCGTTTTGGTCCCTTCATTGGGAAGTTCTCGCCGTGCGTTCGTTAAGGTTAAGCCAAAAAACGAAGTAATTGCAAAAAAAATGCAAAAAAAAATGCAAAAAAAGCGCATCGGTTGTAAAAACAAGGCTTTAGTGAGTTTTTGTCGCAAAAATTCTCTCAATCGGCGTTTAAATTTGACCGATGCTCTGTCAAAGTAGCAATTTTCAACATCAACAAAAAACTACTTCAAATTCGGTTGTGGAATAGAGGAGTAGATGTTGATGGAGCAAATGAGGTTGATAGAGTTGCTGGAGCAAATGAAAAGAGAGTAGTAGTAGGAGTAGTAGTAGGAGTAGTAGTAGGAGTAGTAGTAGGAGTAGTAGTAGGAGTAGTGGTAGGAGTAGTGGTAGGAGTAGTGGTAGGAGTAGTGGTAGGAGTAGTGGTAGGAGTAGATGAATGGTGTTGCAGATGAATGGTGTTGCAGATGAATGGAGTCCTCTATGCGTTGATTAACTCATTCATTCATTGATCTGGCTGTTGATTTGCTTGGTCCAACTCATTTGGCCGGTTTGGATAAACCATGCGAGAATTAACATAATAAGGTTGATTGAGCGTTTGAGCGACTTGATTGATTTGACCGGCGAGCGAGTTTAGTTGAGCGGCCAAATGAGAGATTTGAAAGGCCAAATAGTTTATCTGGGCATTTTGGTCAAGAAGGAAGGTCTGGGAATATGGAGTAACAGAGGCCTTGTTTTCTTGGTAAGAACTTTGTTGGTTTTGAGGTTGAGGTTGGGGATGAGTAGCTTGAGGAAGCTGAGTGGGTTGAGTGGGTTGATTTGTCTGTTGAACACTCCTGACTGGATCGCTTCTGATCGGGTTACTCCGTTGGCCTTTATTGCTTTGTTGAGCTGGTGTGTTACCATGACTTACCGACTTATCGACTTTACTACGCTTTCTCTTCTTCTTGGGTTGGGCCTCCTTGGTTGCATCCTGACTCGCATCCTTACCAAAGTAATTAGACAAAGAAACCAAGTAATTCAACTGGGAACAGTCTTCAGGAAGTACCGTACCGGGAATACTCCGTGGGAGTGCTGGGTTCACGGTCTGCGTAGCAGCCATGTCACTCACGGAAGCGCCCGTTCCAGCCTGGAGCATGTTCTGGCCAGCCTTGACTGCTCTTGACATATCACAGGACGTCAAAGAAGAAGTACTTGAGGAAGTGGTGATGAACAAGTGGTGGAGAAAGTAGTGAAGAACAAGTAGTGAAGAACAAGTAGTGAAGAACAGGTAGTGAAGAACAAGTAGTGAAGAACAAGTAGTGAAGAACAAGTAGTGAAG